>NW_024733126.1:8694679-8828346 GCF_018991925.1 Homarus americanus | reverse complement strand
AGCGGTTTTACCTATAAAATTGAGAATGCTATGACATAACTCCTGTGACGGATGAATACGGACTATTTCGCCTGGCGCATGAATATTGTTGTACGCGACCCACAACAAGAAACCCAGCGCCATCTTTTCTCTCATTGTGTAGCCAGTGCACCTGTTATTGTTGAATTCAAGTCTTTTGATGTGAAATTAGCGTTATTTGTATAACTATTTTGTTATACAAGTATACAATTGTAACAATAGATTCATCCAGCAGTGAAAGCTAATATGAACTAAGAAAGAAATTATAAAAGAAAGCGTGAGAATGGAAAAGCATTACGAAACTTTGTGATGAATATGGGATGGCTAAATCGACTATATGTACGATTTTGAAGAATAAGAGGTTAAAAACTGTGCAAGTGGCTAGAATCTTTAGACTTAGCAAAGCAAGGTGTAATGTGATTGAAGAGATGGAAAATTTACTCTTAGTGTGGATAAAGGAAAAAAATGGCAGGTGTAACATTAGTGAAGCTATAATTTGTGGCTAAACAATTGTTTGAGGACCTTAAAGCCAGACTCCCAGTGGAAGTGATAGTGATGTGCCAGTGTTTAGGGTACCTGCATGCTGAATAACACTAAGGTAAGATAAAGTACATTATTTTTTACATTTTTCCACAGAATTTTTTCAGTGTTAACGGGTTGTATTTGGGGCCTGGAATGGATTAATCCTACGAACGAATGCTATAATGAACGAGGTTCTGGAACCAATTACGTTCGTTATACATACTACTATTATATATATATATATATATATATATATATATATATATATATATATATATATATATATATATATATATATATATATATATATATATATATATATATATATATATATATATATATATATATATATAGTATACCACTTGGTCAATTGAACCCCAGAGGGTGCGTTAAAGTGAAAATCATGATTAAGTGAACAACAGAACATATAGGATTAATTCCAATAGAAACCGGCCAGCCCCAAACTCCACTTTTGAAGGCACATACCTATGTTGTAGTAAAAATAACATCTTAATTTTATGATGGTACATGCACACAATTAATACTTGAGAAATAGAAATACAGTGCCAAGTTAATGTCCATTCAAATAATGGACTCAACTCCTCCCCTAAGTTTTTGTTCTAATGGACACTTTTAGCAGGGTCTGGGTAAAAATCCAAAGTTGAAAATATGACCACCTTAATAGTATATATATATATATATATATATATATATATATATATATATATATATATATATATATATATATATATATATATATATATATATATATATATATATATATATATATATATATATATATATATATATATATATGGGTATGCTATAATCTAACGGATCCTACTACTAATATCCTTCATTTAACCTGTTTTACTTATAAAATTGAGAATGCTATAAATCTAACCCACAAATCTAACGATGAATAAACGGGATTTACGCCTGGCGATGAATATTGTTGTACCACGCACCCACAACAGAGACATCAGGCGCCATCTTCGTCTCATTGTGTAGCCAGCACCACTGTTATTGTTGAAATTTCGTCTTTTGATGGAAATTGCTATTTGTATAACTATTTTGTTATACAAGTATACAATTGTAAATAAGAGTCGTCCAAAGCGAGGAGAAAGCTAATAACCCTTGAAACTAAGAAAGAAATTATAAAGAAACGTGGAGAATGGAAGAAGCATTAAATCTTAGTGATGTATATGGGATGGCTAAATCGACTATATGTACGATTTTGAAGAATAAAGAGGAGTTAAAACTGTGCAAGTGGCTAAGAATTTTAGACTTAGCAAAGCAAAGTGTAATGTGATTGAAGAGATGGAAAATTTACTCTTAGTGTGGATAAAGGAGAAAGAAATGGCAGGTGGTAAATATTAGTGAAGCTATATTAGAGAAGGCCAGACAATTGTTTGAGGACCTTAAGCCAAGACTCCCAGTGGAAGTGGAAGTGATAGTGATGTGCCAGTGTTTAGGGTACCTGCATGCTGAATAACACTAGGGTAAGATAAAGTACCGTATTTTTTACATTTTCCAGAATTTTTCCAGTGTTATGTTGTATATTTGGGGCCTGAAACGGATTAATCCTATAATCGAACGACGCTATAACGAACGAGGTTCTGGAACCAATACGTTCGTTATAGCATACCCCATCAGATATATACATATACATACATATACATATATATATATACATATATATACATATACATATACATATACATATACATATACATATATATATATATATATATATATATATACACATATATACATATATATATACATATACATATATATATATATATATATATATATATATATATATACATATATATATATATATATATATATATATATATATATATATATATATATATATATATATATATATATATATATATATATATATATATACACACACACACACACACACACACACACACAGTGATCCCTCGGTTAACGAGATTTCGTTAACGATTTACCTTCCATAAGATTCTTAACTTCGGTTAACGAGCAATCCCTCGATTAACAAGTTTTTTACGAGCTGACCTCAACATGTTTTCGTTTGCATTTGTAGTATTAGTCCGCCAATACAGTAATCGGTTATAGGGCTTAAATTCCTTACTATTTTAGTAAATATCAAGAAGTTTATACTATTCAATAATTTTAAAAGTTTAATATTAAATTTTGTAGTCATTTTAACAATTATTGAACATAATTGAAGGTAAGGAAACTAGTTTCATGCATGCTTTTTTTCTGTTTGCAAGCAAATTATTGGTCATTTTGAAATTTATTTTACATATTGACAATATATAATGCGGTGCAGTGTTGATTTAAAGAAAATAATCTTGAATTACAGCAAGAGAACTAAAATTTTATAGGTGAAATGGCACCATGGGATGACTTCTCTTCCACCCCAATGCCTTCTCTTCTCCCTTCTTCTCCACCCCCATTCTAATTCCCATCATCATCATCCAGGAGCCTTCTACATACAAACCTCAAAGTAAGTGTACTTTCCTACCTTTTTTGTTGAATTTAGGCAATTTTTGGTGAGCTAGAACCAATTACCCAAAAACCCATTGAAACAATGGTTTCGGTTAACGAGTTTTTCGGTTAATGAGCAACCTGCTGGAACGGATTGTGCTCATTAACCGAGGGACCTCTCTGTGTGTGTAATAATAATAATAATAATAATAATAATAATAATAATAATAATAATAATAATAATAATAATAATAATAATAATAATAATAATAATAACAACAACAATAATAATAATAATAATAATAAACGGTTTATTGAAAAAGTTTGCAGCCCGAAGGCTAAAAATATACATTGGACATAAATGACTTATTACATACATTGGTGGTTTAACAAAAGCCTTCATTAGAGAAAGGTGAAGGAACATACAGTGAACATACAGATATGTGTGTGTGTGTGTTTTCCACAAATAGGGTACCACCCAAACGCCAGCACGTCCTTCCTCATTGTGAAGCCGTTACATTATGAACGGACAATGGAGGTGTTCGGTGGAAGTGAGGTCAAAATAACAAAGGATGGCCAAAGACACCTACGTGCAGTAATTGGCAAGACGGACTTCAAGACCGAGTACGTAACGGGAAAGGTGAATGAGTGGGTTAGGGAAATCTAAGCTCTGTCTGAGATTGCTAACAAAGAGCCACATGCGGCTTTTGCGGCATTCACCCATGGAGTCGAGCATCGCTGGAACTACCTGATGCACGCGATCCCTGATATCGGACCCCTTCTCCACCCTCTGGAAGAAGTTACCAGCGTCAATTTCATTCCCAAATTTGTGAAACACCCCAGCAGAAAGATCACTCCTTGCACTACCACCGAGACTGGGAGGAATGGGACTGACCAATCCAGAGGAGATTGCTGCCACCGAGCATCAAAACTCAGTTAAGCTCATGGAAGCCCTCACAGACCACATAATAGCTCAGAATGCAAAAGGGGAGGTGGATAAAAGTGAAGTAAACAAGATTTCAAGGTCCATTACGACAGAACGACAGCACGGCCAAAGCGATAAGTTGCAGCAACTGTTGCCGCAAGTACCAGAAAATTTGAAAAAAAAAGTAGCTATAGCACAGGTGGTGGGCGCCTCGAACTGGTTAACTACGTTACCGATGAGGGCAAATGGTTTCAGTCTCAATAAACAAGAATTTACAGATGCCATTGCTCTAAGGTACGGTAGGCCAGTAGAAGGTTTGCCCTCCCAATGCATGTGTGGCTCTTCCTATGACGTCGATCACGCCATGGTGTGCAAGAAAGGGGGCTTCATATGCATGAGGCATGACGAAGTAAGGGATCTCACAGCAAATATGTTGAAGGAAATCTGCCGTCATGGTAAAATCGACCCTCCTTCCATTGGACGGCGAGATCTTCCAACATAGGACTTCAAACACATTCAACGAAGCCAGTGTTGACGTCAGTGCTCAAGGATTCTGGATGCGGGGACAGCGAGCCTTCTTCGACATCAGGATTTTTTATCCCGCATGTCACCATAACTTAGCTCTAGATGCTGCACACAGAAGGAACGAGAACGACAAGATAAGGGCATACAGGGAGAGAATTCAGAACATTTATTAAGGCAGCTTCACTCCTCTAGTGTTCACAACCTCTGGTGGGATGGGACCAAGTGCAAGATAGCAAGATGTTTCTACGCCAGACTCGCAGAGGTGATCTCCGAACAGAAGTAGCAGCCCAGAAGTTATGTTACAGCCTGGATGAGATGTCGACTGTCCTTCTCTCTGCTTCGGTCGGCTTTGCTCTGCCCCAGGGGAACGAGAGCTTCGGCTCCAAAGCCGACAACAGCTGCAGATATTGACTATGAGGCTACAGTCACCGAATGCCGCATAGATCTGCAGCTCAACTAATTCAACACAGCTAGGATAGCGAAGGTGTGGCTATTGGGGGAGGCTGGAGGCCAGGTAAAAAAAAAATAAAAATAAAAAAAAGTAGTAGTAATAATAATAATAATAATACAGCTGCTCCCCAACTTACGGCGGGGTTAGGGACCGACATCCAGGTCGTAAGTCGAAATGGTGGTAAGTCAGAAATGCTTAAATAATACATAGAAAATCTAAAATGGTGTCTCTTTTTCTTCTCAGCACCACAAAACACTCACTTTTAAGCTTGCCAGCCATTTTAAAGTGAATTACAGATGAAAATTTTGTCTGTGTACTGACTTTGTGACTCAAAAATACATAATTTGACCAAATTTTGGTACGACTGAGGCAGGTCGTAAGTCGGGGAGTCCCTGTAATAATAATAAACCATAAAGAAATAAAATAAAAAATGATCACGAGTGAGAAACAATATATGTACAGTATATTGTGTTGTCAATGGTAAGAGAAATAATTGAGACCCTGCAATTGTGTGTAAATGAGGCAGAAAGTTGCAACCTGGGACTTTGTCACAATTTTCATGATGCCATATGGCAGCAGGGTCTACCATTAGACAATACATTATGATTCCAATATCTTCCCAGGCGGTAGTACCTCCCTGTTTGGCAGCTGCCTACAGTACATACATATTTTAAGAAATGGGAAAAAAAATCTTATAAAAAGAACATTTCCTCACAGTGGTCTTATCAGATTTGCTTTAGGCCTACTGAGAATGTAAGCAGGCTGGGAGGAGGGAAGGGGGTGAGGCTGATCGGGTGTTGCCACATTTATTTACCGATTCAGTACAGTAAACCCTTGTTATTCGCAGAGGATTTGGTTCCATGGAATGATGCAAATAGGCAAAATCGCGAATAGCAAATTATACTACCTTAGTGTAATACTGTATACCAAGCAATAGACAAGCCACGGCAGCACCCATCCCCTATTTTAACTTATCTAATAATTCTACTTTCTTTGTCAGGGCCATCACTGACTTCTGTCTTTTACACTTCACTCTACTAGCATCACTGACATTTAGCAGTCTTTTAGGGGCCATTTCACACAGAAACACTAAAGTTTTGAGAGCACAACACGAGATGCTGCATCACAGGCAATGGTTGAGCGCAAGCAGAGGGAGAGGAGACACTGCGGGCGAGTGGGGTGACTCGTTGCGCAGCGGGGAAAAGGCTCGCAAGCTAGCCACCATAGCTGCCACCTGCTTACTGCGAATCGTCGAAATCACAAATTGCAAACCCACGAATGGCAAGGGTCTACTGTATTATATTCTCTCATGATCGGCCTCTTATAGTTTATGGTTCATCATGATTAACATAACTTCTTCAATAATAGAGAAAAAATACAATATGAAATTTGTAATATGATTTGAAAATAGAAGGATAAGCTGTATTGGAAGGCATTCACTCAAGATGCATTTGCGTGAGAGCTTTCAGCAAATAAGCTTACTGTAATGGCCCCTGTTTCATAAACAGAATGATTATATAAATGGGTTAATTACATATTGATTTACAGGTACTCCCTGACTTACGACGGGGTTAGGGACCGACATCCAGGTCGTAAGTCGGAAATGCTTATATAACACAGAAAATAAAAAATCGAAAATGGGGGTCTCTTTTTCTTCTCAGCACCACAAAACACTCACTTTTAAGCTTGCCAGCCATTTTAAAGTGAATTACAGATGAAAATTTTGTCTGTGTAGTGACGTTGGGACTCGAAAATATGTAATTTGACCAAATTTTGGTATGACTGAGGCAGGTCATAAGTGCGAGTGGACGTAAGTCGAGTAGGTCGTAAGTCGGGGAGTACCTGTATATACATAATCACCCCCTGTAACTTTCCACTGGCTATGAGGCATCATCTTGATATCACGTGATTGGCATCCTTCCTTTTAAGGTGCGACCAGAGACTGCTTAGGTCAGCGTTGAAGGGGCCAGCGCTTGGGGCAGTGACGCCCTGGGGCATCACTCTTACTCAACGACTCACACCAGTTGGAAGTCTTTAAGCAGGTCTATTTACATAGCCTCTGTCCTTCTCTTAACACTCATAGCTACAGTGATAAGTTACGGTTGATTTACACTTTGGAATTGTCTTAGTAGTTCCTAAATAAATGGATAAAAGACAATTGGGTTTTGCTACTAAAACCCAATATAATATAAACGTTCCAGCCTAGTGAAGTAGGCCTGGTACAATGTTATTTACTAGCTTTGAGTGATACATAATTGTCTCAATTTAGTCACTGTACACTTAGAAAAATTAATGAATAAAGCAGGGTATATGCAAATGTATAATTCTGTACACTACAATATTACTTATTACGTGAAGATAAATACACTACAATAATATTTATTAAGTTATGATAAATACACTAAATGTTACTTAAGTGATGATAAATGCACTACAATATTACTTACCATATTAAGTGATGATAAATACACTACAGTAGTATTTATTAAGTTCTGATAAATCACTACAATGTTACTTATGGTAAGTTATGATAAATACACTACAATGTTACTTAAGTGATGATAAATGCACTACAATATTACTTACCATATTAAGTGATGATAAATACACTACAGTAGTATTTATTAAGTTCTGATAAATCACTACAATGTTACTTATGGTAAGTTATGATAAATACACTACAATGTTACTTAAGTGATGATAAATACACTGCAAAATTACTTAAGTGATGATAAATACACTACAATAGTATTTATTAAGTGATGATAAATACACTACTGTAATGTACTTACAGTAAAACCCCACTTTACGCGTTTCCACGTTTACGCGGTACCCTGCCGAACACGGAATGTTCACTTTACGCGGTATATGTACTCTTTTCCACGGAGAGCGGCGCGGGCAGGATGCGCACAAGGTCGCCCAGTCATCAAAACATTACCGAGTTCTTCACCCGCCACAGCCGGCCCAAGTCAGTGATATTGATAGTGAGGATATGGACTTATACGGACTTTGAGGGGTTTGACAAAGAGGCCCTGCAAGCCTCTGTGGTGGATAGTGATACAATTGATACAAGTTGAGGGCCAATAATCTGCCCTCTGCCTCGGAACCAACCCCCCCATCCCCGTGTGCCCAGCCATCTTTTCTGCTAATGTAAGTGTTAAAAAACCTAATTTTATTGATATTTCTCTTAATTATTAACTGTGTGTGCATACCATCATAAAATTAAGAAGTTATTTTTAATACAACGTAGGTATTGTGTCTGAAAAAGTGGAGTCTGGGGGGTCGGCCCGGTCTCTATTTCAATTAATCCCATATGTTATGTTGTTCACTTTACGCGTTTCTCGCTTTACGCGGGCCGACGTGGGTTCAATTGACCGCGTAAAGTGAGGGTTCACTGTATTTACCTAGTGTTCAAGACAGACATTGTGGTAAGCAGGAGTGAAGGCGATAAGCCTATCAGCTGTTTGACCTTTGTAAAATGATTCATGGTGTTGAGTGTAGGATTCTTTTTTCAGGAAAGTTGATGCTTTTAGGATAATATTCTATCAACCTGGCACCAAATTAACTTAAATGATATGAGAATTATGGTGAAATTGCATAAAGACGTGTTAAAGGGATCTTGGGGGAGAGAGGGGGAGGGAGCCACCCACACGAGCTACCCCCACCTCCCCACTCCTCTGCCTGATGCTCCCAGATATACACTCATCTTCCACATGCAATATACCACTACACTTACTTGTTCTTATTTTTATCTTTATTGTACTGTATACAGTTTTCTCTTTATTCATTAGACAAATTCTGTGGTTACTTACATATTACATTTTACAGTAAATAACAATCATCTCGGCCCCTATGGAAGGAATTCCAGGAGAATAGTGGTTCACTGACATGCTGTGGTTGTTAGAGTTAGAGTCAGGCCAGGAATTTTTGGGGATTGATGCCATAAAATATTTAACAGGCATTCAGAAGACAGTAAATTTACCTAGGACTTTGAGAAAACAGTCGTGATTGGGTATTGGATTGGCCCTCTGAATTGCCAGTTAACTTTCTAAAAAAGAAAAAAATGTATTCGGTCTTATTTCTAATAAAATAAATTACGTTAAATTAAAGGCAGTGTCACACTAACAATTTTTGCAGAAATTCTCCCATTTTCTGATGTTTTATTCAAGAGTTGTTATCTTTAGTAAAGTGTATCATTCAAATGAAATACTGTATATTGTATCTGCCTGATTGGCTTGCACCAGTTTCATGCTCAAATCAAGATTCACACTAGATAATGAGGATATTTGTATAAAATAAAATATAAAGACACAAAAAATTACTAACGTTAATTCTAAAAGTATTTAGTATCAACTTTTAATAATTCTTTAAGAGTACATTATTTAATGGTGTTGATATTCCAAAATACATCTGACATGCTTGTTTACATGAGACGTGCCTGGGTTTACAGTTGATGAGCAAAGAATGACTGGATATGACAATCCTTGTAAATTGATGCAAAAAGTGCAAGTGTGAAGCTGCCTGAATTCTCCCTAACTTACATAATAATCATTAACATGAGTTCACCCAGTCTTTGATAAATGAAATGATATATATTGTACTGCTTCCTTAAAGCTGCAGTCACACTAGAGTTTTCCGTGCAATTAATCCACGATTGCATTTCATCTACAGGTAATAAGTCAACAGTAGGATCTGCACACTGGTCACACTGGCGAAAGGAACCATTGGCCAGGCGCCCAACTTGCGTGGCTAGTTTGAGCTCAGTTGGAGAGCAGGATGGCTTCATTATATGTTTCTATGGCAGCATTAACCGTAATTTGAGACTCTCTGCCCCAAGGAATACTAGCAGCATCCATCACGGGAATTTGGTGTGCATTTGTAGCGTCCAAGTGATGTTTCTTTACAAAAGTGATGAAAGTACTCTAAGAGTCAAATGAAATTCCCATTTTAATGTTTTCTTATTATTACAGCAAGTCCGCGCTTAACGTCGTCCCGTTGAACATTGTTTCGATACTACGTCGCTAAACTTTGGAGACCAAAAATTTGTTTCTCGTCCCGGTGATCCAACACAGGTGCTCCTCTACTTAAGAATGTTCAAGTTACAAACTTTCAGAGATACAAACATCATCACTGAGGGGGGTTACCTGCCAGAACAGGCATTTAATGTGGATGAAACTGGATTATTTTGAAGAAAATTCCAGAAAGAACAAATATTACCTCAGCGGAGAAGGGTGAGCCAGGTTTTAAGGCTGTATTAAAGGGTATAGCTGTACTAAATATCCATAATCTTTTCATTTTTTACAATATGTTTGGTATCTACAAGAGTAAAGTTGAACTTACAAACAAGCCTCAGGAACATAACTCGTTTGTAAGAGGAGCACCTGTACTACATCGTTTTGCGTCATCACGGACTACTTTCTACGGCGCATCACCCTCTCCCGTCTGGCCGCGCAACACTCTCTCGGCATGGCGCAGAGTCTACATGACTCATCACCCTCCTCCTCTCCCGCCCTCCTCCGCTCCCGCCATACTCCTCCCCTCCCGCCATCCGCCTCCTCTGCTTCACTACCCACCACACACTCGCTCTACCACCTCCACCCATCGGTGAGTACCAATACAAACTTAGTATTTGTATATGTATGCACTATTTTCTATAGAAATGGCAGTAATTTTATCTATATGTAATGTATTTCATGGGGTATAGGGAGGCTCAGGAACGTAACTCCCGTATTTTATCTATTTCTTATGGGGAAAATTGATCCACTTATCGTCATTTCGTATAACGTCGCATTTTTAGGAACGTAACCCTGACGTTAAGCAAGGACTTACTGTATTATATTTTATTTAGTATGAAATTTTGGCTCGTGTTTTGTTATTGAATTACACTTTTGATATTTTTTGTACATTTTAACATTAATAAGAAAAAATAAGAACGGTGTAAATTTTATTAATACTGTATGACAGACTCTATTGCAAATTTCAACCCACCGTACCATGGATTTCCAGTCGCTCCGTATCATCCCACTTTTGGCAACAAATAAGTTGTTGCTGAAGAAACAACTTGAGGAGTTCGTTGAAAAATCAACACTGGTGAATTTATTCTTGGTAGAAACTCCAGTGTGACTGCAGCTTAATTCTCATGAAGACAGAACCAAAATGAGATTATTGATAACCAAATATTTAGATGATTATTCATATCATACCACCTTTCTTTAAATAATAAAAGTAAAGGAAATATAAGCACAAACTAAAACTGTACCACAAGCCACACTTTGCGGTTCAACATTGTAATCAAACTGAGACTACTGTTTGGTGACGCATATTGCCCAAGCAATTATGGCCACCTTAATTCCTGGATCTTTCACCACCAAATTTCTTTCTAAGGCAATATTTGAATGCATGCTGTGAAGAGCAAGTTTGTGTAATAATAATAATAATAGCTGGTCTTTTGTTTCTCTATAAAATTCACTAAAGCTCAAAACACCACAAAGTCAAGGCTAACCCGAATATAAAAAACAAATACTACAAAAAGAAAGATTGCCAAAAGTGAGTTTGACTTGTATTCCTTGTATACAGTATCCATAAATTGTAATTTCTTAAACCCTATAATTCTCCATCATTTTCAGGATTATAAGCTTTCAAATATAGAAAGGTCTCAAGACGTTTCTTAATGGCCTCCACAGACATCAGCTACTTATGGACCCAGGCAATTGATTGTGCAATCTGGGTGCTGTATAAGAAAAGGATCTGGCAGGAAAGGCTCATTCCCGTACTGCTCTAGCCTCCTCAAGGCACGAGGGATCGTCACTACTATGCAATATCATTTCAGAATGTGTAATCAGAGGATTTAGCAGGTTGGCCAAATACTTAGGCTCACCAAACATAAGTGCCCTAAAAGTCATTAGGCAGAGTTTGAACTATATCCTATGTTTAATTGGAAGCCAATGCATTTCAATAAAGAATGGGGTAGTGGGAGCCCTCAGTGGGAGAGCAAAAATAAGCCTGGCAACCCTGTTCAAAACAGTTTGAACTTCTTCAGTTTATAATAAGGTAGGCAGACCCACAAAGTTACAATAGTCAAACCGAGACAAAATAAGTGAATGTAATAGAGTCATAAAACACTGTCTATCCAAAAATTGCTTTAAAATACAGTATATAGATTTCAAATAGGAAAGCTGCAACTCTTACCCTCTGAATCTATATGCTCTTAAAAAATCAGTTTTGAGTCAAAGTACACTACAAGATTACAAACAGAACTGACAGGAGAGAGTTGTACTTCCCCTAACTTTAAAAAGCAAAAATCATCTGTACTGTCACCCGTCCCATTTCCTCAGATGATGATGATCTCGATTTTATGATCATTCAGTTTTAATTTTTCTCCTAGCCTTACAAATCTTAACATCTTCTCAATATCCTCGACATTTATTATTTTCACATAAAGCTGTGTATTATCAGTACAGTAATGGTAGGCAACACCATGAGTATCCAGCCGAGATGCAAGACAACTGGTATAGACTAAACAAAAGAGGTCCCAAACTTGATTCCTGCGGGACCCAAACTGGAAAGGGTCGCCACAGCCCCATATGTGCCGAGTTACCAAGGTTTTACTGTACATGTACAGTATTTATTATTAGTTTTTTTTTTTACTATGTTACATGCACATTAAATCTTACTTAACAAATGTACCAAAAATATAGATACAGGTAAATAATTATCATAAGATTAAAAACATAAAGGAAATAAACTTGTGTGTGTTAGGAGGAGAGAGTGAGGGATCTTAGCTGTCTCCCATGTGTAGTGAAATTACAGTATTGACAAATTTAGTTGTCCAGCAGCCAAATGACAATACTCTACAGTATTTTTTTATTTAACTTATTTATTGTTATTCTATTTATTCTTCAAATTTACTGGTACTGTATATATCATTTTAAGAAAACTATGGCTACAGGAAGAAAATACACACAAAAGTGTCTATGGTATGTAATTCGTGCTTCAGAAATAGCCCTTATCACAATTAAGTTTACCTGAAAGTAGGCCTTCTGTTAGGAGTCTCATGCCAACACTCTACCATGAGGGCATAGATGCGTGGTGGACAATCTTCAGGACATGGCAGAAGATGGCGTGATCGGATCATATCTATCACCTCTTGGTTATTATATCCATAATAAGGCTGAAACAAGAAGGTTCACCCATTAGTTCTCTTTTTAATATTATTATATTCAAGCAACCTATAATTATCTGTATTGGAGAATGCCTTATACAGTCGGCCCTTAACATTCGCGGGGGTTAGGTAACAGAGATACCCGTGAATGTTAAAAATCCGTGTACTATTGCTGCCCCCCCCCCTAAAAAATCCCTGGCCCCCATGTCCTTATTTACCGTATATACCTGTGTGTAGTTCGAGTTTTTAAGACCAAATTATTTGGCAAAAATTGGGGGTCGACCTCTAAACGGGTAATAGTTTCGTTAGGTTGAAAAATATTTACCAGTAACTACCAGTAAACAATGGAAACAATGCACCAACACACCACCAGCTGTGAGTGTCGGTACAGTTGCCAGGGCAGATCTCTTGCGAGCCCAAAGTAGCCAAATCCATGGTATGGTAGCACAGGACGATGTAAAACAAAGTATTCATTTATTAAAGTTAATTTATAGATACTGGACATAAATTTTTGTTCATTACATTTGAAACATCAATCTTTGTTAATTAAATTTGAAACAAGAGAAAATTACGATACTGGATTTTCATTAAAATATTACATCACAAGTATATTTTACCTTAACTGTGACTGAATGAATATATTCTCGATATAAATATGGAAATGTAATATTTTTGCTGGAATGATGTACATATTATAGTGGGAAGTGGGATAAAATCATGACGAAAGACTTTCGCTTTCTTTCGTTGTTCAAAATATTTTACCGTAATCGCTTTTCGAATGATTTTCAGTTAAAAAACTGTTGTACTCGTACTGTATTACAATAATATTCTATCCTATCATTAGCCTTATAATCCCACAACTGAAAACCATTCGAAAAGTGATTACGGTAACATCTTTTGAACGAAAGAAAGCGAAAGTCATTGCTTTCGTCACTTTCCACTGTAATACGTACATCATTTCAGCAAAAATATAACATTTCCATGTTCTCAGAAATAAATGGTAGTTTTGTTGAAACGTAATGTACAGTATTTAACATTAAAATGCAAAAATAGCTATAAAAACAATTAATACACCCGTAATGTACTGGCTGGCATCTCCACTCGTCCCTGCTCCCGCCAGTCACCTCCTCCCCGCTCTATCCCTCCGCCCCCTCCACATCGTCACTACTGTTGTATTACAATAATATTCTATCCTAATTGACTTGAATAAATACTACGATACCATATTTCTGAATATTTTCATTAAAATCCATCCAAGTCATTTTCCTTGCCATCGGCAGCACCAAACAGCTTCTCCCAGTCCTCTCCTTAAACAGGGCTAGAGGGTACGTGTTTTTCGAATCGTTTTCAATTAAAAAAATGTTACATCACACGTATATTTTACCTAAACTGCGCCTGAATGAATATATTTTTGGAAATAAATAGTAATTTTGCTGAAACGTGATGCATTTCAATGTAAAATAGGATAAAATACATGACGAAAACAAAAGACTTCACCTAACCTTCCAATGTTCAAGAGATGTTACTCGTTTTTTTAATAGTTTTCGGTTAAAATACTGTTATATTACAATGATATTATATTCATACTGTGCTTGATATACTACATTCACAGAAATGAAATATTTTTGCTGAAATGACGCAAGTATTACAGTGAAATGTGGGACAAAATCATGACGAAAACAATGACTTTCGCTTTCTTTCGTTCAAAAGATGTTACCGTAATCGCTTTTCGAATGGTTTTCAGTTAAAAAACTGTTGCATCACAAGTGAATTAGGATAGAATATTATTGTAATACAACAGTTTTTTAACTGAAAACCATTCGAAAAGCGATTACGGTAACATCTTTTGAGCGAAAGAAAGCGAGTCATTGCTTTCGTCACTTTCCACTGTAATACGTACGTCATTTCAGCAAAATATTACATTTCTATATTCTCAGAAATAAATAGTACTTTTGCTGAAACGTGATGTATTTCAATGTAAATTAGGATAAAATACATGACGAAAACAAGAGACTTTACCTAACCTTCCGATGTTCAAGATATGTTACTCGTTTTTTTAGTAGTTTTCGGTTAAAATACTCTTATATTAGTGATATTCTATTCATACTGTGCTTGATATAATATATTCACGGAAATGTAATATTTTTGCAACTACAATGCTGATGTCAACACAAGTGTGGTTACAGCGAGACTGACTGAGTGAGGGAGAGCTATGCATGTGTGTGTGAGGTTGCGGGAGCGTGCGGTGTCCCGTGTTCGGTGCCGCACGCAAGTTGAATGGTGCGCGATTTGAATGTACTTCAATTACTTCAATGTACAGAATATTCCTCTGGCGGGGCAATACGCGTATTTGCGAATCCGTGAATGCTAAACCCGCGTATGTGAAGGGCCGACTGTACTGTACTGTACTGTACTGAATATGATTTTTTTTTACTGAAAGTGAAATGTTTTTAAAGCTATTTCTTCAAAGTAAATTTCTGTTCAGGTATTAGTAAGCTTACCTGCAGACCATAGCTGAAGATCTCCCACAGAACAACACCAAAGCTCCAGACATCTGACTCTGTGGTAAACTTCCCATATAAGATGGACTCTGGTGGCATCCACCTCACTGGTAGGAGACTTTTGCTCTGAACTCTGCAATTTACAAATATTTGTCACAAAATAGCAGAACAAGGGAGAAAACAAATACTATATTGGTGCATCTATTAGTACACTCCCCACCCCCCCCTCCCCATCATTCCATAAACAAATGAGAGAAAACCAAATTAGAAAGTCGACATATAGGGTGAGTCAGGAAAGAGCAACCATAAAGACAAGATTTGGAATAGCAGAGAATCAATTTAGAAAAAAAATTCCAGTAGAGTCCTAGATTTTGTTAGAATGATTATAGCAGTTTGAGAAGATGATTAAGGGAGATGGATTGGCCATGATTAGGTGTACATAATATAACCTCCGAGACTGTCATGACCTCACAAAGAATACCATAGATACAGAGGGTGACCGGACTTTAATCAGGTGACACTGTAAAGAAGTTCTGTTCTCATTACATTTATAAACAGTGAGTTGCTCGAAGCATAAGAACTAAATAGTGTACATTGTGCAAACAAATATCAAGTAATAATGACTGCAAATTGATGAATAAAAAAAAAAAAAAAAAATGAAAAAAATTTCTAGTCAGAGCTACACCAAGCAAGACTTTAAATAATGCTGCATTCCAGATGCAAAAAAAAAAATAAATAAATAACAATAAAAAAAAATTGTTCCCTACACATTCATGGGACCCGACATGCTGACTGGCCTCTGTTTTCCATTGTCATGAGTATTTTTTCACCAATTACACCAACCAATATGTTTAACATCAAACGCAGGAAAATAATCAGAATAATTATTATTTTTTTATCATATTCGCCTTTTATCAGTTTACTAGCTGTTTAGGTGGTCTAACCAGTGTTAGTACAGGAGGAAACCAGGGACCGGGAAACCTGTGATGTTTGGTAGTGAGGGTCACACTGGATAACACCCTTCTCACGTGTGTCCAGGCTGAGGCTCGAACCCTTGACATATTGGCGAGAGTTATGCGCGTTATCGCTATACAAATTCAATTTAAAATCACCTCAAAAAATAAAAGGTGATTAACCAGTAAAGGACTTGAATGATTATAATCCTCCAATAAGAAATATCCCATGTGGGTTGAGACAGTTATTATTGTCCCTCCCTAAATCACCCTAGCTTTGTTCTGGATTGTTAGAGAACCATCTAGCTATTACTATTTCAGTGTTTGGCATCTCTCAAGGAAGCAGGGAGAAGAGTGTATGTGCGAATGTAGGTAACTTTGGCATTGCCCTAACTTCATCTCTCTCCAAGATTTTCGAAACTATCTTGAACTCCCATTTTCTCCGTCACCTTGAACGCCTTTCTCTTTTGAAGGATCACCAGTATGGCTTTCGCCAGGCGAGATCTACTGGTGATCTGCTCTCCTATTGCACCCATCTTTGGTCATCCTCTCTTAGGGATTATGGGGAAACTTATGTCGTGGTCCTTGACATCTCCAAAGCATTTGACAGGGAATGGCACAAGTCTTTGCTATCTAAACTTCCCTCTTTTGGTTTCTCTCCCCCACTTTGTTTTCTCATCTCTAGCTTCCTTGAGAACCGATCCATAGCAGTTGTTGTCGAGGGATCGATCTCTCGCTCTTTCTCTACCAGTAGTGGTGTCCCACAGAGTTATGTTCTTTCACCAACTCTCTTCCTTCTTTTTATCAATGATTTACTTCACACTACAACTAATTCTATCCATTCTTACGCTGATGATTCTACTCTTCACTCTTCTTCACATTTTCCCCTTCCTCCTAACTCTCAAACTAGATCTGTTTCTAGAACTGTTATCATTACTTCTATCAATGCAGATCTGTGCAGCATCTCTAAATGGGGAGGTTCAAACTTGGTTAAGTTCAATAGTAATAAAACTCAATATTTACCAATTACACTTTGTAAATTAGATGATCTCCCACCAATTACATTTCAGGATGCTATCATCCTGCCAAATTCTGAAATAAATATGTTAGGCCTCACCATTTCCTCCAATATGTCCTGTAAATCACACATCCTTAGTACAGTTATAGCTAAAGCTGCCTCCCGAAAGTTTGGAATGCTGTACAGATGCCGTAGCTACTTCATTCCTGAGCAGTTGCTCCAAGTATATAAGGGATTCATTCGTCCTAACTTGGAGTACTGCTTTCATATCTGGGGTGGCTCTTCTTCTGTCCAACTATTAGATAGGGTGGAATCAAAGGCATTTCGTCTTATTAACTCTCTTCCTTTAGTCGACAATCTCTCTTCCCTTTCTCTTCGCCGCAATGTTGCTTCACTCTCTCTTTTACAGGTACTTTAACGGGCAATGTTCGGTGGATTAAGCATCCTGTGTACCGCCGGCAAGGCCATGGGCTCATAACACAAGTCTTGCCCACAGTGCCCACCGTTTCTCTGTGGATGTCGGTCACACGAGAATAACCCGTTATAGTACCTCCTTCTTTCCTCACACAGCCAAACTGTGGAATGCTATGCCTTCTTCTGTGTTTCCATACTTATACAATCTGTCTCACTTTAAAAAGCTGGTTTTCCGCCATCTTCTTGGTGTAGATTAACACAGTACAGGTATAACCTTTTTCTTCTCTATTTTAAATTTCTGTTGAAAAATGCCTGATGCAGTGGTTTCATCAGCATAGGAATGAAGGCGCTAAACTTTTCAGTTGGAATTGTTATTCAGCAGGCCAAGAAGTTACACGAGGAACTTTGCAACATGAGTCCATGTAATCATTTGGACTGATTATCAAAATATATGCACAGTCGCCTTCAGGTGTAATGTTACCCCCTACCAAACCTTCCTTGCTCATGTGGCAGCGTCGCACTCTCGTTTGGCTAGGGAACTGAGTGATAGGGTTGTTTCTATTACTTGTTTTTGCCAGTATTTGTAGATTAAAAATCTAAAAAACAATAATCAATATACAGTAGTGTTATTTTACAACTATATTTTGCATTTGTAAAACCACACTGGATTATGTTCACTTTTGTTCACTGTACAATGGAATTTATTTTGATTCCCTAAGAAAGCATTCATAAAAGGATGACAAAGATAATCTTTTGAATTAGGAACCTTTCATATAGCGACAGATTAAGAAAACTGAGTATGCATTTTCTTGAAAGACAGAGGCAGGGGTTAAATGAAGGTGATATAACTAAGGTACTTTTACTATCTTATCAGGAGTTAGCATATAGCAACAGTTTTAAATTAAATAAATTTAGAATTAGGATGCAATTTGGTAAACATTGTTTCATCAAGTTTCAAATATGGTATAGGTTGGACAGATATAAGAGTTATAAGGGTTGGAAGTAATTAGGCCTAATGCATTTTCCTTTATTATTATGTTCTTATGCTAAAAAAAGGGTCCTAACACAAAAAGTGCCTGAGATACTTCCTGGACAAGCAAGCATTAAAGATGAAAACAAATTATCAATTACTTGGAGATGGATCAGGAGAGTGGGAGCACAAAAATGTGCAAGCAATCTCAAAGATGCTTTGTTTACTCACCTGTAATAATCAGAGGAATAGATGTCTCGAGACAGTCCAAAGTCTGAGATCTTGACGGTGAGATTCTCTCCCACAAGACAATTACGGGATGCAAGGTCACGGTGCACGTAATGATGACTAGCCAGGTATTCCATACCTAATGAGCAATACTAAGTTAATAGGCTGCTTAAATGATGGATAATGAATGCTTAGGATAGCAACTAGTAACTACTTTACATTCAATGTTAAAGCCTTATGTGCAATTTTCACACAGTCAGAGAATTAGCAGCCAATGGCAGATGAACTAGTATATAATATATGACAAGTATTACTTACTTTTAACAAAATAGCAGCACCTATAATCACATTCATCAAGATCGCTATGGGAAGAATGGTATACACTTCTCTACTATACATTCCAACAGAATATATAGTAAACTTTCTTTAATCCATAATAAAGGGGAGAGGGGGACGGTCTATCCAGTTTGGCCAAAATTCCATATTGGGCGGGGATCTGAATTGTCAATATATATATATACAGTCATGCGCCGGTTAACGTCCTAGATACGTTTTTGGAAACGTGACGTTAACCGAAATGGACGTTGTCTGATCATCACATAAACTTTGTCTTTATACTTATGTGTATGTGGAATACTATATACATACATATACACTCTTACTCTTAAATCCCTACTATAATGTGATACAGGTGATTAATTCTTATCTCTGGTGCAAAATACATGACTTTTATATTTAAATTATTCACTGTCTTACAAGGATTCTAGCAATGCTGGGCAGATGGGGGAGAAAGAGAGAGAGAGGGAGCGAGCGAGCGAGGGAGCGTGGGGGGGAGGGGAGCAGGATGTGAGGTAATACGTTTGACAGTTGGCGCCCAAGGTCTAACGTGTGTTTATTTATCGGTTCTGTGACTAAGCATTCTCTTATAAAAAGCCAGTGAAATGACCTGGGTGAATATAATTTATATTGCTGGGATTCTTGTAAGATAGTGATTAATTTGAATATAAACAAGCTATAATTTGCACTAGACATAACAATTTTAATACCGTAATCAAATTAGTACATGTACACACCAGCTTTGCACTAAGGTCATTAAAAATGACCTGTGCCTGAGTGGGTTAATGACCGTAAAAAAAAAAAAAATTATTTTACGTTTCTTTTAGTATGGCGAGTGCATGTAAATGGATGAAAATAAATGAAGAAACTTATGTAAATCTTCCCAAAAATACAGTTGAAAACCTTTATATTATAAAATGTACACTAATGTACTATAATTTTTATCTCTTGAGCAAAATATATGACGTTTATATTCAAATTAATCGCTGTCTTGTAAGGATTTCAGCAATGCAAATTATATTCTCCTATAGTCTGAGATATTATATGAAAATCTTAAGGCTTTAAACCCCCCACGCTCCCTCGCTTGATGCAGTAATTTCACCAATAAAATTTTAAGTTCACTAGGTGTAATTCAACTGGACTATTTTGGAAAAAAATGCCTCGCCGTACACACATTACAAGGAAGGAAACTTCTGGCCATAAGCCGATGAAAGACAGGCTTACCCCCCTTCTCTGTGCTAATGCTTCTGGTGACTGCAAGATAAAATCACTCCTTGTGTACCATGCAAAAAACCTCTGTGTCATTATTATGGAATAACGAAGTCTCTGGTGTACTCTAAGATTAAGAGAGAAAACGGACTCCTATGATGGGAGACACAAGCACTCACACATGCCACTCATACTGACAGACTTGACACTCACTCACTTGACAAGTTTTACCAACCATTAGTTGTGTACATTATCTAGTGACTTTAGTCAATATTGTACAGTAAAAGACTAAAAGTACACCGCAATACAGTGGTCCCTTGGTTAACAATGGACCTCTAAGTGCAAACCTGTACTGTACATGTACTAAATGATTACGGTACTAAAATTGTTATGTCTATTGCAAATATAGATTGTTTATACAGGTATTCAAATAAATCACTATCTTACAAGAATCCCAGCAATGTAAGTTATTTTCACCCAGGTCATTTGGGTGGCAAATTATGAGAAGAGCTTAGTCACTCTTAAGGAATGATAAATAAACACGCAGGCCTTCAGCGCCAACTGTCAAATCTTATCGCCTCACCTCCCGCTTCCCCTCCCCCCCCACGCGAGGGAGCGTGGGGGTTTTAGGCCTTAAGTTTTTCATATAATATCTCAGACTATAGGAGAATATAATTTGCATTGGTGAAATCCTTGCAAGACAGAGATTAATTTGAATATAAACCTCATATATTTTGCTCGAGATAAAAATTGTATTACATTAGTGCACATTTTAAAATATAAATTATTTCAACTGTATTTTTGGGTAGATTTACATAAATTTTTTCATTTATTTTCATCCATTTACATGCACACACCATACTAAAAGAAACGTAAAAGAAATAAATGACCTTAGTGCAAAGGTGGAGTGTACATGTACTAATTTGATTATGGTACTAAAATTGTTGTCTAGTGCAAATTATAGCATGTTTATATTAAAATTAATCACTATCTTACAAGAATCCCAGCAATGTAAATTATATTCACCCAGGTCATTTCACTGGCTTTTTATAAGAGAATGCTTAGTCACTTAAGAACTGATAAATAAACAAGCGTTAGACCTGCACCTGTGCCAAATGTCAAATGTACTACCTCACATCCTGCTCCCCTCCCCCCCACGCCCCCTCGCTCCCTCCCTCCCTCCCTCTCCCCCATCTCCCCAGCGTTGCTAGAATCCTTCTAAGACAGTGAATATTTTTAATATAAACTTCATGTATTTTGCACAAGAGATAAAAATTAATCACCTGTATCATATTACAGGAGTGATTTAAGAGTAAAAGTGTATATGTATGTATATAGTATTCCACATACACGTAAGTATAAATACAAAGTTTATGCGATGATCGGACAACGTCCATTTCGGTTAACGCCACGTTTCCAAGAACGTATCTAGGACGTTAACCGGCGCATGACTGTATCACGATTTGTCTCGGCCCTGAAAAAATCTGTACAGTATATGCACTCCCACTATACATATTTTTGCAATCTCTATTTGAGATCAATGAGAGAGTGAACACTTTTCACAATGCACTATGTATTTCTGCTGATAAACATTTTTCCTGTCAAACAAATTTCAAGTTGCACCCAAACTACTTTAGACCACAACACATTGCTACTATCAATGCCACTATCAAAAAGGGTTCATTGCATAGGTACAGTAATGTACTATTCTTTTGCAAACCCAGGGCGTCAGGTCAGGGACCTGACCTTCATATTGAGTAGCTTCTGTTGTGGGTAATTTTTATCCTGTGCTTTGTTTTATGAATAAAAACCCCAAAGTTATGAAATTTTTAATTACAGTACATAATTAATTTTTGTATCATTGAAAGATGCTAAAATGCTTATCTGGAAGCATCCCTAAGTTGGTTTGTCTGTCAGTGGTCAGGATTGTATGCAGTTTAGAGAGGAAACATGCATGGAAGCTACACCTGTGTCCGACCCTACATCCTCTCAAAGACAGAGAGACAGTTGGGGAAAATTTCGAGCGCTACACCCACCCACAAATTTAAACCTAAAAACGGTATACTAATGAGCTCGAAGCAGCTGGTAGAGTTCCGTTATTCTGGCAACACTGTGCAAGAGGGAGGGGGGATGACAAAGGTTTGTGGGGCGATGGTTGTCACCAAGTTTTGTACAGGAGAAAGTTGCCAAGAATTGCTTACCGGTATGCATAATGAGGATAAATGAAGGCAGAAGAGACCTAATATGCATTAAAAACAAGTGCTAGGAAATTGGAAACTTTTTGTATGAGTCAATTTTCATAATGGATTAAATGTTGTCAAATGTGCCCCAAAAATATGAAAATAGTAATGCAGCCTCTCTACCCCCTCGCCTCACTCAACTCCATACCCACTGTTACCAGATGATGGATTCTACCAGGTGAATTTTGATTCACTGATCTCTCACTGATGGGGCTCACATTTATGGGAGAGTGTAGCACCCGGAAATTTTTCCAGGTGTACTGTACAGCTGGCTTCTGTGCCAGTGTTCCCTATACAAAGGGAATCTACAAGAAGTTTCTGGAGTAAGATAAACAATACCACATGAATCACTATCGGCAGTGATATCTAAATTTACTTTTTTTTACTCTTTCTTAATCTATTTATGATGAGTTCTGTATTCATTTAATTATACATTGCGATGCCTTTTGTATTTTGCCTGGTTAATTTTTATTGAGTATGGTGTCATAAATCGGCCTCAGGAATGCATCCTTCACTTACCCTACTGAACTAAACTACATCTACGGGAAAATCGCTTGCACAATATAAATTTTTGTATTATAAATCCATCATACAAAATGCATCTTTTGTATAGTGAGGACTGCCTGTTTAAAACCTGAAACATGCAATTCATTAGTACATTTTCTACACAAAACTGTAAGTCTGTGGGCTGTGGAACATCAGTACAGTACAGTATATTTTCAAGACAAACTTTAGTTTTTAAATTTCAATCAACTGTTTTTACACTTTCATTCTTACTTCCACCTGAATAGAAACAAATTAATTATAGCCTTCACTAATATGCACTAACTATATACAGTCGAGTCTGGATTTACGCGGGTTTGGTTAACGCGTTTGGTCATTTACGCGGTGCCTTGCCAGAATCGAAATGCTTTAATTACTCTGTAAATTTGGTCATTACGCAGCGAGTCGCTGGAGGGTCCAGACGCGCCGCGCCATTTTGGATTCAAGCGGCCCAGGCGACCACAAGCAGCGCAAGTAAGGTTGCGCAGTATGTCACTGTTGCGTTATCGGTGACGTCATATGATGTATCGAACTGTGATTGGGCCACGCATCCTTACCACCCACGCATTCCCTCCGCCGCTAGCTGTGATTGGTCTAATGTAACATGACGTGCCCTGCCACCAGAGGGCAGAAGTCGCTGACCTAGCAGGGCCTGTCTCATTGCTCTCAGTCCGCGTATACAGTTTTCTCTTGTGCCCGCTATTCCCCTCACAACTCACAAAGGCTTCCGCGGGACTCCCACCACCAGAAAAAAACATTGACTTACCTGGACCAAGCCATGATAATGTGAAGGAAATCATCGAGTTGGGGGAGAAACTTAAGCTCATCCTTGACAACGACCCAGACAAGCATTGGTATGAAGTGTCTAGTAACCATCTGACGAAATTTATGGAGCCGTATATCCAGATCTATCTCAACAACATCAATGCTAGTCGTCAACGTAGTATTGAGGTCTTCCTCGCCCGAAACCCACCACAACCACAGCCAGCCCAAGTCAGTGATAGTGATATTGACAGTGAGGATATGGACTTTGAGAGGTTTGTCTGGGAGGCCCTGCAAACCTCTGCGAGCAGTGAAAGTGATTCACTGGAGGGCAACTAATCTGCCCTCTGCCTCGGAACCAGCCACCATTCACGTATGCCGACCCAACTCTTCTACTAACGTAAGTGTTAAACCTTGATTTTTCTTTTACCTGGTACAGTATATTATTCTCTTATTGATATTTATCTTCTATATTATGTGTGTGTGCATACCATCGTAAAATTAAGATACTATTTTTACTACAACGTACGTATTGTGTCGCAAAAAGTGGTGTTTGGGGGTCGGCCCAGTCTCTATTTCCATTAATCCCATGTTCTGTTATTTCATTTCGACATTTAAGCGGGCCTCCACGGGTTCAATTGACCGCGTAAATGCAGACACAATTGTACACATAATTTACAGTACAGTACAGGTACTATATTTACAGCCGCTAATGTTCATTCTCTCCCTCATTCTTTTTTTCCTCTACATACTTCATAGACTAGTAATGAATATTCTTTTTGCTTTTTAACTTTTTTTTATTGCCCTCTTCTAATATATCCAAAACTACTTTAGTAATTACAATTACCGGTACCTTATTATGGGTGAACAGTTCCTATTAAATCAAACTACTGTACTGTACTCACTCAACACTGGTGATTATAAGTGCAACAGATCTTGAAACAGCTCAAAATCATGTTTTTTTTACATATTCTACATGTATAATACTGTATTTATTTTTCAATGGAAATTTCGAATATGGTTGAATTCATCAAATGTATCTTACCAATATGAAATTTATTTGGGATTTTGATTTTTCAAAACAAAGACAAAACTTACCCGCAGCAATTTGTGTAGCAATCACAAGCATATCTGGTTGTTCCAGGACCACTTGAGACATGCCATCATCACTACAAGCCGAAACATCTGACCTCGGGGAATGGGCAATCAAAAATTCATGCAAATCACCCTGTTAAAAAGAAAATTTTCATTAGTACAACCATTTAATTAGCCTAAGAAAATAAAATCATAAAATTATATCATCCAAATCATCAACACAAAGAGTGAGCAAATTTTTTTTATCACATACAGGTATTCCTCACTATACAAACATTCGAGCTTCAAAAACTCACTTATATGAATCTCCTAAATTATCATTCCTTCTTCATATTATGAAAGCTTCCTCGCTTTTACCAATTTGGGCCACAGCAAAAATTCAAATCACATGCCCCCGAGAGTCAGCTGGGACAGCCATATCCCCCTAGTGCTCTCCCAACTAGACTGAGGTAGGAGTTATGTTATGATTATTTTCATATCGTAATTTCGGGTAGATAAAAAATTTTTTTTTTTTTAATCAGTTGCAGTTGCACACAATCCTACATACAGAATGTGGAAAAAAAGTAAAAGAAGTAACTATCACAAGGTAAAAAATATAAAGGGAGAAAACCTTTCTTTGTGTGTGAAAGCCGGAAGGGGAGCGTTGCTAAGGGTCAGGAGAGGGAGCATCCCCAGCTGAACTTGGTTGCTATGGTGAGACTTGAGGCCTGCCAGTGCCAATACAAATGGCGGCTGTGTTAAACTTTGATTTAGCTTTTCCTTAATGGTTTTAGCTGCGTATTTTCATCTAGATAGTATTTTATTAATGTTTCAATGTGGTAGGTAGTAAATTACAGTACAGAGTAGTTGTGTGCTATTATTATTGGTTAAGTAGTTTTTTGTTGTTGTTCAGTAACATAACCCATTCGTATAGCGAGTGATACCTGTACAGCATCCAAATAAATTTCTAAAAAGTTATGGGTAGGTAATAATTTACAGGGTATCTTGAAAAGGCATGAAGCATGAAACACATACCTGTGACATATGCTCAAATAACATGCACATTGGCTCCTCTTTCATAACTACTCCCAGCAGACAGACAATGTTCGGGTGCCGCAGGTCTGTCATGAGTTCTACCTCTCGGTGAAAATCCTGGCGAGTCTTAGCAGTAGCATTTTCCTTTAACGTCTTAATAGCTACTAGTACAGAGTTGCCATCAGGGCTCACTCCTTGAAGTTCTCCTTTATAAACTTTACCTGTCAATTCAAATGTATTAAATGAACAGAAAGAAAATGAGAATGATACTCTAAAAGAAATAATGTAACAAATTATTGCACAATAAAAATTAAACTAATGCAACTATCGTATATAAAACTCACCAAAGGCTCCTTCTCCCAGTTCCTGCATGAACCTAACATTGGCTAATGGAAACTCTCGGGCCCTCAGCTGCTGCTGCTGCTTAGGAAGGAGTGCATTTAGCTCTACAGTCTTGGCTTTGGGTGAAGGTTGCTTAGGTGACTTTGCTTTCCGTTTCAAACAGAGGGCAATGATCAATGTTAGTAAGACTGTGCCACTTACAATGGCTGCAATCAGTATGTAGACCCATGTGTTGTCACCTATGATGGAAATAATATAAGAATTAATAATAGATCCTAAAATCTTATTTGCTAGCCAAGCACAAATTGAGTGACTTACATATTACCAACACATATTAATCTAAAGGTTTCACATTTTGCATAACTTAGAAGCTTGGCATATTTCATATTCATATTCTACTGATATATTATTGGACTGCTTTAACTCAATAAAATATAAAACTTTATGGTAAACATATACAGTGACCCCTCGTTTAACGAACACCTCAGTTAACGTAATTTCGATTAACGAACTGCCTTCCATAAGGATCTTCAATTCGGTTAACGAAAAAAAATTCGGTTAACGAAGTTCTTACGAACCGACCTCAACATGTTTTTGCTTGCACTGACCGGGCAACCAGCTTTAGTATCAGTCCGCCAATACATTAATCGGTTCTAGGGCTTAAATTCCTTACTATTTTAGTAAATATCAAGAAGTTTATACTATTCAATTATTTTAAAATTTAATATTAAATTTTTTAGCCATTTTAACAATTTTTGAACATAATTGAAGGTAAAGTGACTAGTTTAATGCGCGGCATCCAGCCTCTTAACACAGCAAACAGGAGTCAGTCTTTCTCTGTTTTCACTGGAGGTAACATCTTGCTTGAGACTCTCTTCAACTAAACGCTTTTTTTCTGTGTTTCCAAGCAAATTATTGGTCATTTTGAAATATATTTTACATATTGACAATATATAATGCAGTGCAGTGATGATTTAAAGAAAATAATCTTGAATTACACCGAGAGCTAAAATTTTATGGGTGAAATGGCGTCATGGGGTGACTTCTCTTCCACCCCAATGCCTTCTCTTCTTCCTTCTCCTCCACCCCCATTCTAAATCCCATCATCATCATCATCATCCAGGAGCCTTCTACATACACACCTCAAAGTAAGTGAACTTTTCTACCATTTTTGTTGAATTTAGGAAATTTTCGGTGAGCTGGAACCAATTACCCAAAAACCCATTGAAACAATGGTTTCGGTTAACGAACTTTTCGGTTAACAAACGACCTTCTGGAACGGATTGAGTTCGTTAACGGAGGGGTCACTGTACAGTACTATAAATGTTATAAATCCAGGAAGAGGCCAAAGTTGAAGGTAAATACTACCAATGACAGAAAAATCTCTGAAGAAAACATATAACCGTACTCATATTATGTCACTGATCTATGATGCAATGAAAACTTTGAATATACAGTATGCGCTTTGTAGCAATTCTACAAAAATTGGAACATCCATGCATGTCACTTTAAAAGTGGTCTTCCGGCATCTTCGTGGTGTAGATTAACACAATATAACCTTTTTGTGCTCTATTTTCAATTTCTTTGGGTTTTTTTGCCATACAAATATATATATATATATATATATATATATATATATATATATATATATATATATATATATATATATATATATATATATATATATATAATATATATATATATATATATATATATATATATATATATATATATATATATATATATATATATATATACTGTATATATATATATATATATATATATATATATATATATATATATATATATATATATATATATATATATATATATATATATATATATATATATATATATATACATATATATATACAGTTGTACCCCACTTAACGAGGTCAATAGAACCCAGAGGGTCCCGTGTTAAGTGAAATCCGCGTTAAGTGAACAACAGAACATAAGGGATTAATTCCAATAGAAACCGGCCCGACCCCCAAACTCCACTTTTTGAAGGCACATAACTATGTTGTAGTAAAAATAACATCTTAATTTTATGATGGTACATGCACACAATTAATACTTAAGAGAAACAGAGAAATACAGTCGCCAAGTTAATGTCCATTCAAATAATGGACTCAACTCCCTCCCCCTCTTCTCACACTACACTGCCGGCTCTTCCCTCTGAGAAATTTTTGGGGGAAAACCACTAAATTTTAATAAATAATACCTCAAACTAAAGTTAGGATAATACAATTGACATTGCTGGATTCCTTGTAAGACCAGGAATATTTTGAATATAAATGTCATATATTTTGCACAAAAGATAACAGTTACCTAGAGAAAAAATTTTATCTAAAATTTGTATGTTTAATGCAAAATATATGATGTTTATATTCAAAATGATCACCAAATTATAAGAATTCCAGCAATGTAAATTATATTCTGACCGGGTAATTTGTATGAATTTTATGAGCTAAAAAAAATATCTTCAGTTAATAAAAAAAAAATAATCTTCACGACACTATCTGTCAATCAAAGTACCCCACCTTGCCTCCCCCCCCTCTTCCAACCGCACGGTCAGTCCCAACCCTCCCCCCCACCCCCCCACCAATCGTCCTTTCAAGAGTTTTTAACATTTAGTATTAAATAATACCTCAGATTAAAGTTAGGATAATATAATTGACATTGCTGGATTCCTTGTAAGACCATGAATATTTTGAATATAAATGTCATATATTTTGCACAAAAGATAACATAGTTACTCTGAGAAAAATTTTTATCTAAAATTTGTATGTCTAATGCAAAATATATGATGTTTATATTCAAAATGATCATCAAATTATAAAAATTCCAGCAATGTAAATTATATTCAGACCGGGTAATTTGTATGAATTTTATGAGCTAAAACAAATATCTTCAGTTAATAAAAAAAAAAAAATATTCTTCACGGGGTAACAGATGGTCGGTCGGTCCCTCCCTCCCCCACCAACCGTCCCAAGGAGATGTGTGGGAAAACCAGAATACTTAACTTTTTGTAATAAATAATACCTCAAACTAAAGTTAGGATAATATAATTGACATTGCTGGATTCCTTGTAAGACCAGGAATATTTTGAATGTCATATATTTTGCACAAAAGATAACATAGTTACTCTGAGAAAAATTTATATCTAAAATTTGTATGTCTAATGCAAAATATATGATGTTTATATTCAAAATGATCACCAAATTATAAGAATTCCAGCAATGTAAATTATATTCTGGCCGGGTAATTTGTATGAATTTTATGAGCTAAAACAGGCAGTCAGGCAGGTGGCTTAAATCTGGGTGGTTGCTCGAAATGGACACTTCCACTGCCAGATATGTGTAAGAAAAAAAATCCTGATAAGTGAATGTTCAGGCTTCATGCAATCATGTGATATGATAAATGCGTTATGAAACCAGGCGGGCACATTGTATATATATATATATATATATATATATATATATATATATATATATATATATATATATATATATATATATATATATACAGTCATGCGCCGGTTAACGTCCGACCGAACAACATCCGATCGCATATACGTCCGTATGGTGTGTGCATGTAAATGGATGAAAATAAATGAAGAAATCTATGTAAATCTACCTAAAAATACAGTTGAAAAACTTTTTTATAAAATGTACTACAGTACTGTACACTAATGTACAAAAATTTTTATCTCTTGAGCAAAATATATGACGTTTATATTCAAATTATTGGCTGTCTTGCAAGGATTCCAGCAATGCAAATTATAATCTCCTAACTTTAGTCTGAGATATTATATAAGATAAAAACTGTAAGCCTAAAAGCCTGGCTGGGGGGAGGGACTGACGCCGCCACCCAGCGAGGGGTTGGGGGGGTTGAGGTGATAAGTTTGAGGTGAAGGTCTCTGTGTGTTTATTTAACAGTCCTACTAAGCTTCTCTCATTTTAAAATGCCAGTGATATGACCTAGGAAGAATATAATTAACATTGCTGGGATTCTTGTAAGATACTGATTTATTTGAATATAAACATGTTGTAATTCGCACTAGACATAACAATTTTAGTACCGTAATCAAATTAGTACATGTGCACTCCAGCTTTGCACTAAGGTCATTTATTTCTTTTACGTTTCTTTTAGTATGGTGTGTGCATGTAAATGGATGAAAATAAATGAAGAAATTTATGTAAGTCTACCCAAAAATACAATTGAAAAACTTTTTATAAAATGTACTACAGTATTGTACACTAATGTACTACATTTTTTATATCTTGAGCAAAACATGACGCTTATATTTAAATTAATCTGTCTTGCAAGGATTTCAGCAATGCAAATTATATTATCCTAACTTTAGTCTGAGATATTATATAAAATAAACAAAGAAATCACCAATCTTTTGTCTGGGAACACGAGGGAGGTAACCAGGAGCGTGTGGGAAGAGGGGGGGAATGGGGGGGTGAGGTGACAGAATCTCTGGTGTTTGTTTGTTTATTCATTTGAGATAAGATTTGACAGTTGGCGCTGAAGGCCTGCCTTCGTGTTTATTTATCATAACTTAAGAGTGACTAAGCTCTTCTCATAATTTGCCACCCAAACGACCTGGGTGAATATAACTTTCATTGGTGGGATTTTTGTAAGATAGTAATTTATTTGAATACCTGTATAAACAAGCTATATTTGCAATAGACATAACAATTTTAGTACCGTAATCATTTAGTACATGTACAATACAGGTTTGCACTTAGGTCCATTGTTACTGTACAATATTGACTAAATTCACTAGATAACGTACGCCTGGCAGCACAATCTATAAGAATACGCGATGCATACGTGACTGTGCCCGCTATAGGGCCATTTAGGTTCGCTATGTCCCATTATTTGAATGTTTTTTTCAATTTAAATTTTAATTGTTTATTCCTTGATAGAGGAAGCGGGATCCTAGTGCTGTCACTTGGTACCCCTGTACCATAACACCAGAAGCAACTGGCCAGTTTCACAAGTATATACAATACAGTACAATCATCCCTTGGTTATCGCGCCTAATTGGGACACCGCCGATAACGAAAGTACAGAACCTGTGGGATTTATTCTGATTGGTTCCAGGCACCCAAGTTTCCCATTTTACAACCATTTAGACCCACTAAATACATATATATAATGTTATGGTAAATATCATAAACACACATAGGCATGGCTAGGTTTATTACAAAGTGATGAAAAGGGTACGCTTAATACTGTAGTCCACAAAACATGTAGACATACTGAAAAACTATTGAAATACAATACAGTATATAGTACAGTACTTCATACTTACTGCACATTTGAACTGCACACTCCTCCTTGGATACAGAGTGTTCAGTTGCCACAAAGCACCATGGTTGTGTCTCTGCTCCACCTGGGTTACGGCAGTAGTTATGGCCACCAATAAGTTCTGGATATTCAGCTGTTCGCATGTAAAGTTGATTCTGACTCCAAGGCTCACAAATTCGTCCAAAGACTGTATGGCTCTCTGTTCCACGGTAAGTCTCGCCATTTCCTAAGTAGCACTTTTCATCTGAAATAATAATACTTGTGCAGAAAAACTCATCCACATTAAGTTGAAATATTCAGAGACTGTACAAATTGAATACTGTATATACTGTATTGTCTTTCTATCTACTTATTATATTTCCTCCAATTCCATATGTGTGGGGTGGATCAAAGGAAACATGTTTCAAGAAAGAAGACAACTGCAAGACAAGTGTTAAAAGAACAAGTAGGTATACTCTCACCAAAAACTTCTCACACTCTATAAACACTATGCAATAGGGGGCAGTGAAATTTTGCTCAAAGCTGCACTCTTCAGGCATTGTTCCTTATACATATCTAAGACTCCATGCCAAATTTGAAGCTGATATGTCGAGGTTTAGTCTGCCGCATTTTCTACTGAAATTTTTAAATTTACCTACAGTACTAGCCAAACAGCCGCTGTGGCGGTGCAATGTCCTGTTCAGTGTTTATCAACTTTTTTTTCATATCTCTTATTTCATTTAAGTTGTCTTGTTGCAGATGAGTATGGTGCTATGTCTATATTGATTATCAGCCTTTTCTCATTTCATTTCTCAATGTTGTGTTACTGTACTGTAATGTAGGGGAGACCTGGGTAAGTTGGCCACTGCTTGTGACCGATACTTGATTAGTGATTATGCTGGAGCTGCCATTGCTACTGCCACCTTAACTGACTATGGCATTATCACAAAGGATGACAAGAGTCAGGTTATTGGACCACATAAGCTGCGGGATGCGAGACAAAAATACCGATTTAAGAGGCAAGAAATTGAGATGGCTAGTTTAGATAATTTGACGTCACTCTATTTTGATGGTAAGAAGACCGCCACTCGTGTGATGATAAAGAATGAGAAGACCGAGAAATGGAGTTCGAGGATGATGGTGAAAGATCATTATGTCATCATGGTTGAGCCTGGCAATGAATATCTCACACATGTGACTCCCAAGACTGGACACGGAAAGCAGATTGCCAAAACTATTCACGAGTTTCTGGTGGAGAAAAATCTAACCCAGCAGCCCATTGTGTGTGTTGGTTGTGATGGAACCAATGTAAATGTAGGATCAGAAAATGGAGTCATTCATCATCTTGAAATGTTACTTGGTCACCCGCTCCATTATTTCATATGTCAGCTTCACGGAAATGAGCTGCCTTTCCGCGCAGTATTTTATCACTATGATGGTAAACCAAGTGGTCCTGAGCATTGGCGTGGTCCCATTGGAAAGCAGATCAAGGAGTCTTTGTCTGAGCTTCCAGTTGTCGCCTTCCAGCCAGTCAGTTACCCTGATTTCCCTGTGTTTAATGATGAAGTGGAGAAAGATCTGTCCTGGGATCAGAAATACCTGTATAGGATTTGTAAAGGAGTTATCACAGGTGTTGTTGAAGATGACTTGGCTGCTATTGAGCCAGGTCCTCCCTGTGTGTCAAGGTGGAACACCTTATGGAGTAGAATCCTCAGGCTGTATGTAGCAACATCAAGACCCAGCCATGAGTTGAAAAGAATTGTCATTACAATAATAAAGTTTAGTGCTCCAATGTGGTTTTACATCAAGATACACCCTTACGTAACACACGGCTCAAGGAACGTATTCCAGTCCCTGCTATATATGAAACACCTGAATAGTGAGGAGGAGACGATAGTGAAGAAGGCTGTCCAGAGAAATGCATACTTCGCCCACACAGATCAAATTCTTCTTGGTATGTGTGCAGATGAGGACATGACTGTTAGAGAAAAAGCTGTCTCAATGATAAGAAAAATTAGAGAGGAGAATCAGCAAAAGGAAGAATGCACTGGCAGATCTGAAGAGGAGGAGGAAGATTCTGATGCTGCTGTTGACGAGAATTTGTTAAACTATACTGATGAGGAGGGTAAAGATGGAGATGGGAATGAGGATGTGCCTCCTGTAGTCAACATGAGAAAGGTGGTGACTCCGAAACTAAAGTGGCAAGCAAAAAACTATCATTCCATGATTAACTGGAGGAATGAACTCAAGACTGAGCCTCCTTACATTGCTTCTCTGTCAAATCTACAGGTTAATGACATTCTTGAGACACCATTAGTGGTGCCCAAGTGGCCAAACAGCACTCAGGCGGTCGAGAGAGGCATAAAAGTGATGACTGAAGCTTGCACTGAAGTGACGGGATACGAATCGAGAGATGGATATATTAGGCAAAGATTATTGTCTAGGAAAATGATGCCAAGGTTCCGCACAAAAAAGAATTTCAATATGAACTTGTAATCATTTTCTATACGGTGTACCTGTAAAATAACATGTGAATTAAATCGATGTCACCCATGTAAAATTTATCATTATCCTGGAAAACATTAAATGACACCTAATTTTTGGTATACTGTACACTAAAAGTTGACAAAAAGTCGTTCGCGATGCGGCAGGGTAAGTATGCATGAAATGGCATGAAATTTTGCACAGGTGTTTGTTACAGCCATACAAACGATGCCTGAAAAGTGCAGCCTGCAACTCAAATAAAAGTGTTTTTCCCTGCCCCCTACTATGCAATCTGTAAAAGGAACGAAGAATCTAAAACTATTCTGAGATGACGAGCCCCATTCTGCTCCTTCTCACATCCATCATGCCCAAGTGTTCGAGAAGATTTTGTTGAATGTACATGCCACACACAAAGTATATTTAAAGTAAGTCATCAACAAATAACACTCTTTGTAATCTCTAAACAGAAGACATTTTAACTAACCCTCAACAAGGGGTTCACTCTGCACTCCCAAACGAATGCAGGACAGATGATCGGGAGATGTGATCGGTGAAAGCTCCTCACATTCAGGAATTGGCAGCCGTTGTCCAATCAGTTGATGTTGTTTAGCAATAACATATTCCATTCTGCACACATCGTTTACCTTTAAGACATTACAGAGACACAAAAAGCACATGAGTTATGTACTACATATTTATTCTTACCATAATATACAGTATTACATTTCAATTTGCTAGATTTTTCTACTCTGCTTGGTTTATGAAAGTCCACTCTATCAAACTCCATCCTCTTACCAACTGTCTTCAACTTTTGTATTTTTTTATTCTACATGTTTTATCAAGTCCACTGCATCAGAACCCTTTCCTAACAGTTATCTTGAATCCCCTTTAATCTTATCTTTTGCAGTTCCTGTTTACTCTCTGCAAAATACATTGTACTGTATTAAATACATTGAGACATGTTACCAAAACCTAACGTGAAGCAAATTTATTACTAAACGCGGGATAACGAGGAATAATATTCCTAGCAGACCAAACTGTGAACTGTTATTGTTATTTTTTCAACTCATGGTTCTGGGTAGATTCTGTAAACTGTATGTATTTTCTTTTTTTTTACTATTAATGCACACACAATCATTCATACAGAATGTGCATAACAAATTGAAGAATTATTATACGGTAAAAAACATAGAGGGAATAACTCTTACATACGTGAATGGGAGTTAGCACACAAAGCAGGGGAAGGGGAGGGGAGGGGTAGCACTGTGGGGGTTTCCAGCTGTTTGCTGTCTCATGTCCTGTGTGTAGTGAAATGATTGGCAAATGGCAATGCAATACAGGGTATTTTTTTTTTTTATTCCTCATAGTATACATGCAACACAGTTCAGTCTGTGGCTGCTGTATCAAATAGGGGGGAGGGAGAGTGCAGTTGGCCACGGTTACAGCTCATTGTCTCATACACCTGTATACATACGTTCACTTCCCACACATCACATACACCCACACATGCTCAGTTTTATAATACATTTTCTTTATTTCTAAGCCACATTAGAGTATTATAATGATTTTTCCACAACTTTTATAGTTTTATTACCTGTAACAAAGGCAACAAGCCATCTTACAGGCCACCTCATCCCTAGTTTCCCCCATCATAGAAAGTTGCACATCGCTAAACCGAATTTTTACTAATCATTAAACAAGAAAGGGTGTTAAAAATTTTATATTGCTAAACTAAAATATTGTCAAGTGAATTAATGTTAAACAACCACTTCTATTCCCATGCTTTAAAATTGTCATTTAGTTCTTCATTTGCTCACATATACCTTACTACTGTAGTTAGTACTACTATTATAAAATACCTTCTGTTCATCAAACAACTTTCCTCCTACTTCATAAATCCTCAACACCACTTATGGACAGCAATAATAGATCCATCATAGTATAAGCCTTTCCAGATTCATAAATGCTGCCTGTGTACAGTTTCTTGTCTTTTTCTTAAGTATCTTTCTGTGAGCATCTTTACTGGATATCTTTTAGTCTATATAATGTCTACCAAAACTAAATACTCCGCCTTTCTCACCCATCCAACATTCATTTTCCTTATTCTATCAACTGCAACCCTATCACTATTTCCCTGTTATATTCAAAAGACTTATTCCTCTATTATTTTTTGCATTCTTCCTTCACCTTTATGCAACACGTCTCCCCTGGATTTTTCCATGTCCATTCCACACAGAAAAGATATTGATTCCTGCTTAATTGGTTAAGTACTGTACAATACTATACTCGACATACAAAGCACTTTTCTTATTATTATATTGAGTTTCTCCAATTCTCTACCCACAGTGACAAACAATTAATAGCTCTTAAATTTTAAAAACCAAAGGGTCAAAATAATTTGTAAAAATGAACTGAAAAATTTGCTATGCAAGGATAAAAAGTCATTTTTTTTTTTAAACATTTATGTTAAGGGAGTCTTGCCCCCCCTCCTCCCCTCCTACACACACAGGCACAAAAGCAATACTGTACAGATACTGGTTATTCCGGTAGGTTTTTTTTTTATTTATTGTAAAACCATACTTACCAGGATCTCACATTCTTCTCTACAAAGCTGTCTAGGTTCTGCTTCTGGCAAATTCTCATTACACAGAGGGAGTGCAGCGTAACACAATGACTTAATTGCATAGTCCTCACACTTTGCCGACAGGTCACTTATAGGGAAGAAAGAATTTGAGATTATTGATAATTTATGTATTTCCAGGGTAGCATAAAACATACATTTTCATGTACTATACTGTACAGTCATGTACTATACTTCAGTAGTATTTATATTGTACACTCTGCTCCCAAATTTAAACTAATACTACTGTACAATATAATAATTCTGTTCTGTACAGTAACTTCTAATTAGAAAAAATAAAAATTTTCAATACTTCTGTACCCCCAGATAGAAGTAACTCATTTAGCAGACTTAATCAGATCTTACTAAGATACAATATAGTACTCAATTAAACAATAATGTAAAGGTGTTACATTTTAGTACAGTACATTATACTATACTGGTACTGTACAGATACAGTATCCACACAACTCAGAATTATTAATGTTGAGGACCTAAATATAAGTAATTCTTTACCTCTAGATGAATACTTACTACTGTACCTTACACTGTATGAGTTGGAAAACAGAAGAGTTTTTAATTTGTAGTTAATGTAATTTTTTGGGACATACAGTACAAGCAGTTTTACTGCTTTGATGTAGAGTGGCCACAGATTATTGATCTCTTAATTATATGTATTAACCATTGAACAACTAGTGGATTACCCTATTTCCTGGTCTACTGACGAGTTCCTCCAATTGGGTGTGCTGTTTAGTACACATTTACTGCTGAATGTTCATGAAGAGACCCAGTATATGTACAGTACAGGCATATCTCTTTATAACACTTAAGACATGTTTCTGAGAAAAGGAGAGCTACAAGAAACAGCTCTATAAGAGGTCAGTAAAACATGGTTCCAAAGGACATACTTTCTTGATAGCACTATTTCTTACATATCCAGTACTTGTCTGAGCAAAACAATGTTGTTAAGGAAGTGGTGGATTGGGCAGAAGTCCTTACCTAGCTTACATTCTTGAGAATGGTTCAAATCACTAACATAGCCAAACCCAAGCTGCTATACTGTATACCACTATAAACATAGCTCACTCACCTCCACAGATATTGACCCACATTTTAACATCCAAATTTATATTTCTCCTTGGCTGCTTGGCCACATTACAGGGAGTAGAGTAATAACACTTGCAGGTCTTTTCTGGACATTATAGGTTTAAAGTAAATTAATAAAAGGCAGTACAGTACTATGGGAGTATGGTAAGTGTGCACTTATGGGAAGCTTTTTAAACTGGTGGAGGTGGATGTTGATTGACTAAGTGGTAATCGGTGTAAGCCACCTTCATTTACTGAGTGTTTGGCTTGAAGAAAAGACAAAAGATTTGGGTGCCACATGGTCTTGAACATAACTTTGGACTTTTAGATTTTTTTTTAATTCACAAGATTAATGAGCATTATAAAAAACAACATTCTGAGTGACATGCCTGTACATTACATGACTGTACAGTATACTGTAGTGTATATGTATGATGCTGCATCTATTTTCTGTCACAAGTAGAATGCCATAGTTATATGATGTACATTGTAAAGTACAGTACAATACTTTATTTCTGCTTGTAGTGTATAAAATTAAATTTACAAATCAATCAATAAGCATAAGAATAAGAAAAGATAATTAAATCCTGAAAGACCTGAAAATGGGCGAATAAATATCTGAGACAGTATCTGTCATAACTCAGGGTAAAAGCAATTTGTGATTCAAGTTTAAATAAAGCTCAGTACTGTACTGAACAAATTATAAGTATCGTAAAAGAGTAAAAACTTACTAAGAAGAAAGTCACCCCCATTTTAAAACTTTCTTTCCTCATGGGTGGACTTATAAAAACAGGCTGAAACTTTTAACTAAATCCAGTACTGTACAATTTATAACTAATTGTTCTTACCAATTATATTTGTTACTCATATACATGCACTTCCCTATTCACATCCTATAACACACATACAGTGATACTGTACTGCAATGTACAGTACAGTACTCGTAGTATTAGTAGGAACTGAACTATGCATAAATGCTTACTTAGAGTGACTGATGACTGTAATTGCCGTTGTAAGGCGCTTCTCCATGTCTGCCAAATGCCGAGCAGAGTAAATGTAGATGGATCGATTGGCAATGAAGCCACTGCATGTAGCACCTCTATATACCTATAAAAGCAAAATAATGTAATACGTATAATACTTTGTACTGTGAAAATCATGACAGGATATTGAAAGTTATGTCACTAAAATTTCCACTAGCAGTTTGTAGGAAAAGTTCCTTTAATAAAGGAATATATTGTACCTGTACGGTAAATGATATACAGTAAGGAAATCCTGTATATCCTGCAATGGCATTTTCGTAAATGTTGCAAGGTACAGTAGAATTTATCAAATGGTAATTTTTATATATCTGCTGTCTTTTGTGCGAGATGATTACTAATACTATATACCATACATTTAGAGTACCAATGTTGATTAAGAAGCAATGTAAATCTGTCTTCAAAATACTCAAATCTACATCTGTATTTTCTACAGAAAATGCCAATAAGAGTTGGTCAGCAATTACAGAGATCAAGTCATACAGTACCAACCTGGCAGTATCCTTGTCCCCCTTCCTTCTCTCTGCCAGTAGGAGGCATCACAGCTGGATAGCCTCCAATATTAGGCATATTGCCCACTCCAGGTAAGCCTGGTACAACACCTGGTAATCTGAAAATAATAAGATTACCAATCAATATAACAATTAAATAAATAAACAAATATTATGATGCATCAGAAATTAAATTTCTCTTCTAATCCTTGAAATACCATCCTCCATCCTTTTGTTTTACTGTAACAAATAACTTGAAGATAACCCCATTAACGGTGGAATGTACACAGGTTAAAGCCCCACTCTATTATAAAACACGGAGTACTAATATACAAAAACCATCTTGTCTTAAATCAACTTTGTAAAGTAAACAAAAAACTGAACACATGATGACTGATGACAAATACCATACCAGCAGTGTTACTCAACTTGCCAGAGCAATCTAATTGATGGTTGCCTTTAAAGGTTAATTGCCAGTGTTACAGTTCAGTGATCCCTCGGTTAACGAATTACCTTCCATGAGATTCTTCACTTCGCTTAACTAAAAAATTTCCGTTAATGATTCCTTACGAATTTTCCCAACATGTTTTCGCCTGATTTTGCGTGCTCACCAGCTGTAGTATTAGTCCGCCAATACAGTAATCGGTTTTAGGGCTTAAATTTGTTACCAATTGAGTAAATATCAAGAAGGTTGTATTATTCAATAATTTTCAAAGTCTTATATTAAAGTTTTTAGTAATGTTAACAATTATTTAACATAATTGAAGTACAGGGAACTAGTTTTTAGCGCACCAAACAGCCACTTGACTCACCCAAAATGGCGTCAGTGTGTGTCCCTGCTCAGTGGAGGAAGCTTCTTGCTTGAGACTCTCTTGAACATAAACTATTTTTACAGTACAATTAATGGTCATTCTGAAGTTTATTTTACATATTGACAATATATAATGCAGTGCAGTGTTGATTTAAAGAAAATAATCTTGAATTACACCAAGTGAACTAAAATTTTATGGGTGAAATGGCAGCATGGGGTGACTTCTCTTCCACCCAATGCCTTCTCTTCTCCCTTATCCTCCACCCCCATTCTAATTCCCATCATCATCATCATCATCATCATCATCAACCAGGAACCTTCTACTACATGCACACCTCAAAGTAAGTGTACTTTACTGGATTTATTTTTAGTTTGCATGCAATTTTCGGTGAGCTGGAACCAATTACCCAAAATCCCATTGAAACAATGGTTTCGGTTAACGAAATTTTTGGTTAACGAACGACCTTCTGGAACGAATTGTGTTCGTTAACCGAGGGACCACTGTACAACATTTTAATTTAATCTATCAATCCACTCACCATCATTAAAACATTACAGTAATGTACAGTGTATTTGCAAAATACCCTGTATTATACACTGTTCTCGTACATCTTTGGCTACTGTTAATACAATTATTACCCAAACACTGCAAGTGGATTGACACCTCCTTTGACATTTAACAAAAAATTTACAGACCTTGCAGTTTTTTATTTTTTTTAACTAATACTGTATTATGAAAGTATTTCAGTGGTGTCCATAATAGGGATAGATGCTCTCAGAAAGTTTTTTGTCCAGATGGTTGAAGTCCAAATAAATTCCTTTTACACCAGCAGTAGGTAGTAGAGAGGTACTACCACCTGGAAAGATATTGGAAGCATAATGTGTTGTCTAATGGTAGACCCTGCTGCCATGTGGCATCACGAAAATTGTGACCAAGTCCCAGGTTGCTGATCTGACTTTGTGCCTCATTTACACACAATTGCAGGGTCTCAATTGTTTCTCTTACTACTGACAACACAACATACATATATCGTTTTTCACTGTAGGTCTTTTTTTCAATTTTGTATTTCTTTATGGTTCTTTATTATTATTATTATTATTATTATTATTATTATTATTATTATACTACTATTTTTTTTTTATTTACAGTACTGAATTATAATTATTATAATTATTATTATTATTACATTTTCGCCCCCCAGGCCCCGATGCATGTCAGAGACCTGTGCCCGGGTGGGCTAATCCTCATAAAAAATAAATTGATGGCGAGTCCAGTAAAACTTCAGATTAGAGGATAAGCACTTCCTGTAGTTCACATCCTTCAAACTCTCTCAGTTCCTATCCATTTTTAAGTCCACCAAGGAATGAGAAAAATAAACTAGGTCACTGACTTCCTCCCCTTAATCATAAAACAGGAATTTCCTACATGAATCCATCTTTTGTATACTATACATCATCAATCAGTGATCTGCAAGATTCTAAATTAGCTAGGAAATCGATGACAGAGGTCCTTTTCAAAACATTTACCAAAACTGCATGTACACCAAAAGGAAGTACAGTGCTGTATCACTATACTGTACAGTACGTACAGTAATTCCAAAAGTTTTTTTTTTTTTTATATACTGTACTTCCCAAAGCTATACTAGACAGCATAATTTATCCAACTCCATTAATCTACTTGAAAATGAAGATTTTAGCAGGTAACCCCAAACTCACCTCTTTCCAGAAATATCATAGTGCAAATGTATGGTACGTATTTAAGTACAGGCTGTACCTCTCTAGTCCGGCATTCTGTGGTCCGGAAACTCCCGTGGTCCGGAACGATTCTAGTTTGTCCAATAGGTAGATAGGCAGCTTTTTTTTTTTTTTTTATCTGAATTATTATTATTATTACAGGAGTATTAAATTTTTGCCCCTCAGGCCCCAATGTGGGTCAGTGACCTATGCCCGGGTGGGCTAATCCCCTTAAAAAAAAAAAAAAGCCGCGGGAAATTAAGGTTTGTTTACATCCGGCAGTTCGGCTGCTCTCTCTCTCTCTCTCTGCTTGTCTATACAGAGTACAACATTTAACCCTTCAATATATATGAGCAGTAAATAAGTGTTGCTTTCATATTCTTATGTAGAGTAATGACGATATATTTTCACATGTGCGCACTTACATACGAGCAGTCTCACTTTTTTTTTACCATTAATGGTTAGCTACTTATATTGTTCCATTTATTAACATTAAATAACATTACAGGTACTTCAAGCAACCATATTCATTCTTTACATTAATTTTACTACAGCTAAACTCAGGGTCTTATTTTCTTCAGTTTTATATGTAGAACCAATCAGTCACTGGTTTCGTAAGCTTTAACATAAACAATGCCGGCAGCCGTCTCGTCTCCTCTAATATTCCACGTATTATTAATAAATTGTATTGTTAATTTTGCACACACGTACATCAAATTCAATAAAAACCAATTCAGAAACATTAATTAAAATATATATGAACAGTAAATAAGTGTTGCTTTCATATTCTTATGTAAAGTAATGACGATATGTTTTCACGTGTGAGCATGCGCACTTACATATGCGATCTCTCTTTTTCTTTACCATTATCGTTAGCTACTTCTATTGTTCCATTTATTAACATTAAATAACATTACTTAAAACAACCATATTAATTTTACTACAGCTACAACTAAGGTCTTATTTTCTTCAGTTTTATATGTAGAACCAGTCAGTCACTGGTTTTGTAATCAACGAAAACAATGCTGTGTCATTTCCTCATGTGTTTTAATGTTCTACGTATTATTAATGAATTGTATTGCTCATTTTGCACATATAAACATTAATTCAATAAAAAAGACATTCAGTAATAAACAATAATGAATCATTTGTACATAAGAGAAATGACCCTGTTTACACGATTATGCACGTCGTCTGCACGTTGGCGGGCCGTTCAAACCCGTCGAAATTCAAGTTTCCGCCGTCAAAATTTTTATTTATTTATTTTTTTGTGTGTTCCAATAAAATACATTAAGAATTAAAAACTCGCGAAATTTGAGAAGCTACTATACGACATTTAACCCTTCAATATGTCTTCAAAGAGACCATGACGCAGAGAAAGTGGTGCTAGTGCTTCCAGGCATAAGCACAAGTCACTATCTAACCAGGAAAAGGGTGAATTTCCATGGTCCGGCACCGGTCAGGTCCCGAGGTTGCCGGACTAGAGAGGTACAACCTGTACCACAATCCTCTATTTAAAGGATTAAAAAATAAAATAAAATAAATAATAATAATGTTTTATTTGTGCAGAGAGGCTTTTTGGGCTTTAGTAATTTATTGCAGAAAGGCTTAGAATAATTAAATTCCGGTACCTTAAAAAGTAACGTAAAATCCTTTGGGTTCATTGGAGTAATGATGGAAGTAAAGAGTTCCTTTTAGGATGTTTGTTAATATCACGTAAAAAATAATTCATGGTAAAAATATGATAATGTAGATTTAGAGAAGCAGCAGGAATTTAGATGATTTGCATCCAAACATCTGTAAATGATTAAAAAAGTTTTGATACAGGATAGCAACTAAAGAGATTCATCACCTGACCTGAATCCTCATTAGATGTCGAGACATCTGGGTGAAAAGTGTTTTAGTACTTGTAACAAAACTACACATGGCATTTTCTGCCAGGAAAGTGTGGCTTACCATTAATCATGATGTACCGTGAAAAAAACTGGGCTCAACAGGAGGGTGCTTAAGAGTACTGTAATACAGTAATAGAGAACATGAAAATGAAGAAAATTACGTACGTATATCTCCCCGAAATTATGAGTTGAAGAATAACATATTTCACAGCTAAGCCTACGCTCTGAGGGCTACTGGGTAGCGAGTCGGCCGGGTGACACCACTACAAAATTACGTGCCATCTCTATGGATATTATTCCTTGTAATCCCTTGTTTAAGATATTTCTCATTTCTGTTCGCTCAGCAATCAAATCACTTTGCGATCTGTTTTTCAGGAATGCATCCTGATTGCTAACGATGCATCCCTGTACAGTACCTGGATATATTACGAGGATAGGGGATTTTTTCTGGGTTTGAGATGTGAAATAACGAGTCATTCTGGAAAATACTTTAAAAATTCTAACCCAGAAAAATTTAAGGGACGGGGGATTTTTTTCCAGGTTTGATAGATGATGTACTGTAATGTGCAATTTCTGGAAATTCGGAGAAAATTTTCCCGGTACCCGGAAAATTCTGGGGGTGGGGGGATTTCTTTCTGGGATTGAGAGAGTTATCTTGTTACCAGGAAATCCCTCTTCCTGAAAGTGCTCTGCACCAACTGTTCCGGTTAATGGATATACAGTACATATCACTGTACATTATATGACTGACTAAGACAACTTGGATAAGGCCAAGGAGCATTGTTGTGTATATACTAGTAAATTGTAAGTTGTACTGTATCCCCATTTAAAATTACATAAAAGTAACAAGCTACTACAGTACAGTACTGTACACATGTACAGTGACCCCTCGTTTAACGAACACCTCGGTTAACGTAATTTCGATTAACGAACTGCCTTCCATAAGGATCTTCAATTCGGTTAACGAAAAAAAATTCGCTAAACGAACTTCTTACGAACCGACCTCAACATGTTTTCGCTTGCACTGACCGGGCAACCAGCTTTAGTATCAGTCCGCCAATACATTAATCGGTTCTAGGGCTTAAATTCCTTACTATTTTTGTAAATATCAAGAAGTTTATACTATTCAATAATTTTAAAAGTTTAATATTCAATTTTTTAGTCATTTTAACAATTATTGAACAAAATTGAAGGTAAAGTGACTAGTTTAATGCGCGGCATCCAGCCTCTTAACACAGCAAACAGGCGTCAGTCTCTCTCTGTTTTCACTGGAGGTAACATCTTGCTTGAGACTCTCTTCAACTAAACGCTTTTTTTCTGTTTCCAAGCAAATTATTGGTCATTTTGAAATATATTTTATATATTGACAATATATAATGCAGTGCAGCGTTGATTTAAAGAAAATAATCTTGAATTAAACCAGAGAGCTAAAATTTTATGGGTGAAATGGCACCATGGGGTGACTTCTCTTCCACCCCAATGCCTTCTCTTCTTCCTTCTCCTCCACCCCCATTCTAAATCCCATCATCATCATCATCATCCAGGAGCCTTCTACATACACACCTCAAAGTAAGTGAACTTTTCTACCATTTTTGTTGAATTTAGGAAATTTTCGGTGAGCTGGAACCAATTACCCAAAAACCCACTGAAACAATGGTTTCGGTTAACGAACGTTTCGGTTAACGAACGACCTTCTGGAACGGATTGAGTTCGTTAACCGAGGGGCCACTGTACTTGTTTCATCCTTCAGTATACAGAGGACTATGGATACAAGAATAATTCATCATTCATATACTGTATGGGATCTTATGAAGATTAAGAATTTCCACTTATTTCACCTGATGATTAAACACTCTAAATCAGTGGTTCCAAACTTTTTCACATGACGTCTCCCTTTTGCTTTTATCAAACCCTCACGCCCCACAATTTTTAAAATCAACTGAATCAACTTCACACCTTGTACTCATATTTATATTATACTTTGAAGATCAACTAATTCATGATTATTTTAACCATGTACAGAACAGTACTGTGTATCTCATGCATATGGGGAACCACTGCAGTCTAAATAGTGAATGGGGGCTAGGTTTGGTTAGGCTGTTAGAGGTTAATTTAGTTAGGTTAACTTTGATTTGGTTTGGTTACGTTAGAGTTAGGGTATTTATTCATTAGTTGAAAGAAATGGGGGTTAATAATCCTCATGAAATCTACTGTATGAACAGTTGGCTCCACTCCTGCATTTACTACTTGCCTTGCCTTGTTTGGGTATTTCTGGCCACTTTGCCTTTCGGCTATTTTGGCGGTCCTTACCACTTAAAAGTTGCCAATCCTTTCTCTCTCTCCCTGGGGTGTGAACCCCAAACTCTGAAGTGTAAATTTGAAACATTCGCCCAGTGAGCGGGAAGGAGAAGGGTGGAGCCAACTGTACATTACAGTACAAGACACTGAAGAAGCAATTACTTTCAGAAGACTACCTTTAAAAAATAACTAATATTAAGTTTTCATGACAAAATTCGATTAGAACTACACAAGCACATATCCATATACATGTACTGTATACTATACAGTGTACACACCTTTGCAAAATACTAATAAAACGACACTATCAACAGGTATATTCTTTGCTCGGATAAACTGGCAGATTGGTAAGTTCCAATCTGCTTTATTATCAACTATACTACAAGAAACAAAAAAGAAGACAAGAAATGTGCTGTATCTTACCACCAATTTCCTATTATTTTTACTTAGAATGGCTACTATTCACCTTGGGGTCAGGACAAAAGCTCCCCAAACAAAGTCCCTTCAGTTAAAGTGCAAAGCAGGACAAAAGCCCCAATTTATATACAATACCCTGTACTATATTTTTCGAGATCCCAATCTAGGTACACATAATACTGATTACATAAGAGAGAGAGAGATATATATATATATATATATATATATATATATATATATATATATATATATATATATATATATATATATATATATATATATATATATATATATATATATATATATATATATATATATATATATATATATATATATATATATATATATATACAGCTCCTCCCCGACTTACGACAGGGTTAGGGACCCAAATCCAGGTCGTAAGTCGAAAATGCTTAAATAATACATAGAAAATCTAAAATGGGTGTCTCTTTTTCTTCTCAGCACCACAAAACTCTCACCTTTAAGCTTGCCAGCCATTTTAAAGTGAATTACAAACGAAAATTTTCTCTGTCTTCCGACGTTGGGACTCGAAAATACATAATTTGACAAAATTTTGGTTCTACTTAGGCGGTCGTATGTCCGGGTGGTCGTCAGTCGAGGAGTAGCTGTTCTTATAAAGCTGACTTTTGTAATGTAATTTTTATGGTTTTTAAAATATTTGCTCTTGTATAATGATTATAAATTCATAATATGTACTAGAGTTAATGTGTGCTGCTGCATAATACTTATACTGTAATGCCTTCCTCAGTGCAATCTTATGATATAATAAATTAAATATTTTACATGTCAGAGAAGTGCTCATAATCAGTAAATAATAAAGAATAAAATTAATTATTAAAAAATATTATTTGTCTTACACTCATTTGTCTTATGCCTACACTGTTGATATTGCCTATTATATAAACAAACTCTAATGAACTATAAAGGAGAAATGGTACCTTTTTACTTGAGGACATGAGTCCCTAGGGGTTGACCAATATGATTTTCCAGTGTATTTTGGTTTGTTTTAAATGAATCAACTCTTCATTTTCGGCAGAAATTTATAGTTTTTACCCCCACACACACACAATAATGGGAGAGAGCCTGGGAAATTAGGGTTTTGGGATGGGTGAGAAAATGAGTCATCTAATCTGCCCCTGGACCCCCGGTAGGCCAACCTAAAACTAACCTAAATGTCTCAGTAGTTAAAACCTTTGGGGCGCACCATGTCCGAAAGTACAATACCTCAGTTAGAAGTGGAAGGAACAGGGATACACAAGAATTGGATAGAATGATCGTCTTTCCTGTAAAACTCAGCAATAAACTTAAAATAATCGTAGGAGCACAAATAACGACCAACCTCCACCACGGCCATTGTCAGACTGGCCAATGAAATTAAAATCTGTACCCAGGCTGCTTCCTTTGAAAAAATTCAAATGTGATTGGTCGAAAAAAATTTGCGTGATATTGATACATCATTGGTCACAACTGGATGACGTCAGTCAATATTGTGCATGCGTGATGCGGCGATAACATCTCCTCACAGACGGAGACTGCAAACTACGTAAAATCAATTAAATTAAATTGTCGCTATTATCCATTTCCGTCATCTATATACGGGGGTTCAAAATGCTCAGAATAGCGATGTCTAAATGTTTTAGTAGTTTATAACTTTCGGGTGCACTATGTCCTAAAGCAAAATAATACAGGAGAAAAAATAAGGTTAGGTTAGGTTAGGTTAGGTTAGGTTAGGTTAGGTTAGGTTAGGTTAGGTTAGGTCAGGTCAGGTCATGGGATCACTTGATAATCTTCAGGTAATAACTTTCAGTGGTTAACTTATAGTTGATATATGACAATTTTAAGAGTAGACTAATAGGGTAAGAATAAAGTAGGAACCTTGGTGAAGACGAAATGGCAACAAACCATTATAAAATGGGTACAGCAATAAGGTAATGACTGGGTTATGAATTAAAGGAAGGCTATCATGCTATAATCTAGATATTACATTACTGAATTAGGTACTGTACCTTAATGATTAATATTGCAACAAGTAGAAATGTTTGGGCATGCAATCAGCCTTTTACACCACCATCTACTCTATTCTGCGTCATATTCCTATGTTTGACTTACAAGTTTTTATCTGTTACTGTATCTTGAGATTCTGTTGTTAAAGGTATCAAAGACAGAGGCAAAACTATAGCCCATATTAGTTCAAGAAACACTCTCTTTGACATTGTTTATGCTAAGTAATAGAAAATAAATGTTGTAATGTATGAAAGGAATTTAAAATTTTAGCATAGCATTGCACCATTTTATAATTATCCAGTATTATTAAGAGGTTATTCATGTGATATATAAGGAATACAACTCTATATCACTTTCACTAGCCTCCAATTTTACTTCGTCTATACAAATTGAACAAGGCGCGAATTGTCTATGTGAGGAATATGTCTAGCAGCATAAGCTTTTATTTTACACAAATAATATGTGTATTCTTCATATTTGCGTCCACCAAAGAACTAAAATAAAAAAGCAAACCCCGACAAATATTTATATACATATATATACATATACATATACATATACATACATATACATACATATACATACATATACATATATATATATATATATATATATATATATATATATATATATATATATATATATATATATATATATATATATATATATATATATATATATATCCCTTACCAAACGAAGAGGATCCGATGAATGAACGTAACAATAACAATCTACAGAAAACAGGAAATTTGACCATTTTCTTTGAGCGGCTTATTTCAGGAGTAATTATAGCTTTGCATAATGCCATACTGTATGTATGTACTGTACAGTACAATGTGGAGAGAAAAAGTTGATTCATTTCACAATAACAGATACGAAAAGAAAAATTTGTTAAAAGAAGAATGAAGGAAAAAGGATTAGACAAAAGAGGTCTTGACATGAGAACTGAATTGAAGTGATTGTTAAAAAAAATAAAATAGAGGTAGATTAAACACGGGAACGAGATGAAAGAAATTAGAAGTACGTTGGTCTAAGAAACGAAGATAAAAGAAGGAAAGGAGAGAAATAGTAAGAAATAAATAAAAAAAAGTATATATCGGGAGAAGGAATGAGGAATGTGGAAAGGAGGAAATATCAGGACGGGGTGAATTATCGGGAAAATTAAAGATATATAGGGAGGTGGGAAGAAATATCGGGAATTAATTAATTTAATATATTGAGGGAGAAGGGGAAAGAATTAATGATAAATCATGAAAGGAGAGAAATATCGGTGGGATGGTAAAGAATTATTGAGAGGGAGGAATATCGGGAGAGGAAAATATCGAGAAGGAATGAAAGATATATCGGAAGGAAGGGAGAAAACTACCAGGAGAGAAGGAAACTATCGGGCGAGATGGAAACTATCAGAAGGGAAGGAAACTATCAGAAGGGAAGGAAACTACCAAGACGGGAGGACACGAACGGAAGTGAAAGAAACTATCAGGAGGAGAGGAAACTATCGGGAGGGAAGGAAACTATCGGGAGGGAAGGAAACTATCGGGAGGGAAGGAAACTATCAGGACGGGAGGGAAGGAAACTATCGGGAGGGGAGGAAACTATCGGGAGGGGAGGAAACTATCGGGAGGGGAGGAAACTATCGGGAGGAGAAAAAATATTGGAATAGGACGAAATTTTTGGGAGGGGGAAAAAATGTTGGGGCTAACAGAAAAAACAAAGGAAGAGGCCGAGGGGCTATACATAAACTGTAATAACAATGACAAAAACATACATACAGACATTCACAAAACTTAAGAACGCTTCTCTATATACTTAAACCTAGCCTAACCTAACCAAAATACACACGCTTATTTAAACAAATCAGTCTAAACCAAAACTGATTTCCTGTTGTATCTGTAAAGTTCCTGAAATAATCTAGCGTCGTAATACCTTAATATAATCATCCATATCTAATGTTATTCAAATTACAATGAAGACTGGTTCATCTAGTCAGTGGAAGAAGGGAAAAGGGCAAAAAGCGGACACACTTACTCCATGTCACCAGCATCCTCCTCCTGCTGTCCATACACACTGTTTCCCTCCAGTATCGATTCTCTTATATCTGGAGGTTCTGTAGTAGGAGTCCAGCTTGCCAACTCTCCTGGTAAATCCAGTCTGGCCTTACTTTTCCACTTCTTCCGTATTTTCTTTTTCATCCTCCTTCCTTTCTTCTTGTCACCATTTTCGGCGACCGCCTCTAGTATCACCAAAGTGAGCAGAACTAACGTCATAGTTCGTCTCAAATCCATATTTAGAACATCTGTTTAGCACCATAGGAAGCAGCTGTGAGCGCGTCGAGGGGTTAAGGGCAATAATTAATGTATCAAATGCCAGAGGGCAAACAAAGCTCACTTCAACCCGTCCCAGCCACCACAGGACAATCCCCTACCACCACCTTTCCCCTCCTCCCCACATACGCATCGAGAGATTCAATCAATCAATCACTGGGTGTCCGAAACGCTGGACCTGAATCTCAAACTGAATTCTAACTGGCAGATCCCTTTAAGGATGGAGTATAAACCCATCACGAATGAGCTGTAATTATAAAATGTAACGAGGCACAGTTGCTGCTAATTACGGTGGGAACAATCGTTAACCTGTCGGGGTACGATGCTATTTTTGCCATACACGTCTTTTCTTTGTAATTGCTTTACTGGACTGCATATGTACGAAATTGAATGGTGCACAAAACACGAACAAATCTACTGTGCGTAATAGTCAATCAGTGTCATCATCGTACACTGGGGAGCTTCACTTGATCTTGCTAGCAGCAGCTGGCGCCGGGCCGGAGGATGCAACAAGTGCTGTGCTTGCAGGCAGCTCAACCTCGCACCAGTGACTGCACATTGCAATGCATATTTTGAGGGTCTTCACTTTAGTATATAATCATAAATACTCAGCGTGATGTTATAAATTAAGATTTTTGCTAAGATTTTCATGCATAATCGTAACGTATATATATATTAATATCTTGGTTAATTTTTATCTGAATCCGTCACAGAAGTATCATGACCGCAGAGCGCAACGCACCACGAGAGTATTATTCATAGGTTTCCCACAGCGTCCTCTACAGGGTGTTGCTTCCGCACGTCTGCCCTCCACACCACCCCCCCACTCCCCTCCCTTCCGCTCGCTCGAGCTCTCTCTCTCTCTTACTGCCGCAGGTACGCACACGTCAATACGCTTAATGTTAGTTTCAGAGAGTACTCCTGCAGTCCAGCACGTTCCTAGCTGCTCACATCTGCCCTACACCCGGCAGCTCAACACCACCTGTCTCACCACTACCACTTCCACCACCACACACACACTGCACTTCTTGCTCTACACGGATTGACTGACTGGACGACATCGATGCCAGAGTTCGCTGTTCTCTGCTTCCGTTTCTGTTCTCACTTTCCCCTCTTGCGTTATCCACAATTTACGTTCAATTTCGGTTCCAAAAATATTTATCTCTGCACATGTACGAGAAACATATGTTTTATTTTCAATGAAATATAATCCATGAAAACGAGTTGGGAAATTACTGTATATAGGTAACCAGAAGAGTTGGGTTCAAGAAAAGATGCTAGAGAACATCACATAAGCCTCTGTCCTCAAAGTATGATAAGTAATGAAAAGTTACTAATCCTACAGAAAAACGCTAACAGGCAGCTGAGCGTCTCCCCTCTAGCGGTTGGAGGGGGGAAGAGGGCGCGGGCCTAACAATTTGTTTACTGGGCTACGAAAGTTGCAATAAGCTACACAAACATTACAATATTCGCGTGATTACTGCATATATTTTAATTCTTATTTATTCCCGAAACATCATCTTCCACTATGAGCAAACAAAAGCGTACCAGAGGCGTCTCTAAATACTGTAAGTGCTCCATTTACTTAACGCAGACGCAGGAGGGAAAATCCCCCAGACCGTAGGCAATATCGTGTTGGCGGATATGCCATCACTCCTTACTGGGTCTCCTCTTTAATTTTCTCTGTTTACTCCAATATCTGTGTACGGGGGTCACTTAAGTTAATGGGAACTCAACGTTTGCATACTCTCCGTCAACGCGAAGTCGACAAAAGTACTCACTTCCTATGAGAAGCGTAAAAAAAAAGTGTGTATGAACTGAGAGCGTATAGAGTGAAGGTGGGCGTGGCAAGGTTCGCTCAGGTTAAAGTATTCCCCCACCCCCTAACATAACATTACGCGGAGATTTAGAAACCTCCTGTAGTCCTACAATATATATATATATATATATATATATATATATATATATATATATATATATATATATATATATATATATATATATATATATATATATATATAGAGAGAGAGAGAGAGAGAGAGAGAGAGAGAGAGAGAGATATTTGCAAGTTTTCTGAATTTCTATACCTACCGAATTTTAATAAATTTAAGTTGAGGCAAGTTTTTTTTTACGGAAACAGTAAAAAAAAAATACACACACAGTTTATATACTGTATAATTCAAGGCTGCCATAGGTCATAGGAAATGAGTACTATTACAAAAAAATAATATTATGAAGCCGTCAGTCGTTTTGGCTGGCCAGTTCATCGCCATTGTGGGGCAACTCCAAGATGGCATGAACGGCAGTGTCCCGCACGATGGCACCCAGTCCGAGTTCTTCCCCATCCAAACGCGGGTAAAACAAGAATGTGTACTGTGCCAGTACCAAAGTCGGCAGGGTGGACGTCTAGTACCGTATGTAGGAACTTTTCAACATAAAATGACTCCAAGCAGAAGCAAAAAAAGGTGTTGGCCGCTTCCATCATTGAACTTCAGTATGCAGACAACTTCACCCTCGTCGTTCACGCTGAATGATCTACAGGAGATCCTGAACACCTACGCAGAAGGGTATGCACGCTTCGGCCTTGAGGTGAACATGCATAAGACTCAGATTCTCCTCCAGCCTGCCCCTGGTTCAGCCACACCTCCACCATTCATCCAGGTTAACTGTTCTGCCCTCTCTAATGTTAACCACTATCAGTATCTTGGCGCCCACCTGTCCACCACCGCAGACATCGATGAAGAAGTTCAACATCTGATCAGATATACGTCTCAAGCCTTTGGCAGACTCCGTATCCGTGTCTTCAGCTGTAGGGCGCTGAAATTATCTACAAAGCTGCACGTATATCGATCATTGGTCCTCCCCTTCCTGTAGTACGACAACGAGACATGGGTCACATACAGGAGGCACCTCAAGGCACTTTGGAACTTTCATCAACGTAGTCTACGTTTCATCCTACGAGTTCGCTAGGAAGACAAGAAAATATATACCAATATTCTCGCTTACACAAACTGTAGGAGCATCGAGGCTATCATTATCCATGAACAACTACGTTGAACTAGCCATGTTATCCGCATGGACGACAGTAGACTGCCGAAGCAGCTACTCTACACATCTACAGTCAGCTGATGGTAAACGTAATGCTGGCGGGCAATGGAAAACGTATAAAAAAATTAGTAGTCTGAAGAAAAACCTGAAAAGTGCCAAAACAACCCCGTCACCTGGGAGACAATCCCTCCACACCGTAACGCTTGGAGGAGCACCACACGAAAGGGTGTCAATACTTTCGAGTTAGCCCGACTACATACCAAGGCAGACAAGTGCCAGCGCCGAAAAGACGCTGCCGCCGCCCCTCCCGCACGTACTAGATGTAGAATCATGTTGCCCTACACACGGACGGCTCTGTCTGTCCCGTATCAGCCTCTCAAGTCACCTCAAAACTCACCAACGAAATTGATATCACAAATAACTCATATCTTTGTGTCATAGCTGGATGATCGCCATACTCGATCCAGAGTGACAGCAAAGAAGTTGTGGTATGTGTGCGTCCTCTGAAAAATTTAAGCTTAAATGTTTTCATATGTCCAAGTGTATAATTTGGTGTATTTGAGTCTACACACACACACACACACAAGGGCTGCCCACCAACCTGGTCTCATGGCTCACTATATTTCCTGAGTGAGTGCTGTCAGGCAGTGAGGTACCAAGGTTCTGTCTCCACATTCCAACACCTCACCTGCGGTGTTCCCCAGGGGACTAAGATGGGACCACTGTGCTTCCTAATCCTGATCAACGACGCTCTATCGGACACTCCTCACAGGTGGAAGTACTTGGATGACTGCACTGTGGGGGTTACAGTGGACAACACCTCACCGGACTACTCATCGCTACAACGCACCCTGGACAGGCTACAGGTATGCACTATGGAGAACAAGGTCACCATCAACCACACCAAAACCGTAGTCATGCACATCAACACCGCCACCACTCCAGTGCAAACTCCAGCAGTTACAATGGGTGCCCATCCTCTTCAGTTAGTGCAGTCTGCCAAACTCCTGGGTGAAACTATAGACCACAAACTGGACTGGAAGGCCCATGTAAACAACACTATCAAGGCAGCCTCGTACCAATTTTATATACTACGACAACTCACGTCACTTAGGACACCCACGCCAGAGCTGAGGACTATCTACAACGCATTTATACTCCCAAAATTAACGTATTCGTCACCAGCCTGGTCATCTTCTCTCAACTCTACCCAACAACGTCTGCTAGAGAAGGTACAGAAGAGGGCCTGCAGAATCATGCTCGGAGCAGACTACTCCGGCTACAACAACCAACGCTCTCTCCACCCTGGAAAGGCCATCCCTCAGTGACCTGCACCACCACGCACTAGCAGGGTTTGGTAGTGGATATATATATATATATATATATATATATATATATATATATATATATATATATATATATATATATATATATATATATATATATATATATATATATATATATATATATATATATATATATATATATATATACTGTACATATATATATATATATATATATATATATATATATATATATATATATGTATATATATATATATATATATATATATATATATATATATATATATATATATATATATACATATATGAATAGCACCATCCCATATATTGTTGAAATAATAAATAGCTCCTGATTGATGTACTGTACAGCCCTGTAAATGTATTGAACGTATATTATTACGTCTAAATTACATGTAAGTTTGTATATTTTCAGTCACCGGCTGCAACTCTATTAATAAACCGTTTATTATTATTAACACACACACACACACACACACACACACACACACACACACCTACCTTTTAGCATATGCACTGCTAAATTAAAAATAAAATCTTTAGAATCTGCAAATCAGCTGATACACCGGGCCAAACACAGGCAGGTCGGGATGCGTGGGTTTACATAAAGGGGAGAGGGCCAGCGCCTTGGGTTAACGCCACACAAAACACACCCTCGGCTACAGTTCCCACAATCCCCAGCATAAAGCGCTATTGGTCATATCTGGTAACGACTCAAAACATAAGTTCATGGCCTTTATAAAGATAAACGAGATAACAACACCAATAAAAACGCCATGAATCTGGGAGCTTTCGACGTCATCGACCGTGGAATCACACGTGGTCGACTTGTGAATATTTTCGTGTGTGGGGTACGTGTCCGCATCCCACACAATTTTCATTGTTCCCGCCGTGTGCGCTACCAATCTATTGCACTAGCTCGAAATTATACAATAATATGAAATTTCACAGGCAACAGCACCTGGCAAATGATTCAACATCGACATAAAAGCTGGGGATATTAGATTGAATGAAGCGTGATGGTGGTGATGGGTGGCAGTGTGTGTTCAGGGCTCAACCAAGCTCCTCCCCCAAGCCCCACACCCGCCTGCTCTGCCCTTGTTAATTTGCTCCCGCGGGTATGATAAAGCGGCTACGATTTGTAACGCACAGCTATGGTGTCGCTCTGATCTTCAGGGATGCTTGGAAGATCGTATTTTAGATTATGGGGGCTAGATCTTGATAAATATGCTTTTGAAAATTAAATGTAAATAATTTTTCACTAAATCACGGGGGAGCAAATTTCGAGTCCAAGTTCATGGGAAATACGTGTAGCATTTAACGCCAAAAAATTTCACAATTCATAGACCGTAAAAATCTTCAAAATAAACATGGACTTGGGCGTAACGTACTCGGCGTAATCAAACAACCTTTCCCCTCCAGATTAGGAGGGCGACACGCGCTCCTCTTGATAGGAAATAAGGAGGGAGGGGAGATCCAACAATAGCACGTAATAGCCCTGGATATTGTGTAATAAACTGTCATATATCACAAACTCTCTCGTCTTGGCGGCCTGCTAGGGGGGTGAGAGGATAACACAAAAAAGGCTTCGCGAGAGGCTCTTCCCACACGGTCGCTCCCAGTGGAGAACGGCAGATGCTTATATTCAAGAACACACACACTAAGAATGCGGCGGAAATATGCGGCCTTATGAGACTTGAGGTGCCCTTTGAGGTAGTCCGCGGGGTGTTTAGGACACAGAGGGACGCCCGCAGTCGTCCCAAGGGAGGAATACAGTAAGACGTGTGGAGGGGAGATGGACAGGACAGGAGGGGGGAAAGCGAGGGAGGTAGGCCGCGTGAGGGAGGTGGCGGCTAGAATAGGTTTCCTCTCGCTCTCTTACTCATCCTGATCCCTTCTTTCTCACATTTCCTCTCCCCGGCCTCCTGTCTCTCATTTTGCTCTCAAGATCCTCCTTGTTACCGGTGAACTCATTATTTTCTTTACCTTTAGTTCTTCACATGGTACAGCAGCAAAGTCCGGAGGCACACATGTATGGGATGTCTATTATTAATACTGTTCTTTTTTACGTTCAACTGTAATAATAAGTAGTTCCGTGACAATTTTCTTTACTATACTTGCATATAAATAATTCTCCGTTCTTTTTTACACTGCCTTTCATAAACAATTGGTCAGAATGTTATCCTCTTAGACAGCAACCACAACACAAAAATAAAGCGAGACTAAGAACGCGAAAAATATCAATAATAACATCCCGGAACCCTAAGACGACGATGGTTGGCTCAGTTCTCAGCTGAATAAAGTATCATCACACGTGGAGATCCCACACTAGTCCCACCTAGGACGTAATTCTCCCCCAAATCCTGGTGAAGGTAGCGTCGTAACTCCAACGGTATGTGGCGTCACCTTCCACCACGCTCCCTTCCCTGGGCTCATGCCACGGATCAAGTGATACACCAAGTTTATTAACGTCAAAGGGTGGAAACCAAAGACCAATTATCAGTCATTTTCAGAGCACCAACGTGTAACTCATTCATTCCCATCTTCAGAGACTGTAATTGTGACTCAAGTGCTACATTTTTTAAGACCGTTTTTGGCTATTTTAATAAACTAATCTAAATTCTTCACTCCTAAGTTATGCGTGATAAACTGATGATGCGTCTCTCCCAGATTTGCTTTGAATTTCCCTAACATGGAACAATAACCTCAACATACTAATCACACTTGTGCCACCCAACATACGTTGGGTTACGGTAATTTTTTTTCTTAATATCTTCCTGTTAATCGATATAATGATTGACGATGAGTTTTTGCGGATAACTGGCCCAAGACAACGACACCACCATAATCCATATACAAGAGATGAAATAAGTCTCTTACGCCTCCCTTCATCAGCATATCAGTACTGAATAAAAAACTAATTTAAGATTAAGAAGAAATTCAGTCTCGCCATTTCTCTACTAAACGACTGATGATTGAAAAAAAGGCATGAGGAACGGACCAAGGTATAAAGATTGAAACGGATGGTCGGACGGACGGAAAGGAAAGGAAAGGAAAGGAAAGGGCGGACAGACGGAGAGGAGGTGGTACCATAAACCCAACAAACCATTATTTTTGCATTACCAGAGAACTGTCGAGAGAACAAAATCTCAGTCAAACAGTCTTACTACTGCAGACCTCACTGCCCCGAGTACCTCACCTTTACGAGGACCAGCATGTTGGCGGGACAACTATTATTTACAAGGTTCTGTCATGACAATGTACAGCTGCTGTGTACCAAGCTGATCCTCAACAATATACAACAGAGACTTAAATAAAGTAAACAAATACGTAATCTGGCTGTGACTATCAGTATGAGTGCATCTAAATTAACGTACTCGATGACTAGCCTATTAACCTAAACTAGCCTAATCCACTCACTCTAATCTCGTACACTGTATCGTGTGGGGTCGGATGCACAACAGTTCGGAAGTAATGTATAACTGCACCTAATTGTTTAACTTGGGGAAATGCACTAATATAATGCCCATAAATATCGTCGAGACTCCACTGTAACTCTACCTCAACAAAATACGTTCCCCTGGGACACATATTTAAGACAGAGAATCTCTTCCAAGACAATCTTTTCCGTATCTCCTGATAATATATCAAAGTATCTACCCAGCCACAGTGTTATTTTGATGTTAATTATGGATGTTATTTTTGTGCTTTGTGAAACAGTTAGGTACAGCTCTCAAACAGGGAGGTACTACCGCCTGGGAAGATGTTGGAAGCATAATGTGTTGTCTAATGGTAGACCCTGCTGCCATATGGCATCACAAAAATTGTGACCAAGTCCCAGGTTGCTGATCTGACTTTCTGCCTCATTTACACAGAGTTGCAGGGTTTATTTATTTTTTTCGTCTGTGTATTTATTTATGTTTATTAATTTTTTTTTGTTAGCTCGGGTGGGCTAATCCCCGTTAAAAAAAAAAATAAAAAATAAATAAATACTTTCTTCCATTTTCTGTTACGAGGAATATGCATCGTATGATGCTTTGAGAGTCCGACCCCTGGAGTGCTATCATCAACAACTGTCCAGTTAATAGGCTATGAGACCAAACCCTCCTAACCAGGACACTAAATTTTTAATCTATGAAAAATTACTAAAGTATGATTACAATGTCATAACTATAGTTAAGAGTAGCTAAGAGATTGTTATATCTACAGTCAATTTAATTGTTATTATTTATGGAACAGTTTCACAATGATTTTTCTCTTCAAGCAGAAATCCAGTATAGTATCGTAGTTTTATTTCTGATCTGGAAAAAAAATCTTTAAATGCTTTTGTCTTGTTATACATTATGTAACTACTCCTAAGTAAACTACTCAATGGTATTTATATTCTAAAACCTAAATGTGTTGTTTAGCAATTCCTTTTTCAAGACACAAGCAGTTCTCAAAATTGAGTCATGTCTCTATTACTTCGAGTGTAAAATTTATATCTCTCACCTTCTGGCTTTATATACTTTTTTCATAATTTCAATCCCAATGAGTTGCAACAAATGCGAGTCCAACGTTCGGGATTGGATATAGGAAGTCTTGCCAGAAAGTGTTTTCAACCATTTAAACTCTTTTTCTGCCCCACTGTTTATGCTATAAAACTCTTGTTGTATTGTGAAATTTAACAGTTCAATTCCGGGGGGAGGGGGGAGACGACGTACTGGGGCACTCCAAGCTGTGTTGTACAGCAAGCAGTCAACGGTGGTGTTTCACTGAACGACAGGGATCTACCGTGTACAGCATACACCAAAATTAACTACTTTATCCATGTTAAAATAGTCTTCTGTTAGTGTTAACATCATAACATAATCATATCTGTAGAAGATGTGTCTGAAAAACTGCCTTTTACTTTCCACTGCACACACGAGGACCAGGCGGCGGCAGTCCTTCACTAACAATGCAGCCAAACACAACGAGGTCTGTCGTGTTACCTCAGCGTAACACTCTTATATGGGGCTCAATTAAGTAGCTACAGATGTCTGTGTATGATTCACAGCATATTTCAACAGAAATATTCATTATTTTGATCAGCCTTCAGGTGCAACATCACTGTTGTACACCCCAACACCGAGGGTGTGTATAACAGCCACACAGTTCTTGAACAGCTGGGCACGACAGCGTCATGACCTAAGCGCAAACTCGCACTGCCGCAGCTCGAACTCGCCCAATGGAAAAGGTAGAAGTAGGTTAGTAGTCGAGTTGTTTGGTGTCAGCTGAAGGAACAATCTTTGGGCTCATGCCAAAGATGTAATGGAGCTAGGTGGAGAGGTTCAGAATGAGCACTATTATACTGTATATGGCTCGTGTCATCTCAGAATGGTTAGTTTGCCTGGTTGTGAATTGACTCAATATTTCGTAACAATATATGTTGCTCGTCTATTTAGTTTTTACAAGTGGAAATATATAATTTAATTTTCAATATAACTTCCTCAGAGATCAATGTTCAGATTTCTCGTTCGTCTTGTTATATTGCATAGCCTTCAGAGCGTTCAAGAACTTTTTGTGGCGAGTGTACAGTGTAACTTATCAATATTTCTCAGTTGAAAAAGAAAATCGGAAACGGTGATTATCGTAATCGTCAAGACATTATGGATCTAAAGCTGCATGTTAAAATTCAATTAGATCCATAATGTTTGTTGCGTTGTCAAGGGCAAGAGAAACAATTGAGACCCTGCAATTGTGTGAAATGAGGCAGAAAGTCAGATCAGCAACCTGGGACTTGGTCACAATTTTCGTGATGCCATATGGCAGCAGGGTCTACCATTAGACAATACATTGTGTTTCCAATATCTTCCCAGGTGGTAGTACCTCCCTGTTTGATATCTGCCTGCTACTATGATAGTGTTGGAGAGCCATGCCCTTGGAAGCGACCTGTGCCTTCTTGCCCAGTCTTGGAAAGTAATCTAACCGTGACGTCACGTGAAACGCTCCTATTAAGCGCCTTTCAGTGGTTGTTTGTGGTGGGCTGCGAGACATTAGTGGCACCTGGTCTAGGCTGCTAGGAAACCAGTGGATTATACACGCAAATTAAAGTCAACAATGAAATCCTTGTGGCTGGTTTAGTGGAGATAAGAAGGGTTATACAAGCCTTGGAACCCAGGAAGACTATTCATAGTTGCGTTGCTAGGTCTTTCTGGTTCAGTGGCTGCTAACTATTGTGCTGTACGGTTTCAGCCTTCTTCCTAAAGCGGGATACTCGCACACTTACGGATAGGCTGCACAGTATCACAGCGAATCGGTCTCCCCGCATTTCAACTTTCCATTAATTAATTTCTGGGTTAGACACCATCCTTTTTGGACTACTTTGTCGGTCGTTACCACCGCCAATAAATTAAGTTAGCAGGGCGGGCGAGTGGCAATATCCAGCTGTCTACAGTACAACACTGGACGTCATAGTGTTCGCTGCCTGCCTCACCAACTATCGAGAACAATTATTCTTAAATTCAATTCAATTTGAAGCCGGGGGTAATTATGAATGTAGCACCATTTTTATATACCAAGTCTGTACTGTATTTATTTATTTCACACTGACGAGCACTAACTAGTTGAAAATTTCGTTTAAAAAACAGCTATGAAAGAAACCTTTTACTTTCATTATCAGTAAATTATATGGAAAAACTTAGCTCGTTCTACGCTGGTAATATTCAAATTAAAGGACTAAAAAGACTACCTACATCATTATCTACGTCAGATCCCAAATCCAGTATGCAAACGGTTCAACTTAAGTAATACAACCCCATTATAGGTAGCCACTAAAACTACTGATGGCAACAGAAGATATGGGTGATCATCGATTACGAACTTCACCTTTCTCAGAACCCACTCAGTTTAACTTAACTAAGATGTGGCGGTGGACAGGAACGCCGACAAGTTATATAGTAATTCTTTACCTCGTACAGGGAAGCTAATAAAAACAGATAAATAAATTTAAATGTTTCTCATTTATATGGACTACCATGTTCACTTTAAAAAAAATAAACCACACCCATTGTTTTTTTTTTGGTAAAATACCTTGGATATATGAACCTATCTATTTTGCAGGCGAAAATTACGTAGTCGGACGGAATATAACCTTACAGTAATAACAAGTTTTAAAACTAAGTAAGCTAATTAGTCTGGGAGATATTTTCCGAAAAGAAATGGGAATTTTTTTAGGGAACACAGTCAGCCAATAGCTCCTAGCCATTTACGAACCAATGACATCTAAATTAGCGAGGCACAGTAAGGCGTAGTAACCGGCACCTCTCTAAACCCTTTTAAACTAACTGGCATCTTCTCTATTGCAACGCTCAACATTGTTGCCAGTGAGTTTATACACAAGGGATAGATTAAAACATATTGCACTGATTTTTTACGCCAATGTTTCGCTACTGCAATATTTTTCCACTATGAAAAAAATAAAAAATCGACTAATGGCTTCTTTCCCTCGACCAAACACGCGCCCTTTTGGCACCTGTTCCACCCTGGCACTATATGCATAAAATCATTATAAACACGCTTCGATCCTGGAAGATTGCTACTCAAAGTGAATTTATTACGCCCAAAACTATATTTACTTACAAGCACAACTTTCCGCGTGGTATTGATCGTACAGTCACCGAGCACGGTGTACTGGTGTCACCACCACACCATTTTTTACAAAATTGACTTAGTCTATTAACCATAGGTACTTTGATTTGTAAAGTTCTGTTCATATTAAATTACTACGAACTAGTATACAACAACCTATAGTTGTTTGGGTAACTAATATAATAATACTGTACTGCAATTGAAAAAGGAACACCTAATCATTACCGAAGTACTTTGTTACCAAGTTCATATGTTGTGTTTATTACAATGAAGGATAATAAGTCGTTCTTGAAAAAAAGAAAAAGAATGAAAATCCGTTACTTACTTTCCACCAGGCAAATTTGGGAAATGTACGCCTAAATCCTCCATACTAGGGATGCTGGCCTTGCTTTCCGGAGCCTCGTCCACGCGGCCTGAAACACAGAAAATGGGTCGGTAACAACACTGTCCCACTAGAGAAAACGATACACAACTATATTCTTGTGGCCAACTTCTCTATTTTGAAATTTAATTTCTTTTATTTATCATCTAGGAAAATATATTTAAATAAAATAACTTATGATTTCTTTATAAAGACTTATAAACATATACACTTATAATAATTTTGGAATACAAAGTGAAATTTTGCAAGTATGTTATATTGTTACTGTAGCTCAACAAATAACTAATAACTTTGATTTGGGTACGCCAGGATAACATACGCCATTGTCCAGGCTTGACGATGAGGATGCCAGTAGACTCGACTCGCTCCTCGCCGTTGGAGGCCTCGCACTTGTAGTAACCTTTGTCGTGAATCTCCAGGTCCTTGATGGTCAGCTTGGTGCCGTATACATGCACCTCATCTGTCTTAAAGCGGTACCTGCAACACACCAAAGTAACATGCTTACCTCTATGTGTGATGCTAGCTCAAAGATGGTGCTTGGAATACTGTTTGGTCTGTGTTGTTGTCTTGGTAAGATAAGGAGGTTTTAATGGGGGTAATGTTCTCTCCAGGAATACCGTCACAGGATCCAATTTAAACTTTAAAACTCAATCAGTTTCAGGATCACAATAAACAATGTGTAAATATGTCAAGTATAATATTGCAGAATTCTAATTCACAACCGATATATTATTATGGCATAACTAGACAACACAAAGAACCATAATTAGCCACCGAGATAACAAAAGATAATACCACCTAACCTAACATATACTGGTAACTTTCTATACCCACAGATAACTCGCTCCACCGCCTAACAGGACATACTGTACGGGTTTAATGAAAATGTTCCTATAAATGATAAATCATAGCTTAACCTTCCCTAGCCATATAGTTCCCCTCATATTGAGTTACATCTATTCACTGAACTTTCACTCACACACAACCACCTACCTACCTACCACTACCACCTACTCCCCTACAGGATGACTACCAGTCACTAGCTGCGATATCACCCACTCACTGCCCACCATACCACCCACTACTACCACACCGTCACTGACTGGCTCAGCACCCACTACTACCACACCGCCAATGACTGGACCAGCACCCACTACCACCACACCGTCACTGACTGGACCAGCACCCACTACTACCACACCGTCACTGACTAGCTCCAGCACCACTACTACCACACCGCCAATGACTGGACCAGCACCCACTACCACCACACCGTCACTGACTGGACCAGCACCACTACCACCACCGTCACTGACTTCAGACCCGGCACCCACTACTACCACACCGTCACTGACTGGCTCCGGCACCACCTGCACTACCACACCGCCAATGACTGAACCCGGCACCCACTACCACCACACCGTCACCCAGCTTCAGGCCAGCACCCACTACTACCACACCGCCAATGGCTGAACCAGCACCCACTACCACCACACCGTCACCCAGCTAGACCAGCACCCCTACCACCACACCGTCACCCAGCTGGTTGGCACCCACACTACCCACCACACCGTCTTTGGCTGAACCAGCACCCACTACCACCACACCGTCTTCAGCTGAACCGGCACCACTACTACCACACCGTCACCCCGGCTGAACCCAGCACCCACTACCACCACACCGTCTGGCCTGAACCAGCACCCACTACTACCACACCGTCACTGACTGGACCAGCACCCACTACCACCACGCAGGCGTCACTGACTTTGAACCAGCACCCACTACTACCACACCGTCACACCCCAGCTGAACCCAGCACCCACTACCCACACCGTCACCCTGACTGAACCCAGCACCCACTACTACCCACCGTCACCAGACCCACTTCCCACTACCACCACCGCCAGCGGCTTCAGACCAGCACCCACTACCACCACACCGTCACTGACTTTGGCTCAGCACCCACTACCACCACACACCGCCAATGACTGGAGCCAGCACCCACTACCACCACACCATCACTGGCTTCAGACCAGCACCCACTACTACTACACACCGTCACTGAATAGACCCACTTTACTACTACCACACCGTCACCCCAGCTGGACCAGCACCCACTACCACCACACCGCCAGCCAGTGACCAGCACCCACCACCACCACACCGTCGCCTGGCTGAACGCTTCCTGCTTCCACACCGTCACCCCAGCTGAACCCGCTCACTACCACACACCGCCAGCCGACTGAACCAGCACCCTACCACCACCGTCGCAGCCAGATTGGCACCACTACCACCACACCGTCGCGGCGCACAGACCAGCACCTACCACCACCGTGCTGACTTCAGACCAGCACCCACTACTACCACACCGTCACCAGCTGAACCGGCACCACTACCCACCACACCGTCACCCGGCACCAGACCCAGCACCCACTACCACCACACCGTCGCGACTGAACCGGCATCACTACTTACCACCGTCACCCAGCTGGACCGGCACCCACTACTGCCACACCGTCCGCTGACTGGATCAGCACCCAATACCACCACACGTCACTGACTGGGCCACCACCCACTACTACCACACCGTCACTGACTGGCCCACCACCACTACCACCACACCGTCACTGACTGGACAGCACCACTACCACCACACCGCCAGCAAAGCCACAGACCAGCACCCACCACCACACCGCCAATGACTGGGCCAGCACCCACTACCACCACACCGCCGTGACTGAACCGGCACCCACTACCACCACACCGCCAATGACTGGACCAGCACCCACTACTACCACACCGTCGCGACTGGACCAGCACCCACCACCACCACGCAAATCGCTGACCAGACCAGCGCCCACTACTACCACACTGCCAATTGACTGGACCCGGCACCCACTACCCACCACACCGTCACTGACTGAACCACTTCCCTACCACCACACCGCCAGCAATGAACCAGCACCACACTACCACCACACCGTCACTGACTGAGCCAGCACCCACTACCACCACCGTCACCCCAGCTGAACCAGCCAGCACCCACTACTACCACACCGCCAGCCATTGAACCCAGCACCCACTACCACCACACCGTCACTGACTGAGCCAGCACCCACTACCACCACACCGCCAGCCAGCCAGACCAGCGCAATACCACCACACCGTCACTGACTGAATAGCACCCACTATCACCCACGTCACTGACTGGACCAGCACCCACTACCACCACACCGTCAATGACGGACCAGACCCACTACCAACACATCGTCAATGACTGGGACCAGCACCCACTACTACCACACCGTCACGACTGACCAGCACCCACTACCACCACACCGCCACGACTGGACCAGCACCCACCACCACCACACACCGCCAATGACTGGACCAGCACCACTACCACCACACCGTCACTGACTGGACCAGCACCCACCACCACCACACCGCCAATGACTGGAACTCAGCACCCACTCACCACCACACCGTCACTGACTGACCAGCACCCACTACTACCACACCGTCACTGACTGGACCAGCACCCACTACCACCACACCGTGGCACGACTGACCTGGCACCCACTACTACCACACTCGTCACTGACTGGACCAGCACTCCACTACCACCACACCGTCAAGACTGACCAGCACCCACTACCACACCGCCACTGACTGGACCCAGCACCCACTACCACACACTGCCAATGACTGACCAGCACCACTACCACCACACCGTCAATGACTGACCAGCACCCACCACCACCACACCGTCACGACTGACCAGCACCCACTACTACCACACGCCTGGACTGGACCAGCACCCACTACCACACCGCCAATGACTGACCAGCACCCACTACCACCACACCGTCACTGCTGACTCCAGCACCCACCACCACACCGCCAATGACTGACCAGCACCCATCCATCCACACCGTCACTGACTGGACCAGCACCCACTACTCCACACTGTCACTGACTGGACCAGCACCCACTACTTCAACACACCGCCACGACTGGACCAGAACCACCACCACTGCTCATTGGTTCGTCACTGACTGACCAGCACTCACTCTACCACACCGTCGACTGGACCTGCACCCACTACCACCACGTCAATGACTGGACCAGCACCCACTCACCACCGTCACTGACTGGACCAGCACCCACCACCACACACCGTCACTGACTGCAGCCACTGGCACCACACCGCTCCGACTGGACCAGCACCCACTACTACTCACATCTGTCATCTGACTGGACCGCAATTTTGTGTGAGCACCCACTACCACCACACCGTCACTGACTGACCAGCACCCACTACTTCTCCACACTGTCAATGACTGGACCAGCACCACTACCACCCACACCAGTCTGACTGACCAGAATCCACTACTACCACACGTCAATGACTGACCGTGGGGTGTTGTGGTGCCAGCACCCACTCACCACCACACCGTCAATGACTGGACCAGCACCACTACCACCACACCGCCAGAGCTGGACCAGCACCCACTGCCACCACACCCACGACTGGACCAGCACCCACTTCACCACCTCAGCTGTCGCTGACTGGACCAGCACCCACTACCACCACACCGCCACTGACTGACCAGCACCCACTGCCACCACACCGCCAATGACTGGACCAGCACCCACTACCACACCACACCGCCAATGACTGACCAGCACCCACTACCACCACACCGCCAATGACTGGACCAGCACCCACTACTACCACACAGTCACCGACTGGACCAGCACCCACTACCACCACACCGCCAATGACTGGACCAGCACCCACTACCACCACACAACGCCAATGACTGGACCAGCACCCACTACCACCACACCGCCACTGACTGGACCAGCACCCACTGGGCTAACACACTGTCAATGACTGGACCAGCACTCCACTACCAACTCACCGTTGACTGACCAGCCAACTCCACTACACACTGTCACCGACTGGACCAGCACCCACTGGCACTACACACCGTCCACTGACCAGCACCCACTAATACCACACTGCGTCACTCGACTGGACCAGCACCCACTACCACCACACCGCCAATGCTGGACCAGCACCCACTACCACCACACACCGTCACTGACTGGACCAGCACCCACTCACACCGTCGCGACTTGACACCTCACTGGCCCACACTGGCGTCGCTGACTGGGCCAGCACCCACTACCACCACACCGTCACTGACTGACCAGCACCCACCACACCACACCGTCACCGACTGGACCAGCACCCACTACCACCACCGCCACTGACTGGGCCAGCACCACTGGTCATTATCGTCGCTGACTGGCCAGCACCCATCTGGCCACCACACCGCCGGTACTGGACCAGCACCACTACCACCACTGCTCGCACTGACTGGACCAGCACCCACTGCCACCACACCGCCACGACTGGACCAGCACCCACTACCACCACACCGCCATGACTTGATCAGCACCCACTGGCCACCACACCACAATGATCTCCAGCACCCACTACCACCACACCGTCACTGACTGACCAGCACCACTGGCTCTGACCTAGCACCCTACCACCACACCGTCAGACTGGACCAAGCACCCACTACCACCACACTGTCACTGACTGGACCAGCACCCACTACTACACACACCGCCATGACTGACCAGCACCCACTACTACCACACCGTCACTGACTGGACCAGCACCCACCACTACCACACCGCCACGACTGACCAGCACCCACTACCACTACACCGTCACTGACTGACCAGCACCCACTACCACCACACCGTCACTGACTGACCAGCACCACTACTACCACACACGCCACGACTGACCAGCACCCACTCACCACCACACCGTCACTGACTGACCAGCACCCACTACCACCACACCCCGTCAATGACTGGACCAGCACCCACTACCACCACACATCGTCACGACTGACCCAGCACCCACTACCACCACACCGCCAATGACTGGACCAGCACCCACTACCACCACAGCGCCAATGACTGACCAGCACCCACTACCACCACACCGTCAATGACTGACCAGCACCCACTACCACCACCGTCAATGACTGACCAGCACCCACTACTACCACACCGTCACTGACTGGACCAGCACCCACTACCACCACACCGTCACTGACTGGACCAGCACCCACTACTACCACACCGTCACGACTGGACCAGCACCCACTACCACAATAACGCCACTGACTGACCAGCACCCACTACCACCACACCGTCACTGACTGACCAGCACCCACTACTACCACACCGCCAATGACTGGACCAGCACCCACTACCACCACATCGTCACTGACTGACCAGCACCCACTACCACCACACACCGCCAATGACTGACCAGCACCAATACCACCACACCGTCACTGACTGACCAGCACTACCACCACACCGTCACTGACTGGACCAGCACCCACTACTACCACACCGCCACGACTGACCAGCACCCACTACCACCACACCGTCACTGACTGACCAGCACCCACTACTCCACACCGCCAATGACTGGATTCAGCACCCACTCCACCACACTGTCACTGACTGGACCACACCCACTACCACCACACTGTCACTGACTGGACCAGCACCCACTACCACCACACTGTCAGTCTGACTGGACCAGCACCCACACCACCACACCGTCACTGACTGACCAGCACCCACCAATACTCCGTCACCGACCGGACCAGCACCCACCACACCACACACCGCCACGACTGGACCAGCACCCACTACCACCACACCGCTCACTGACTGGACCAGCACCCACTACACCACACCGCCAATGACTGGACCAGCACCCACTACCACCACACCGTCACTGACTGGACCAGCACCCACTACCACCACACCGTCAATGACTGACCAGCACCCACTACCACCACACCGCCAATGACTGACCAGCACCCACTACCACCACCACCGCCAATGACTGACCAGCACCCACTACCACCATGCCACGACTCTGACCAGCACCCACTGCCACCACCACACCCGCCAATGACTGACCAGCACCACTACTACCACAACCAATGACTGGACCAGCACCCACTACCACCACACGTCAGCTGACTGACCAGCACCCACTACCACCACACCGTCACTGACTGACCAGCACCCACTACCACCGTCAGTGCCACGACTCGGGACCCCAGCACCCACTACCACCACACCGCCACTGACCACCAGCACCCACTACCACCACACCGCCAATGACTGGACCAGCACCCACTACCACCACACTGTCACTGACTGACCAGCACCCACTACCACCACACTGCCACGACTGGACCAGCACCCACTACCACCACACCGCCAGCGACTGGACCAGCACCCACTACCACCACCGCCAATGACTGACCAGCACCCACTACCACCACACACCGCCAATGACTGACCAGCACCCACTGCCAACACACACCGCCAGCCTCTGACCAGCACCCACTACCACCACACTCGTCACCGACTGACCCAGCACCCACTACCAACAAACGTCACTGACTGGACCAGCACCCACACCACACCGTCACTGACTGGACCAGCACCCACTACCACCACACCGCCACGACTGGACCAGCACCCACTCACACCACACCGTCACTGACTGGACCAGCACCACTACCACCACCGCCACAATGACTGACCAGCACCCACTACCACCACACCGTCACTGACTGGACCAGCACCCACCACCACCACACCGTCAGCCGACTGACCACAGCACACATCACCACCACACACCGTCACCGGACTGACCAGCACCCACTACCACCACACCGCCACTGACTGGACTCGCCAGCACTACCACCACACTGTCACTGACTGACCAGCACCCACTACCACCACACCGCCAATGGACTGACCACCAGCACCCACTACCACCACACCCCGTCACTGACTGGACCAGCACCCACTACCACCACACCGCCACGACTGACTGAGCACCCACTACCACCACACTGCCAGACTGACAGCACCCACTGCCACCACACCGCCACGACTGACCAGCACCCACTACCACCACACTGTCACTGACTGGACCAGCACCCACTACTACCACACCGTCACTGACTGACCAGCACCCACTACCACCACACCGTCACTGACTGGACCAGCACCCACTACCACCACACCGTCACTGACTGACCAGCACCCACTACCACACCGTCACGACTGGACCAGCACCCACTACTCACCACACACGTCACTGACTGACCAGCACCCACCACACACATGCCAAGACTGACCAGCACCCACTACCACCACACCGTCACTGACTGGACCAGCACCCACTACCACCACACCGTCACTGACTGACCAGCACCCACTACCACCACACCGCCAATGACCGGGACCCAGCACCCACTACCACCACACACTGCCACTGACTGACCAGCACCCACTACCACCACACCGTCACTGACTGACCAGCACCCACTACTACCACACCGCAATGACTGACCAGCACCCACTCATCCACCGTCATCGACTGGACCAGCACCCACTACACCACACCGCCAATGACCGACCAGCACCCACTACTACCACCACACCGCCACTGACTGGACCAGCACCCACTCACCACACCGTCACTGACTGGACCAGCACCCACTCACCACCACACCGTCACTGACTGGACCAGCACCCACTACTCCACACACCGTCACTGACTGACCAGCACCCACTACCACCACACCGCCACTGACTGACCAGCACCCACTGCCACCACCTCACGCCAATGACTGGACCAGCACTCACTACCACCACACCGTCACTGACTGACCAGCCACCCACCACACGCACGGACCAGCACCCACTACCACCACACGTCACTGACTGACCAGCACCCACTCACACACACCGCCAATGACTGACCAGCACCCACTCCCACCTCACACCGTCACTGACTGGACCACACCCACCTGCCACCACACATCCGTCACTGACTGACCAGCACCCACTACCACCACACACCTGTCACTGACTGGACCAGCACCCACTATTACCACACCGTCACTGACTGGACCAGCACTACTACCACCACACCGTCACTGACTGGATCAGCACCACTACACCACACCGTCACTGACTGACCAGCACCCACTACCACCACACCGTCACTGACTGGACCAGCACCCACTACCACCACACCGTCACTGACTGGACCAGCACCCACTACCACCACACACCGCCACGACTGGACCAGCACCCACTACCACCACACCGTCACTGACTGGGACCAGCACCACTACTACCACCACACCGTCACTGACTGACCAGCACCACTACCCACCACCGTCACTGACTGACCAGCACCCACTACCACCACACCGCCAATGACTGACCAGCACCCACTACCACCACACCGTCACTGACTGACCAGCACCCACTACTACCACACCGTCACTACCCTGACCAGCAACCACTACCACCACACCGTCACTGACCACCAGCACCACCACCACACCGTCACTGACTGAAGCACCCACTACCACCACACTGTCGCTCGACTGGACCAGCACCCACTCACACCACACCGTCACTGACTGACCAGCACCCACTCACCACCACACCGCCAATGACTGGACCAGCACCACTACCACCCACACCGTCACTGACTGGCCAGCACCCACCACCACCACACCGCCAATGACTGACCAGCACCTCACCTCCACACCGTCACTGCTGGACCAGCACCCACTACCACCACACACGTCACTGACTGGACCAGCACCCACTACTACCACACCGTCACTGACTGGACCAGCACCCACTACCACCACACCGTCACTGACTGGACCCAGCACCCACTACCACCACACCGCCACGACTGGACCAGCACCCACCTACCACCACACCGTCACTGACTGGACCAGCACCCACTACCCACACTGTCACTGACTGACCAGCACCCACTACCACCACACAATGACTGGACCAGCACCCACTACCACACCATTGTCACTGACTGGACCAGCACCCACTACCACCACACCGTCACTGACTGGACCAGCACCACTACTACCACACCGCCAATGACTGACCAGCACCTCACTACCACCACACCCTACTGACTGGACCAGCACCCACTACCACCGTCACTGACTGACCAGCACCACTACCCCACACACCGTCATCACAGCACACCATCTGCACATGACTGGACCAGCACCCACTACCACCACACCGCGTCACGACTGGACCAGCACCCACTACCACCACACCGTCACTGACTGGACCAGCACCCACTACACCACACCGTCACTGACTGACCAGCACCCACTACTACCACACCGTCACTGACTGGACCAGCACCCACTACCACCACACACCGTCAGTGACTGACCAGCACCCACTACCACCACACCGTCACTGAGGGTTCCGCCCTGGACCAGCACCCACCCACCACCACGGTGGTACCCACCGTCACTGACTGACCAGCACCCACTACCACACACCGCCAATGACTGGCCAGCGCACTGTTGTGAGCACCCACTACCACCTCCGCCACTGACTGGACCACCACCACTACTACCACACCGTCACTGACTGGACCAGCACCCACTACCACACTGTCATCTACTGGACGTCACGTCTGACTGGACCACCCCCACTACGTGTGCACACCGTCACTAACTGACCAGCACCCACTACCCACGTCACTGGCTGCAGCCCACTACTCCACCGTCACTGCCTGACCACCCACTACACACTCGTTAATTGCTGGACCAGCAACCACTACTACCACACCGTCACTGACTGACCAGCACCCACTACTACCACACCGTCACTGACTGGACCAGCACCCACTACCACCACACCGTCACTGACTGACCAGCACCCACTACACCACACCGCCCACCGACTGACCAGCACCCACTACCACCACACCGTCACTGGACTGGACCAGCACCCACTACCACCACACCGTCACACTGGACCACCACCCACTACTACCACACCGCCAAGACTGGACCAGCACCCACTACCACCACCGTCACTGACTGACCAGCACCCATTACTACCACACCGTCACTGACTGACCAGCACCCACTACCACCCACCGCCGACTGGACCAGCACCCACTACCACCACACCGTCAATGACCGAACCAGCACCACTACCACCACACACGTCACTGACTGGACCAGCACCAACTATACCACACTGTCACGACTGGACCAGCACCCACTACCACCACATCGTCACTGACTGACCAGCACCCACTACACCACACCGTCACTGACTGGACCAGCACCCACTACCACCACAACCGTCTACTGACTGACCAGCACCCACTACTACCACACCGTCACTGACTGACCAGCACCCACCACCACACCGCCAATGACTGACCAGCACCCACTAACACCACACCGTCACTGACTGGCTCAGCACCCACTCCACCATTGCCACGACTGGACCAGCACCCACTACCACCACACCGTCACTGACTGCAGCACCACTACCACCACACGCCTACTGACTGGACCGTCATCACGTCACTGACTGGACCAGCACCACTACCACCACACCGTCACTGACTGACCAGCACCACCACCACACCGCCAATGACTGACCAGCACCCACCACCACACCGTCACTGACTGACCAGCACCCACTACTTCACACCGTCACTGACTGGACCAGCACCCACTACCACCACACCAATGATTGGACCACTACCCACAACCGTCACCTGACTGACCAGCACCCACTACCACCACACCGTCACCGACTGACCAGCACCCACTACTACCACACCGCCAATGACTGACCAGCACCCACTACCACCACACCGTCACTGACTGGACCAGCACCCACTACCACCACTCACGTTCACTGACTGGACCAGCACCCACCACCACACCGTCACTGACTGGACCAGCACCCACTACTACCACACCGTCACCGACCGGACCAGCACCACTACTCACCACACACCGTCACTGACTGGACCAGCACCCACTACCACCACACCGTCACTGACTGACCAGCACCCACTACCACCACACCGTCACTGACTGGACCAGCACCACTACTACACACCGTCACTGACTGGACCAGCACCCACTACCACCACACCGTCAGTGACTGACCAGCACCCACTACCACCACACACCACACGCTGAACCAGCACCACACCACACACCGTCACTAATTGGACCAGCACCCACTACTACCACACCGCCAATGACTGACCAGCACCCACACCACACACCGCCAATGACTGGACCAGCACCCACTACCACCACACACGTCACTGACTGACCAGCACCCACTACTACCACACCGCCAATGACTGGACCAGCACCCACTACCACACAGTCACTGACTGGACCAGCACCACACACCACACCACTGACTGACCACCACCCACTACTACCACACCGTCACTGACTGGACCACCACCACTACCACAGTTGTGACCAGTACACACGTCACTGATGCACACCGCCTGACTGGACCAGCACCCACTACCACCACACCGTCACTAACTGACCAGCACCCACTACTACCACACAACCGTCACTGACTGGACCAGCACCCACTACACACACGTCCCGCGACCACCACCACTACTAACATATCGTTAAACTGACTGGACCAGCAACCACTACACCACACCGTCACCGACTGGACCACCACCACTACTACCACACCGTCACTGACTGGACCAGCACCCACTACCACACCGTCACTGACTGACCACCAGCACCCACTACCACCACACCGTCACTGACTGGACCAGCACCCACTACCACGTCACTGACTGACCAGCACTACCACCACACCGCCAATGACTGGACCAGCACCCACTACCACCACACCGTCACTGACTGGACCAGCACCCACTACTTCCACACCGTCACTGACTGACCAGCACCCACTACCACCACACCGCCAATGATTGGACCAGCACCCACTACCACCACACCGTCACTGACTGGACCAGCACCCACTACCACCACACCGTCACTGACTGACCAGCACCCACTACCACACGCCAATGACTGGACCAGCACCCACTACCACCACACCGTCACTGACTGGACCAGCACCCACTACCACCACACACCGTCACTGACTGACCAGCACCCACTACCACCAATACGCCACTGACTGACCAGCACCCACTACCACCACACCGCCCGGGACCAGCACCCACTACCACCACACCGTCACTGACTGGACCAGCACCCACTACCACCACACGTCACTGACTGGACCAGCACCCACTACCACCACACCGTCACTGACTGACCAGCACCCACCACACACACCGTCACTGACTGGACCAGCACCCACTACCACCACACCGTCAGTGACTGGACCAGCACCCACTACACCACACCATCACTGACTGGACCAGCACCACTACCACCACACCGTCACTAACTGACCAGCACCCACTCTACCGCCAATGACTGGACCAGCACCCACTACCACCACACCGCCAAGACTGGACCAGCACCCACTACCACCACACCGTCACTGACTGGCCAGCACCCACTACTACCACACGCCATGACTGACCAGCACCACTACACCACACCGTCACTGACTGACCAGCACCCACTACCACCACACCGTCACTGACTGGACCAGCACCCACTACTACCACACCGTCACTGACTGACCACCACCCACTACACACACCGCCACTGACTGACCAAACCCCACCGTCACTACTGACCACCCACCTACCCACCGTCACTGACTGACCAGCACCCACTACCACCACACCGTCACTACTGGACCAGCCACTACCACACCGTCACTGACTGGACCAGCACCCACTACACCACACCGTCAGCCTGACCACCACCACACTTGACTGACCAGACACTACCCGTCACTGACTGACCACCACCACCACACACTGTCACCGAGACTGACCAGCACCCACTACCACCACACCGTCACTGACTGACCAGCACCCACTACTACCACACCGTCACTGACTGGACCAGCACCCACTACCACCACACCGTCACCTGACTGGACCAGCACCCACTCACCACCACACCGCGTCACTGACTGGACCAGCACCCACTACCACCACACACCGTCACTGACTGACCACCACCCCTACTACCACACCGCCAATGACTGACCAGCACCCACTACCACCACACCGTCACTGACTGGACCAGCACCACTCCACACTGACTGGACCAGCACACTCCACCCCACCGTCACTGACTGACCAGCACCACTACCACCACACCGCACATGACTGGACCAGCACCTACCACCACCACACCGTCACTGACTGGACCAGACCACCCAGCCCAGACCCACACCACCACATCGTCACTGACTGGACCAGCACACTACACACACCTCCTGGTGACTGAATTAGCTACCATAATGACAGACCAGCACCACCTACCACCGTCTGACTGGACCAGCACCCTACTACCACCGTAATGACTGGACTGGCACCCTGCATAATGACTGGACCCTTTACCTACACCCTGTAATGGATAGCACCCTACCACCGTCACTGACTGGACCAGCACCCTACCACCCACACCGTCACTGACTGGATGCTTCCCCTACTACCACCGTCACTGACTGGACCCTACCACCACACCGCCAACTGGACCAGCACCCTTCCACCACACCGCCAATGACTGGACCATGCCCTACTACCACATAATGACTGGATGGCTGCTACACCGTCTGACTGGACCAACACCCACTACTACCACACCGTCACTGGCTGGACCAGCACCTACCACCATCACTGACTGAACAGCACCCACTACCACCCGCCAATGACTGGTTAGCACCCACACCACCCCACCGTCCTGACTGGACCGCCTTCTACCACCGTCACTGGCTGGACCAGCACCCACTACACCACACACCGTCTGACTGGATATGCCCTGCCTACACCATCACTGACTGGACCAGCACCCCACTACCACCACACCGTCACTGACTGGACCAGCACCCACACTACTACCACACACCAATGACTGGACCAGCACCACACACTACTCACCACACCGCCAGCCCAGCTGGACCAGCACCCTACTACACCACACCGTCACCCCCAGCTGGACCAGCACCACTACTACCACACCGCCAATGACTGGACCAGCACCCTACTACCATAGTCACTTTGACTGGACCTTACTACCACACGTGCTGGCTGGACCCCTTCCTACCGCCTACAGTCACTGGCTGGTTACCACCCACTACTACCACACCGTCACTGGCTGGACTGACACCCTGCTACCGTCACGGCTGGACCAGCACCCACCTACCACACCATCCTGCCCCTGGGCCACCACCCTGTCTTATCCGTTACCATTGGCTGGGCCAGCAACCACTACTACCCACCGTCACTGGCTGAATACCACACTACTACCACACCGTCACTAGCTGGACCAGCACCCGCTACCCACACCATCACTAGCTGGACCAGCACCCACCCCCATCTTTGGCTGGACCAGCACCACCTACCACCGTACTATTTCAGACCAGCACCCCTACTACCACACAAATACTGGCCAGACCTTTTACCACCCACATCATCTGTTCAGACCCTTTCCCTACAACACACCGTCACTGGCTGGACCTTTCCCACCCACACCGTCACTGACTGGATCAACATCTACTTACTTCTTGTCATTGACGCGGCCCTTTCTCGATGACTGGCGCCTCGTTCTTGTACCACTTGAAGCGGGTTGGAGAAGGATCACCTGTGAACTCGCACTTGAGCTTGACGGTATCGCCCGAGTCCTTGGTCACGTTGTTAAGGCGGCGGGTCACTCTCAGGCTGCTGTTGTTGGCGCTGAGCCCGCTCCCAGGGAGAACCAGAGGTCACATCAGGTCAGTGTTAAGAAGGAAACAAAGAACTCATATAGAAAATACTGTATCTGTATTTAATGCATAATAATAATACTATACACTTGGGTAGTCAAACAAAGTACCCGAACCTGCGCTATGTATCAACAGTTAAGAATAGGTTACTCTATTAACAGCAAACCAAAACAGTCTTGTGGTAGCTATCTCGAAGGAATCTTGGGATGCACAGATATGTGATGGAGTTGAGCCCACTCCTGTCAAAGCCAGAATCTTATGTCAGGTTAGTGTTTTGATAAGTTAATTTTATGTATCTTTAAAGGTGAACTCTCCCGTTTCGTAGATCTTTCTGGGGAGTCAAATTTTAAGTTAAGTTCGGTAAGTTAGAAGATACCATACGGGAAATTCACACAAGACAATTAGTAACATACTGAAAGCGTGATGACGCTATATACAGGCGAAACAGACTTGTTGAGGGTGACAAAAAATGCAAGGAATGGCGGGTATATTTACGTGAAGCAGAACCCCTGAAACGGAGTACAACAACTACACTTTCTAGTCAAACGAGTATCCAGAGTTTTGAAACAGACTTTATATCGAGATTCATGTAGACAAAATTACCAATAAAGGCGGTAACGTCCCCGGCCAAAAATAATAACTCGGACCAAGAGGCCATAACTATGTACTGTACAATAAAGATTATAATACGGATTATAGAAACTATCAAGTTTCGTTAACATTTACTAGACTTCTTTTTCGTTGTCATTAATCTCTAACCTACGGACGGACATTCATGGACGGACACATTCACAGACGGAAAAATTGTCGAACGAACGCATGACGGATGGGTGCATTTATACGCAGACCGATGTTTTTAAGCTCCTCTCCCGATATGGGAAGGAACTGTTTTAACGAGAGCACCCCTAATGGCTGACACATGCACTAGCTTGTTGACATGTTCCATGACACACACTGGAGTGAAATATAGCAGCTGAAGCTCCGTTTCAGATGGATATTACATGAGAAAGAGAGAGAGAGATTTGCGCGATATACCAGCATCACATACACAAACGCTGACGTTGTTGTTGGTTAAAAAATTATTTACACAGCTCTTGATGACGCTACGACGGGTTTTTGATCACCCAGGCGCGAGGATGGCCTGAGGGAGCACCAGGAAAGAGGGGAGTAGCTGCAGGAGCAGCAAAACGCTCAGCGATTATGATACAAAGCTTCCCTTTCACACAAAAGACAGATTGTGTTTTGTGAACCAACAATAAGCAGTGAGTCGAACCTGCATCAGCCTGTGGTAGAATATTGCACGTCGTTTAAGTTAAAAAGTAAACTTATTGATGACATTCCCAGCCATATAACAAGGCGCCCCCCTTTGGCTGAGTTATTAATCATTCAAACTGTAGCGATGATGCATTCAACAAGCAAAAACAACTTAGGAGTTCACTTTGACAACCGTGAAACTGTATCAGGCAGATGTGAGTGGGCAGGAGCAAACCTGCAATGTTCACGCTATTTAGCCCGATAGGTTGGTTATTGGAAGAGTTACTGAGTAATTATTATGAGGAAGATGAGGAATTGTAGACGAAATCTGACTCGAAGATGGCGATGCACAGCCACATCCATGAGAACCTGGCAAGTACGTGACAGGAAAATGGGCAGCTTTAGGACGCAACTTGAATATCCTTGACGGCAAAAGTTGCAAAACTCTCCCCGGGAGGGACAAGTCTGCTCACATCTGGTGCACATTCCCACTTTGTGAGAGCATTTCTATGTGGCATTTCCTCCAGCTCATCTCCATCTACTGGCGAAGCAAAGAATGTGGAGCACGAGGACTTATTTTGAGCCTGTGGAAGACTGAGAGGATCTGGGTTGTCAATATGTTTCACCCAAGAGACGTGCGGAGCCTTTTACTTACACGTATACCAGACCAATGTACTCGGATTCCTCCACCTCATCTCCATCTACAAGAGAGGAGAAAATGATGGTATCTGAAGATTTATGTCGACTCTGGGGGTACGAATGGGATGATTCGGATCTATCAAAAGACTCTAAAACAACTGGATGACCTGGAAAGCCTTGTACTAACATTTGCACAAAGCCACCGTATCCAGAATTCTTCCATGTCATTTACAAGAAGGTACAGATGATGGAGTGTAGAGATTCTTCTATATCTTGGAAACGAATACTGGAGCTCTGGCCACTTACAGGAGCCTGCAGCTCCTGAGACACGCAGGGGAATGAGCATATGGGGGTAAACAAGAGACCAAGACGAGGAGAGGGAAGGAGGTTAGGCAGATCCCATGGTATCAAAGTGAAGTTTTATCAGGTTAACACTAATTTTTGTCATCTCTTCACACACACACATCCACCACTAACAGGAGGAGATGCTAAGCAAATAAAAAAACCTTATCATATATATATGTATCCACACAAACCGAACCAAAAATACGACACAATGGACTGCCACAGACAGAACAACACAAGTAAGCACACAGACAGACAGACAGACAGACAGACAGACAGACAGGTTTGACCAGATATACGGAGACAGCAATTACAGACGAACAAAACCTTGTCTGTAAGAGGATCGCACGCACAAAAGAAAGATACAGACGAATACAAGTCTTTCTTCTCTGTTTCACGTCTGAGGGGGTAGCTAGCACCACCACCTCAAAATACCCGCAGCGAGCAGGCAAACTTCCTCCCTGCTAATTACCAGTAGATAGCACACCGGAACCGTGAGAAAGATGTTAATCACCTCCCCCCTCACTCCACCTCCTAACCCACCCACACACTGTGAACTCCACGCCCAAGTCACCAAAGTTTTAATTACACATCTGGCATAAGCTCCCTGGCAAACCTGTCAAGACAATTAACTCAGGTAATTAATGAGTGTGGCGGCGGTCCTCTTAGATCACCTGAATCACAAAAAAATAATAATGAAGTGTGAGGGGGGGAGGGGGGGGGAGGAGGCTTCGTAGCTTTTGTTGCAGCCCGATTTTTTCCCTTCCCTTTTTTTTAAATCTCATTGTAGCAAATTTCATTCTTTGCAGTTTATACTTGTCAATTTCACAAAATTTTCTTTAGTTTACCTTTTATTTCTGTTATCATGTAGTCCGCTTTCTAGAGGTCATTCTTTCTTTCAATATTGCTCGTTTAAGTTGGTTAATTTTCTTATCTCTTTATATCTCCCAATTTTCTTTGCTACAAGTTTGTCTCACTCTCAGCCGTTTTCTTTGGTCGATTTGTTTCTATTTCCATTTATCCTATTTTCTTTACAGTGCTTTTTATAGTCTATGTAAATTCGATTGAGAAATAAATCAAAGGTCACCAGCTTCTGTGAGAGACCTTTCAACACCTTCCATTAATAACATACTAAAACACAATAACCGAGACCAACGCATAAACGATAAGTAAGTTAACCCTGCATGTTACTGGTGGTGGAGCATGTTACTGGTGGTGGAGCATGTTACTGGTGGTGGTGCATGTTACTGGTGGTGGTGCATGTTACTGGTGGTGGTGCATGTTACTGGTGTGGTGCATGTTGCTGGTGGTGGTGGAGCATACTTGGTGGTGGTAATGGTGGTGGAGCATGTTACTGGTGGTGGCAATGGTGGTGATGCATGTTACTGGTGGTGGTGGTACTGGTGAATGTTACTGTGGTGCATGTTACTGGTGACTGATGGTGGTAATGGTGGAGCATGTTACTGGTGGTGGTAATGGTGGTGGAGCATGTTACTGGTGGTGGTAATGATGGTGGAGCATGTTGCTGGTGGTAATGGTGGTGGTGCATGCTACTGGGTGGTGGTACTGGTGGTGGTATGTTACTGGTGGTGGTGGGCATGTTACTGGCGGTAGTAGTGGTGGGTGTTACTGGCGGTAGGTGGGTGCATGTTATTGGCGGTGGTAGGTGGTGGTGCAAGTTACTGGCGGTAGTAGTGGTGGTGGTGCATGTTATTTGGCAGTAGTGGTGGTGGTGGTGAAGTTACTGGCGGTGTAGTAGTGGTGGTACGTTATTGGCGGTGGTAGTAGTGGTGGTGCAAGTTACTGGCGGTGGTAGTAGGTGGTGCGTTATTGTGGTGGTAGTAGCGGTGGTGTTACTGGCGGTGGTAGTAGTGGTGGTGGTGGTGTTACTGGCGGTGGTTGTAGTGGTGGTGCAAGTTACGGTGGTAGTAGTGGTGCACGTTATTGGCGGTGGTAGTGGTGAGTGCTACTGGCGGTGTAGTACGTTATTGGCGGTGGTAGTAGGTAGCATGGTGGTGGCAATGTTATTGGCGGTGGTAGTAGTGGCAAGTTACTGGCGGTGGTAGTAGTGGTGGTGCACGTTATTGTGTAGTAGTGGTGGTGTTACTAGCGGTGGTAGTAGTGGTGGTGCACGTTATTGGCGGTGGTAGTAGTGGTGGGTGGTGTTACTGGCGGTGGTAGTAGTGGTGGTGCATGTTATTGGCGGTGGTAGTAGTGGTGGTGCAAGTTACTGGCGGTGGTAGTAGTGGTGGTGGTGGTGTTACTGGCGGTGGTAGTAGTGGTGGTATGTTATTGGCGGTGGTAGTAGTGGTGGTGGTAGTAGTGGTGGTGCTACTGGCGGTGGTAGTAGTGGTGGTGGTGCAAGTTACTGCGGTGGTAGTAGTGGTGGTGCAAGTTACTGGCGGTGGTAGTAGGTGGTGTTACTGGCGGTGGTAGTAGTGGTGGTAACGTTATTGGCGGTGGTAGTAGTGGTGGTGCAAGTTACTGGCGGTGGTAGTAGTGGTGGTGCACGTTATTGGCGGTAGGTGGTGCAAGTTACTGGCGGTAGTAGTGGTGGTGCAAGTTACTGGCGGTGGTAGTAGTGGTGGTGCACGTTATTGGCGGTGGTAGGTGGTGTTACTGGCGGTGGTAGTAGGTGGTGCATGTTATTGGCGGTGGTAGTAGTGGTGGTGGTGCATGTTACTGACGATGGTAGTAGTGGTGGTGCATGTTACTGACGATGGTAGTAGTGGTGGTGGTGGTGCGTGTTACTGGTGGTGGTGGTAGGGTCCACGATGGTAGTGGTGGTAGGGGTAGGGTACAAGTGATGGTGGGACAAGGTACTTGGGTGGGAGGAGAAGCCCCAGGACGGGGTGTCGTGGTAGCGTGTGGAGGTGTGAAGGGTCGTCCAGCCTCCCAGCTTCCTGCAGGATAGTGTTAACCGCACCCTCACATGACACTTACATACTTCTAATTTCCCAACACACACACACACACACACACCACATCTCCCCAACACACACACACACACACACACACACACACATCTCCCAACACACATACACATCTCCCCAACACACACATACACATCTCCCAACACACACACACACACACACACACCCCACCCAGGCAGGTATAGCAATTGTGTCAGAGTAAAGACTACTCACCTGTACAAAACTCTGAGAAAATATATAAATTCTTAGGACTCAAACTCAACCTTAATTAAAGTACTTTTATCTACAATTTGATGAAATAATGTTCTCCTTTACTCCATTTATGACAAAAGAAGTGCAGATGACCTACTCCTGCACGGTCACTGGCATTGTGACGCGGGAGTGTGGCGAGGTGTGTGGCGAGGCTGTGTGGTGTGTGAGGGTGTGTGGCGAGGCTGTGTGGCGAGGGTGTGTGGCAGGGTGTGTGGTGAGGTGTGTGGTGGGGGGTGTGTGGTGGGGGTGTGGTGAGGGTGTGTGGTGAGGGTGTGTGGTGAGGGTTGTTGTGTGGTGGGGTTTGTGTGGTGGGGTTTGTGGTAGGGTTTGTGTGGTGAGGTTGTGTGTGGGGGTTGTGTGGTGAGGTTGTGTGGTGAGGGTGTGTGGTGAGGGTGTGTGGTGAGGGGGTGTGGTGAGGTATGTGAGGTGGGTTGTGGTGAGGGGGTGTGGTGGGGGTTGTGGTGATGGGGTGTGTCGTGAAGGGTGTGTCGTGGGGGTGTGTGTCGTGAAGGTGTGTCGTGGGGTGGGTTGTGTGGTAGGGGTGTGGTGGGGTGTGGTGGGTGTGTGGTCGGGTATGTGGTGAGGTATGTGGTGGTATGTGGTGGGTGTGTGGTGAGGTGTGTGGTGGGGGTGTGTGTGGGGGTGTGTGTGGTGAGGGGGTGTGTGTGTGGTGGGGGTGTGTGTGGTGAGGTTGGTGGTGGGGTTGGTGAGGGGTTGTGGTGAGGGTTTGTGGTGGGGGGTTGTGGTGAGGGTTGTGGTGAGGTGTGGTGGGGGGTGTGGTGAGGGATGTGGTGGGGTGTGGTGGGGGGTGTGGTGGGAGTGTGGTGGGGGTGTGTGGTGGGGGGTGTGTGGTGGGGTGTGGTGGGGGTGTGGTGTGTGGGGTGTGGTGGGGTGTGGTGGGGTGTGGGGTTGTGGTGGGGGTGTGTGGTGGGGTGTGTGGTGGGGGTGTGTGGTGGGGTTGTGGTGGGGTTGTGGGGTTGTGGTGAGGGGGTGTGGTGGAGGGTGTGGTGGTGTGGTGGGTGTGGTGGGGGTGTGGTGGGGTGTGGTGGGGTATGTGGTGGGGGTGTGTGGTGGGGGTTTGTGTGGTGAGGGGGTGTGGTGAGGGTGTGGTATGTAGTGGGGGGTATGTAGTGGGGAGGTGTGGGTATGAGGGGGTATGTAGTGGTGTGGTGCGGTTGCATCGGGGGGTGAGAATGAAATAAAAGTGATGACTTCCGTTGAAACTCTGAGACCATGAGAGGAGGAGGAGTAAAAAATAGAATTAGGAGGAAAGGAGGAGAGATGGAGAAAAAAGGAAAGAAAGAAGGAAAAGAGGAGGATGCAGAAGAGGAGGAAGCAGAAGGAGAGGGAGCAGAAAAGGAGGAAGCAGGAGAGGAGGAAAATATTCATAATAAGGCAGAGGCAAAATGAGGCAATATACGGTGAAGTAAAAAGTCCAATAGCGTGGTAGAAACAAGTCCAGCGAGCTGACATGAGCTAGCATGTCCAGTGAGTTACCAAGTTCCATGAGCTAGCATGTCTAGTGAGCTAGCATGTCTAGTGAGCTAGCATGTCCAGTGAGCTAGCATGTCCAGTGAGTTACCATGTCCAGTGAGTTACCATGTCCAGTGAGTTACCAAGTCCAGTGAGTTACCAAGTCCAGTGAGTTACCAAGTCCAGTGAGTTACCAAGTCCAGTGGTGCCAGTAGGCATGTCCAGTGAATTACCATGTCCAGTGAGTTACCATGTCCAGTGAGTTACCATGTCCAGTGAGTTACCAAGTCCAGTGAGTTACCAAGTCCAGTGAGTTACCAAGTCCAGTGAGCTACCATGTCCAGTGAGTTACCATGTCAGGTGAGTTACCATGTCCAGTGAGTTACTATGTCCAGTGAGTTACCAAGTCCAGTGATTTACCAAGTCCAGTGAGTTACCAAGTCCAGTGAGCTATAACCTGGAGGCCTGTCGATGGATACGTGAACAAGGGCTCTCAGTCACCCATCCATTGTGGGGGATAGAGAGTAAGAGGGAAAATAAACTAACCCTAAATAACAAAGAGGACGAAGGAGAGAGAGAGAGAAGATGAGAGGTGGTGAGGAATGAATGAATGAATGAGTAGAGGAGTTTTATAAGATGAGGAAATAAAGAAGGAATAGCAATAATGAGAGGTTAGATGAAGAATGTTATCTAAATAGGGTTGTTCTTCGAGAGGACTGAGTAAGCACCAGGCAGATCAAGATGTAAACAATAACAGACGCATGTAACAACGTCATGTGAAGATGTGGAACACAGGCCCGATTTACACTTTAGTAACTCAGTATTAGAAATAGATGACTAAACGAAGAAATACGAGAGATAAAGGCAGGTATATGAATAAACCGTGATAAAGAAGGAACACGAGGAACAGTAAGAGCAAGAGTCAACAAGGACCAGCACTGGGGGTGGGCGACAGGGAAATATGGTTGGGTACGTCCAGCCGCCTCACCCGAACCAAGATACCAAATTAAGTTCAAGTTAACAAAGTAATATATATTACTAATGTTACATGACTCTGGATTTATGCAAATGACAGGAAAAATCGGCAAAGGGATAAAGGAGACATATAAACATTAGAGAGCTGGATATTGGAAGGGATGTGTAAAAGTTCCAACTTTTACGGGTAAACCGACGATCTTCATAAAAATATATGAACTATCACCATAGTTCATACTTAAAAGATGTACTAATTATGATTATGAATCGTTTATGTTGATTAACAAATAAAAACAATATATACAGTATATAACATGACGCAAGATACTTGGCGGGTTCGGATTTAATCAGTGTATCATGGAAGAGATCCACAGTGAGGCCATCATCCAGCACAAAAGGAGCAGCAATGTTTACTGACAATTCTTCTTAAGAGATTATCACCACTCACTCCTTCCTTCCTTCCCCGGACTCCCCTGCGATGACTCACCAGCAGGTTGATGACAAGTCCATATAAAACTATTGCCACACACAGCGAGAAGGTATACTTACGATCTGTGGGGGCGGAGATGAGCGAAGCATACCGACGCCCCATCAATGAAACCGTCTAAAATTTCAATTAGGGATATATTAAAAAGAATTCACGAGTATAACTCTACCCATTTTTACGTCTACAGAGGATCTCAACAAGAGTGGGGTAAAAATGAGAACAAAACACAAATGTTAAACGAACATCCGACACAAGTTCTGTAAACAACTCTCTCAATGAGTCAGAGAAAACGGACAAAAAGTCGGGGGTGACGAAGACGAAGTCCATGACTACTAAGCCTGAGTCGCGTTTATTCCACTCACTAAAACCCTACGTAAAGGGATGAACACGCGTCCTCCCGTCCTTCACGACTCCCAAACCAGGAGAAAATTCATATAAATCAAGTAGGAGGTACACAGGGGGCAGAAATAGCTGGATCAAAGCCACGTCAGATTAATTGATGAATTGATTTGCTTTGATATCAGTGCGGAATGAATGTGATCATCATGGCGGGAAGAGGCTGGTGGGGCCTGTAGCCGGGTCCTGTGTGTGGAGGCTCCTTTGATGCCTCTATCTGGCACTGCCTTAGAGTTTTCTTCACATATTTTTCCATGGCTGTGCCGTGGGGATGTCTTTGACAATTCTATATTTGGAACTGCTGGAGGGGATTCTTGAATTACTTCTCTCGGGACGCTGGCCTAAGTGACTTCTCTGACGCCTTGAACCTGATACTATCGTGGGGCTTCTGACACTTATATCTGACACTACCGTGGGGCTTCTTTGACACCTCAAGCTGACACTGTTGTGGGTTTTCTTTAGCGCCTCGGTACCTGGAAGTTCCTCTAATAATTCTGTATGTGACAACTGTGTCACAATCTCATATTCCCAGCATCATTATGTGACACTACTGTGTATGTTTCTCTGACACCTCTGCCCTGAATATTGCTGTGAGAGCTTCCGTCATGTCTTTAAACTAAAGGATAAAATTCTAAATTAAAATAAACTTATATTGTTCAATAGAAAAAATAATTGTGAAATGCAGGAAAATTAAACTCTTGAATGACAAAAGGAAATATGTGTCCGTGTGTCTACCTGGCACGCACCTGACGTTTATTAGTGGTAAACACACCCGTGATCATGTGTACCCCTCCCCCCCACACACACACAGGTACTTACACGTCAGAGGCGTTGGTGTTCTCCTCGTACTCATAGTCGTAGTCCTGGATGTCGGAGTCGTCAGGCGGAGGTACCACCACCCCCGGCTGCGACCACACTGTAAGGAAGACAACCACCATTAGTACATTATTTAACCTATCAGTAGACAACCACTATCATTATGCATTAAGACAACCACCATTAGTACATTATTTAACCTATCAGTAGACAACTACTATCATTATGCATTAAGACAACCACCATTAGTACATTATTTAACCTATCAGTAGACAACCACTATCATTATGCATTAAGACAACCACCATTAGTACATTATTTAACCTATCAGTAGACAACCACTATCATTATGCATTAAGACAACCACCATTAGTACATTATTTAACCTATCAGTGGACAACCACTATCATTATGCATTAAGACAACACCATTAGTACATTATTTAACCTATCAGTAGACAACCACTATCATTATGCATTAAGACAACCACCATTAGTACATTATTTAACCTATCAGTAGCCATATCATTATGCATTAAGACAACCACCATTAGTACATTATTTAACTATCATTAACAAACTATCATTATGCATTAAGACAACCACCATTAGTACATTATTTAACCTATCGTGAGACAACCACTATCATTATGCATTAAGGCAACCACCATTAGTACATTATTTAACCTATCAGTGAACCAACCACTATCATTATGCATTAAGCAACCACCATTAGTACATTATTTAACCTATCAGTAGACAACCACTATCATTATGCATTAAGACAACCACCATTAGTACATTATTTAACCTATCAGTGGACAACCACTATCATTATGCATTAAGACAACCACCATTAGTACATTATTTAACCTATCAGTGAGCAACCACTATCATTATGCATTAAGACAACCACCATTAGACATTATTTAACCTATCAGTGGAAACCACTATCATTATGTCATTAAGACAACCACATTATTATATTATTTAACCTATCAGTAGACAACCACTATCATTATGCATTAAGACAACCACCATTAGTACATTATTTAACCTATCAGTAGTGACCATCATATGCATTAAGACAACACCATTAGTACATTATTTAACCTATCAGTGAGCAACCACTATCATTATGCATTAAGACAACCATTAGTACATTATTTACTATCAGTAGACAACTACTATCATTATGCATTAAGACAACCACCATTAGTACATTATTTAACCTATCAGTAGACAACCACTATCATTATGCATTAAGACAACCACCATTAGTACATTATTTAACCTATCAGTAGACAACCACTATCATTATGCATTAAGACAACCACCAATACTAATCATTAATGAGGAGACGCTGTGTTACTACATAGTCAACCACCACTACCATACAGCACAGTGGACGGATGATAATGATGAGAGATCTGATGAAGATATAATGATGATAGTGTGGTTAATGATGATGATATTGATGGTGGTGATAATGATGAGGTTAATAATAACTAAAATAATAATAATAATTAAGATGTTGATGCTAATTACACTGGTAATGATGGTGAATTCTAGGATGATGAGGCTGATAGTGAAGATGATAACAGAAGGAGGGTAGGAGGAGGTGCATTACCCTGACTTCACTCCCAGATATGACCACCAGCATCACCACGTCGCTGAGAAACTTCCCTCCTCCTCCTCCTCTCCTCCTCATATCTCTCCCTCTTCCCTCCTCTCCATACCCCTCTATATACCCTCCTCCTCCACCTATACCTCCTCCTCCCCACTACCCTACCTTCATACCCTTCTCCTTCTAACATGATGGAAAAACTAATTACAGCATAGCAGAACAATTTACCAACCCTCATTAACCCAGACAGAGACTCTCACGACCTGGCTTGATGACAACAGGTTTATGATGGTCAAGGCAAAAATGGCGACGCCTTCTTGTGTTCAGTTATTATCATCATCTGAATAGGGTCACTTTAAAGGTCTGTCGCAGTGTAATGTTAAAATATTACTCACGTTAATTGATAAAAAGTTATAATAAGTTATAATAAATATATTGTACGTATAATAAGCAAATCATAAAATAATCAAGAGTTACATTAGGGAAAATTAATAATATCTATACTACATCCAATATTATAACAGTAAAATAGTTTATAATCTGTAATAGTTAATGCCTAAAAATAAAATTACCGTTCAAAACAAAACAATTAAATAAAATGTAAATAATCCAAACGATTAAAAAAATATAGAATGAATAATGACAAAAACAAACAAAATTAACACGAAATCTGGGTGTAGATGTATAAAGTCTTTCCATACTCTGTCCCCGCCAGCAGAGACCTGATACTGACCCAGACAACTGACCATATTTAAACATCAATCTAGCGAACTAATCGTGTAAGTTTGAATTCAGTTGACTCTTCCATTGTCGAGATGGTGTTCGGATAATATAGGTTTATGTTGCCGGAGAGAAAATTTAATAAAACTCAAAAATAAATCGTGGACTAATAAGGTCTCGGAGGCAGCCTTCAATTATTCAGACTTACCACCCAAGGCTATAGCGTTACGAAAATTGTCTTCCATTTATACCTTGGCTCACCTGTTAATTACTTTTCCAGCTCTTAAGGAACTGCTGGCATCTCAACTATCTAGAGAGTTAAGACATTAATTAATAGCCAAGGGGCACTGTTACACACGACAGGGAACTGCAGGTGATGGACATTTTAAGTCAGCTCTCGTCTCTGCCACACCTGTAACTAGAGCTCATGTGGGTCCTTGCGTTATGCAGCCTCCTAGTGGTCACTCTTCTCACCAGCCTCCTAGTGGTCACTCTTCTCACCAGTCGGGTTACTCATCTATCTTCCTCTCGCCCTTCTTAAACAATAATACATCTTTCTCAACTACTTCTTCACTCTCTTCTCTACTTACCCATCCCTTCTCTCCCCCTTTCGTTTCTTTTACCCATCATTCCCTCTATTCCGTCATCCTCCCTCGCTCATCTCAACCACTCTCTCTTCCCTTTACCTGAAGAACCAACACCAAATACAAAGAAGGAAGGACAAGAGATCACGAAGGAGAGGAGTAAAGGCAAGTAGAACAATCAAAACAAAACAAGACAGAATGAAGGGAAGAGTAAGAGAAACTCAGCACACAGGGTGAAGGAGGCAGCTCAGTGCCTTTGAAATGAGTCTCGAGAAAACCTGGAGTGGGGTGTAGCAGGCGGGCGCCCACTAAGCAGTCTGCCAGGCGAGCGTCAGGGATATTTTAGAGTGTGTGTGTGTGTGTGTGTGTGTTTTACTCTGGCCAGACCGAGTGCATCAGCTGGTAATGATGGACAGCGAGTGTGTAAACGTCTCTTACACCTGCCAGCTCAAGACGCTAACTGGAAAGATCTTTTTTCCTTTCTGCCAGATTATTATTATTGTATTTTCATTAAGGTCCTCTCGCTACCTGCCACCTCCAGATACTAACTGGGGAAGCTTTTTGTTCTTCTTAAGACAGTAGATCATTATTACATTCAGGATGCTAAATGAAGAAACTTTATTTTACGTTTGATCAAGACCCGCAGGTAACTAACACAGTCAAACATTTAATCGTCCGAGTTTTGGGTTTCTCTCTCTTCTGATCGACAAAACATGAGAGGATAGAAGTTTTACTCAGTGCACCACGACGTTGGTTCCACACTAATTAAGGAGTTTTCTGCTATTTCTTCCTCTTGTTTTCTTCTTTTTTTGTTATTTTTTCTCGTTTTGTTTATTTTTCTTCTTGTGTTTTGGTATTTCTTGTTATTCTTTCCTATTTTTTAATTCTTCTTCTCTACTCTTAGTCCGATATTTCTAAGTCTTCCCGTTGATCTCCCTCCACCATAACCTCTGTCTTCCCGTTGATCTCCTCCCGCCTTAACCTCTGTCTTCCCGTTGATCTCCCACCTTAACCTCTGTCTTCCCGCTGATATCTTCCCTCCACCTTAACCTCTGTGTCCCAGTTGTTCTCGTCTCCCGTTGATCTTCTCCACCTTAACCTCTGTCTTCCCGCTGATATCTTCCCTCCACCTTAACCTCTGTCTTCCGTTGATCTTCTCCCACCTTAACCTCTGTCTTCCCTTGATATCTTCCCTCCACCTTAACCTCTGTCTTCCCGTTGATCTTCTCCCACCTTAACCTCTGTCTTCCCTTGATATCTTCCCTCCACCTTAACCTCTGTCTTCCCGTTGATCTTCTCCCACCTTAACCTCTGTCTTCCCTCTGATATCTTCCTCCACCTTAACCTCTGTCTTCCCGTTGATCTTCTCCCACCTTAACCTCTGTCTTCCCGCTGATATCTCCCTCCACCTTAACCTCTGTCTTCCGTTGATCTTCTCCCACCTTAACCTCTGTCTTCCCTGATATCTTCCTCCACCTTAACCTCTGTTTCCAGTTGTTCTCGTCCTCCACCTTAACCTCTGTCTTCCGTTGATCTCCTCCTTAACCTCTGTCTTCCCGCTGATCTTCCTCTATCAAGAACAACTAAGAAATGTAAACAAAGCAAGAGGTAAAAAGGACTAAGGTCGTAGCTAAATATTGTGGACTAAAATACGGGTTCTTGTACCAACCGACCCCAGGCTCTCCAAAATCTGAACGATGACCAAAATAATGGGATTACTAGGTGGCCAGATAATGCTGCAACATGGTGATTTATACCCAGTTTATAATGAGATCATCCTTGACGATATGAAGACTGTAGAATTTACTGGAGGCAAGAAAATATTAAGAATAATGGGAATAGCTAGCTCTCTCTCTCTCTCTCTCTCTCTCTCTCTCTCTCTCTCTCTCTCTCTCTCTCTCTCTCTCTTGGTACAAATGAAAGCACAAGGAAAGAGTGAAGAAACAGAGTACAGTACACCTCCCCATGCATGGTTAGGATATACAGTGGAGAGAGAGGGAAGAGCTGGGCCTCGCCTTCCCTTGTATGGGGGGAGACATAAATATGTCACCCACAGTGTTGTGTCAGAAGTGCACAACAAAAGAGAATATTGTGCAAATATCACCCAATATAACACCCATAAACTAGATGGTATGGAGGACACTGTTACCACACGCTGTAATGTTAGACACTGGGTGGTAGTGATGGTGGACCCAGAACTTCGGCCCGACTTCCCAAAACTGGTCTAGATCACCTAACTTGGCCTTGTCTCCTAACTAGTGCGGCCGTGATGATGATATACGTGTTACCTACAATCATCACTTCTTACGAGGTATTTTATCAGTAAATATTTCACATTAGTTTGGCCGCGATGGGTGACCCTCAGGTCAGGGTGACTAAAGGTGTCGGTACCTATTTTCCATAACCGGGAACCAACACTCAGGCAGGTCACACATTATCTTGGCTACCTGGGACCGTCTCTATGTTGAATATCTAAGCCCCAGATACAAACCTCAATTATTATTATTATCATTATTATTATACTCAAACGATCAATCCACTCCCAATATACCACAATATAAGTTATACCAACACACCCAGCGAGGCACTACCCCCTGGCCTCAGCCTCACCTAGTGGTGGGCCCCCGGCCAGGCGTCTGACGCGAGAGTCAATAAGACCACAATTACCATCATCCTCATGGGAATATCTGCTGTAGGGGTGGACTGTATGACCACTTGTTGCACCCATGATCTCAATTAAGGACACAATGGGTGGGTAGCAGCAGGTGTGAGGTGGTGTGTGGTGTGAGGTGGTGTTAGGGGTGGTGTGAGGTGATGTTAAGGATAGTGTTAGTGGTGTGAGGTGATGTTAGGATAGTGTGGTGTGGTGTGAGGGTGGTGTTAGGGTGATGTGAGTTGGTGTGGTGGTGTGAGGGGTGGTGTGAGATTGGTGTGGGGTGGTGTTGGGGTGGTGTGGGGTGATGATAAGGATAGTGTTGGTGTGGTGTGGGGTGATGTTAGTGTGGTGTGAGGGTGGTGGTAGAGATGGTGTGAGGGTGGTGTTAGGGTGATGTTGGATAGTGTTGGTGTGGTGTGAGGGTGGTGTTGGGGTGTGTGAGGTGGTGTTGGGGGTGGTGTGGGGTGATGATGGGATAGTGTTAGTGTGGTGGTGGGGTTGATGTTGGATGGTGTTAGTGGTGTGAGTTGGTGTTAGGGTTGGTGTGGGGTGGTGTTAGGTAGTGTTGGTGTGGTGTGGGGGTGTTGGGGATGGTGTTGGTGTGGTGTGGGGTTGGTGTTGGGGTGGTGTGAGGGTGATGTTAGGATAGTGTGGTGTGGTGGGGTGATGTTAGGATAGTGTTGGTGTGGTGTGAGGGTGGTGTTAGGGGTGGTGTGGGGTGTTGATGTGGGATAGTGTTAGTGTGGTGTGAGGGTGATGTTGGGATAGTGTTGGTGTGGTGTGAGGGTGGTGTTAGGGTTGGTGTGAGGTTGGTGTTAGGGTTGGTTGAGGGTTGATGTTGGATGGTGTTCGTGTGGTGTGAGGGTGGTGTTAGGGTGTGTGGTGTTAGGGTGGTGTGAGGGTGTGAGGGTGGTGTGGGGGTGATGTTAGGGTGGTGTTGTTATTGGTGAGGGTGTGGTGTTGGGGATTGGTGGTGTTAGGGGTGGTGGTGTTGGGTGTGGTGGTGTTAGAGTTGGTGGTGTTAGGATGGTGTTGGTGTTGCGAGTGGTGGTGTTAGTGTGGTGGTGTTGGGTGTGGTGGTGTTAGATGGGGTGTGAGGTTGGGGTGGTGGTGTGGTGTGAGGTTGGTGTTGAGTTTGGTGTGAGGTGATGTTAGGATAGTGTTGAGTGTGGTGTGAGGTGATGTTAAGGATAGTGTTAGTGTGGTGTGAGTGGTGTTAGAGTGTTGTTGAGGGTGGTGTTAGGGGTGGTGTGGGTGTGATGTGAGGGTGGTGTTGGGGTGGTGTGGGGTGGTGGTGGGATGTGTTGGTGTGGTGTGGGGTGATGGTGAGTGTGGTGTGAGGTTGGTGATGGTGTGAGGTTGGTGTTGGGGTGATGTTGGATGGTGTTGTGGTGTGGTGTGAGGGTGGTGTTGGGGGTGGTGTGAGTTGTGTTGAAGTTGGTGTGAGGGTGATGATAAGGATAGTGTTGGTGTGGTGTTGGGGTGATGTTGGGATAGTGTTGGTGTGGTGTGAGGGTGTTGGGGAGTTGATTGGGGTGAGTGTTAGGATGTGTTGGTGTGGTGTGAGGGTGATGTGGGATGGTGTTGGTGTGTGATGTGAGTTGGTGTTGGGGGTGGTGTGGGAGTTGATGTTAGGATAGTGTTAGTGTGGTGTTAGGGTGATGTTAAGGATGGTGTTGGTGTGGTGTGAGGGTGGTGTTAGGGTTGGTGTGAGGGTGATGTTGGGATAGTGTTGGTGTGGTTGGGGGTGATGTTAGGATGGTGGTGTGGTGTGGGGGTGGTGTTGGGGTGGTGTGGGGGTGGTGTTGGGGGTGGTGTGAGGGTGGTGTTGGATTGGTGTTAGTGTGGTTGAGGTTGGTGTTAGAGTTGGTGGTGTTAGGGTGGTGTGAGGGTGGTGTGAGGTGGTGTGAGGTGGTGTGTAGTGGGGTGTGGGGTGGTGTTAGGGGTGTGGTGGTGTTAGGAATTGGTGGTGTTGGGGTGGTGGTGTTAGGGAGATTGGTGGTGTTGGTGGTGGTGTTAGGGTGGTGGTGTTGGGTGGTGTTAGTGGTGGTGTTGAGTTGGTGTGAGGGTGATGTTAGGGTGGTGTGAGTGGTGTGTTGGTGTGAGTTGTTTAGGGTGTGTGAGGGTGGTGTTAGAGTTGGTGTTAAGTTGTGGTGTGAGGTTGGTGTGAGAGTTGAGGTGAGGGTGGTGTTGGGATTGGTGTGAGGTGATGTTAGGATAGTTGTTGGTGTGGTGTAGGGTGGTGTGAGGGTGGTGTGGGGGTGGGTGGTGTGGGGGTGGTGTTAGGGGTGTGAGGGTGATGTGAGGGTGATGTGAGGTTGGTGTGAGGGTGGTGGTGTGGTGGTAGTGTGGTGTTGGAATGATGTTAGGATGGTGTTGAGTGTGCGGTGTGAGGTGGTGGTAAGGATGGTGTGAGGGTGGTGTGGTGTGAGGGTGGTGTTGGGTGGTGTGGTGATGTTAGGATAGTGTTAGGTGGTGTTTGGTGTGAGGGTGGTGTGAGGTGTGGTGTGAGGGTGGTGTGAGATGGTGTGAGGTGGTGTGAGGGTGGTGTGAGGTGGTGTGTGGGGGTGGTGGTAAGGGGTGGTGTTAGGGTGATGTTAGGATGGTGTTAGGGTGATGTTAGGATAGTGTTGGTGTGGTGTGTGAGTGGTGTTAGGGTTGGTGAGGTGGTGTGGTGGTGTTGGGGGTGGTGTGGGGGTGATGTGGGGTGATGTGGGATAGTGTTAGGGGTGGTGTGAGGGTGGTTGTTGGGGTGGTGTGAGGGTGATCTTAGGATAGTGTTGGTGTGTGGTGTGAGGTGTGAGGTGATGTTAGGATAGTGTTAGGGTTGGTGAGGTTGGTGTTGGGGTTGGTGTGAGGGGGGTTGGGGGTGGTGTGAGGGGTGATGTTAGGATAGTGTTAGTGTGGTGTGAGGGTGGTGTTAGGGGTGGTGTGAGGTGGTGTGAGGTGGTGGTGAGGGGTGTGTTAGTGTGTGATGTTAGGGTGGTGTGAGGGTGGTGTTAGGATAGTGTTGGTGTGGTGTTAGGGGTGTTAAGGATAGTGTTAGTGTGGTGTGAGGGTGGTGTTAGGGGTGTGAGGGTGATGTGAGGGTGGTGTTAGGGGTGGTGTGAGATGGTGTTAGGGGTGGTGTTGGTGTGATGTTAGGGTGTTGGTGAGGTGGTGTTAGGATAGTGTTGGTGTGGTGTGAGGGGTGATGTTAGGATGGTGTTGGTGTGGTGTGAGGTTGGTGTTAGGGTGGTGTGGGGGGTGATGTTAAGGATAGTGTTAGGGTGGTGTGAGGGTGGTGTTAGGGTGGTGTGAGGGTGATGTTGGGATAGTGTTAGTGTGGTGTGAGGGTGGTGTTGGGGTGGTGTGGGGTGATGTTAAGGATAGTGTTATGGTGGTGTGAGGGTGATGTTAAGGATAGTGTTGGTGTGGTGTGAGGGTGGTGTTAGGGGTGTGAGGGGTGATGTTAGGATAGTGTTAGTGTGGTGTGAGGTGGTGTTAGGGGTGGTGTGGGGTGATGTTGGGATAGTGTTGGTGTGGTGTGAGGGTGGTGTTAGGGTGGTGTGAGTGGTGTGAGGTGGTGTGAGGTGGTGTTAGGGTTGGTGTGAGAGTGGTGTGAGGGTGGTGTGAGGGGGTGGTGTGAGGGTGGTGTTGGGGTGGTGTTGGGTGTGATGTTAGTGTGGTGGTAGTGTGGTGTTAGTGTGGTGGTAGTGTGGCATTAGGGCAGTATTAGGATGGTGTTAGTGCGGTGTGAGGGTGGTATTACGGATGGTGTGAGTGGTATAGAGTGTTAAGGGTGGGGTTGTGTGAGGGTGGTATGAGTGGTGAAGGGTGTTAAGGGAGTGTGGTGTGAAGGTGGTGTTGAGAGCGGTGTTAATGTGGTGTTGTAATTAAGATAAAACAGAGATAAAACATCATAATATCTTGCCTAAGAAAAACAGCTCGCCTCACACACTGGTAACACTAGACACAATATATTCCCCTCGCGAGGTTCTGGCCGGGTGAGGATTTTAACAGTTGTATGAGTGAGGGGTTCCCATAGATTAAAACGCTTATGATTGGCTCTCTCAACATGACGTCATCAAATCATGAAGATGACGCACCACCAACACCAGCAGCTTGCCTTCCTCATCCTAACTTCAGCTATAAGCGAAGGAAGTTCCCGAAGCGTGCAGTAACATTAAATACATTATTAATTAAAGTCACGCTCTAAGAACCAATCAGGTGTGTTGAAATCGGCGCCACAGTGTAATTAAGTATCGTGGAGTTGTATTTTCTCCGACCTTGAGATCTATGTCAGTATCCAGCTGGTTCACCCAAGGCGCTACACAAACACAGAGGGAAACTAACGTTTTAAAATGTTGAAAATATATAATTGAGTCAGAGGATTCGGGTCTTATCACTGCCAGCACCACAGTACTAAATGTAATGCGAATTATTTACCTTTTATTCGACAATGTGATATGAATGTGACCTCACAAGCTGCTCGGGTTTCATGTCTGTATGAGTTTAAAGAATATCTATGCGTCCTAATACCGTGAACCGTTTTGAACACCAGATAAATATTCACCGCTAAATACCAGCGTTGTGGTACTGTGATTGTGTTATCTTAGGCTACTACACCACACGCGACCCTCCATTGATACAGCTTTACCAGTTTTTCGTAAATGCAGGAAAACTTCTCATTAATGTTGTGGTTACTGGGCTGAGTGAGATGGGCGAGGTACCCGACCAAACAAATACCCGAAACTATAATAATTATTATTCTACTTAGAGTAATTCGGGTTAAAACCAAAGAAAAATCTAAACATAATAAGCATTTTAATTTAAAAAAATCAGGCAAAAATAGGAAAGTATTTTTCAATATGCAAGAAAAAATCGCCCTTTATCGTACTTCTGTAATACTAATGCTTTTACTTCCCAAACTATGAAAAAACACGAATAAGCATTAAAAAAATGGAAATGAATTCCACTCAGGGAGATTTAGCGCCGCGCTCCACACGGGAATAACGTCTTTCAATTCGGAACATACAATACATGAGTTGTGCAGCCAAAACAATAACGTAGTTGTGTCTGGCTGGGACGCTCCCTAATTACTTAAACTTGTAAACTTACCTGGCAGCGTCGTTACACTTCCGGCGTCTTAACTAAACTTGGTGTGAGTTCATCCCACTCTCCAAGTATCTCTCAAACTGACAAACTTAATTGTTCGACCATAACTAATAATAATAATAATAATAATAATAATAATAATAATAATAATACCACGACACAATAGAACTAGCACTACTATTAGTAGTACATAAATACTAAATATGTTATATCATTGAATTTAGTTTTGTTCTTTCATGTTCCACTTAATTTTTCCATAGCTACATTTTACATATATATATCTCTTCGTTTTGGTGGATGTATTGTGTGTGTGTGTGTGTGTGTGTGTGTGTGTGATGTATGTGTGCTTGTGCGTGCGTGCGTGTGCGCGGTGTGTGTGTGTGTGTGTGTGTGTGTGCGTGCGTGCGTGTGTGTGTGTGTGTGTGTGTGTGTGTGTTGTGTGTGTGTGTGTGTGTGTGTGTGTGTGTGTGTGGATGTGTTTGTGCGTGTGTGTGTGTGTGTGTGTGTGTGTGTGTGTGTGTGTGTGTGTGTGTGTGTGTGTGGATGTGGTGTAATGTGTATGTAATAATTAACGGTTTATTGAAAGAGCTTGGAGAGAGGCTGAAATATACAGTTACATATTTGGGGAATGGGTTACGTTACAATAATATACAAGTAACATAAGTGACACAATAAGACATATAATAGCTTGATGGGGATCAGCTCAAACTACAGTTCATTTCAGCACAGTGCGTGTGTGTGTGTGTGTGTGTGTGTGTGTGTGTGTGTGTGTGTGTGTGTGTGTGTGTGTGTGTGTGTGGATGTGTGTGTGTGTGTGTGTGTGTGTGTGTGTGTGGATGTGTGTGTGTGTGTGTGTGTGTGTCCTCCCAACACAAATGTATGCAAGGCAAATTTAGGAGGTGAGGTGAAGGCAGAGAAAACTAAACCACTAAACCTTTAGCACTGTACAGAAGACGATGGGGATGCACCGACAACACTCCCAACTTCACCACCAAACACTCCCCAACTTCACCACCAAACACTCCCCAACTTCACCACCAAACACTCTCCCAACTTACCACCACACACTTCAACTTCACCACCAAACACTTAACTTCACCACCAAACACTCCCAACTTCACCACCAAACACTCTAACCTCACCACTAAACACTCCCCAACTTCACCACCAAACACTCCCCTAACTTCACCACCAAACACTCCCCATTACCACCAAACACCCACTCACCAATAAACACTCCCAACTTCACCACCAAACACTCCAACTTCACACTCACAAACATTCCCCAACTTCACCACTCAAACACCCCCAACTTCACCACCAAACACTCCCCTAACTTCACCACCCTGACTCCCCAACTTCACCACCTAAACACTTCCCCAACTTCACCACCAAACACTCCCCAACTTCACTCACAAACACTCCCAACTTCACTCACTAAACACTCCCCCAACTTCACCACTCAAACACTCCTAACTTCACCACATCAAACACTCCCCCAACTTCACTATTAAACACTCCCCAACTTCATTCACAAATATTCCCAACTTACTCATAAACACTTCAACTACCACTAAACACTCCCAACTTCACTCCAAACACTCCCCAACTTCACCATCAAACACTCCCAGCTTCATTCACTAAACACCCCCAACTTCACTACCAAACACTCCCAAACTCACTACAAACACTCCCAACTTCACTACTAAACACTCCCCAATTTCACTAACTAATACCTAATTTCACTACTAATACTCCCCATCCTCCAACACTCCTCAGCTCGCCTCTGTATCCAAGACCTAAATCGCTAAACTCCTCGTCAACGTTTCTGCATTTCTGAGGAATTCATTTAATTCTCGCGCGTTCCTTCAGATTGTTTTGGCTACCGAAGGAGGGGTTGGCTGATGACATTGGATGGGGGGGAGGAGAGAGGGAAGGGGGGAAGGGGGAGGGGAAGGGGGAAGGGGGGGAGGGGAAAGGGGAGAAAGGGGGAAAGGGGAGAAAGGGGGGAGAGGGGAAGGGGGAGAAGGGGGGAGGGAAGGGGAAGGGGGAAGGGGGGAGAGGAAGGGGAAGGAGGGAAGGGGGAAGGAGGAAGGGAGGAAAGGAGGGAAGGGGGAAAGGGGAGGGGGGAGAGGGGGGAAGGAGGGGGGGAAGGAGGAAAGGAGGGAAGGGGGGGAAAGGAGGGAAGGGAGGGGGGAGGGAGGGGGGGGAGGGAGGGAAGGAGGGAAGGGGTAAGGGAGGGTGGGTGAAGGAAGGAGGGAAAGGAGGGGGAAGAGACGGGGGGGTGAAGGGAAGAGGGAGGGGAAGGAGGGGGAGGGGAAGGAGGGGAGGGGAAGGAGGGGGAGGGGAGGGAAGGGAAGGAGGGGAGGGAAGGAAGGAGGGGGGAGGGGAAAGGGAAGGAGGGGAGAGGAATGCAGGAGCGAGGAGTAAAGGGATAGAAGAAGGAGGAGGGTGGAAGAAGGGAAGGATGGAGAAGGGAAGGAGTAAAGGAGGGAGGAAAGAGAAGGGGAAGGAGGGAGAAGGATGGGAAAGGAGAAGTAAGGGGTAGGGAGAAGAGGAGGAGGATCAATCTCTCTTTTCAACTCTAGAAAATATACCAGCTATTGACAGCAAATTCACATTTCCAAAATCCAGAATGACTCAAGGGCGAAATTTTGAGTCAAAAAATACTACCAAAAATTTACAACCCGGGTTTATATTCTTGCACTTCACTGCCAAAGTCGAGATTCACCTCAAAATATTAAAATCTGCAGGCTGTCTCTTGCGAGTGGCCCCCTATCCTTGAATTCATTGAATAATTAATTAAAACTTAAATCAGTCACAGATGGAAAGGTTTGGTTCGTTCCTCTAGATATTGTATATATAATCAAGAAGCGGCAGGAGGAATTAGCTATATTGAAATGCAAAGTTCCAAATGTGTCGCAGCAGGGAGGCGAACGAGGGTGGTGCAAGGTTGCTGGTACAAGGTGGTGAAAGACAGTGGTGGGGTGGGAGGCGACAGTGGTAGGTGCTGGTGTGGTGGGTAGGCGACAGTGGTGTGGTAGGGTGAGTGGTGGGGAGGCGACAGGTAGGGGCAGTGATGGGTGGGGAGGCGACAGTGGTAGGTGGTAGGCGAGTGTGGGGTGGGAGGCGACAGTGGGGTGGTAGGCGAGTGGGAGGCGACAGTAGTAGGTGCCAGTGGTGGGTGGGAGGCGACAGTACAGTGGGTGGTAGGTGACAGTACAGTACAGTGGGTGGTAGGTGACAGTACAGTGGGTGGTAGGTGACAGTACAGTGGGTGGTAGGTGACAGTACAGTACAGTGTGGACAGTACAGTAGGGCGGTATAGGTGAAGGTAGATGGTAAGTTACAGAGGGTTGTGGTTAACAGTAGCAGTGATGATAATGGTGTTAATAAAGGTGTCGCTGTGAAACTAGTAGTAGTAGTAGTGACAATGGTATAATGGGTAGTAGTAGTAGTAGTAGTAGTAAGGATAGTAGCAGTGATGATAGCATTATGTGGTGCAGGTGAGAGCATTATTGTTACCAGTATCTCACGACATGTCAAGCGCTGTAGCCCAATTGTACTGAGAAATAGTGAATCAAAGCCCCCAAATCTACCAGGTAAACACCTTTATTCCTCCTGAACCCAATAGCTGTAGAGGAGTTAGTTACCTGATTCTCTAATTAACAAACGTGTAGCATTCAACTCTGATCACTAAGGCTATTCAACACCATCTGAAGACAATAACTAACCTTACTGGATGGTCAATAATATTTTTTCTTCACCTAGTTGGTCGAAGGGATTATATTGTCTTCTTGTTTACAGTGTTTTTTCTCTTGGTAATTATAGTTAATATTGTAAATGGAAAAAATTGCTCCGCCAGTACTTAAGAGAGTATACAAACCTCAGTATATTTGTTAAGAAGTAAACCAACATCTGCAGCACTATATACTTCATCACATCTGGTATACTCGCGTCTCAAAAGTAGTTGACATCACGACTTAATATCAAAATTACACGCATATTACCTTTGTTCAACGGCACGACAGGACAACCAGTTAACGCTCAACCCGAGACGAAGATTATGGCCCCAGTCATGTTGTGGGTCTGACGTCATGCACGGTACCTTAAAATACGATTACACAGAACAGCTGTTTCTGTCTCTATCAAGATATCCATGAATCAATTGAATTTCTACGTATGTGACAAATTCGCAGCTCGGAGAATCATCCCATACTAACTTCTTTATACGACGCCTCGCTAAAGTCGACAGCCGCGTCCCGCCAGACTTCCACTTACTTAAGTTTACCAGCGAGAGGCTCATTGGAGGCACGATTGGCCGGGAGAGGAGTCTGAAACCCCTCAGTTTTGCATATTGGCTCTTCATAACGCATACCAATGTACCAGTCTGACTCATCACTTATTATTCGTGGGTGGGGGAAAGAGAGAGGAAACTACCCGCGCCTGTATGCAAATGAGTAGAAGGAAAGAAGAAAAAATCTCCCCGCAAAAAGAGTGAGAAGGGAAATGATGATGATGATGAAATTGAACTTTGATTAAGGTTGGGGAGAGAGAGAGAGAGAGAGAGAGAGAGAGAGAGAGAGTGTTTTTTCCCTTTAATAAAACATACACGAGTGTCACGGCCAGTTATAACCTACAGGGCGCTCCACCGCCCTAATTGGTCTCCTTCTCCTTACTACTTAACCACCAAATCATTTCTTAATTAAATGACCAGAAAAGAAACTCCTCAGGATTACACACACGTTAAAACTAAAGATTGAATGAGCCACGAGAATAAACGTAACAAAAAGGGGTTGTTAGATTATGATATAATCTATGGCGAGTGTAAACAGATACATAGAACACATAATATACACAAAAATAAAAAATAAAACACTTTTGAACACTCCTGCTTTCGCATGAGAAATAATAAAAAAGTCTAACCTTGCCAACAGTGACCACCAGACACCTAGACGATTTCAGAGCGAATGTCCTGGTCCCGCACTCACCAGGTCTACCACAGGAGTCAAATGGGCTCCCCGAGCTAAACTAATATACACATAAAAAATAAGACAAGGTACCAAAATTGTATGAACAAATTATCTATATACAAAGTACTATCGATCTAAGGCAGGGCTGAAGGGTAACATTAAAAAGGGTAGCAAGGCGCACGGATTCTCAGTTGAACACTGTCTTCATCAAACTAGCAAACGAGCGAACCAGACAGAGGTATATATGTTACGATTATTTCCCCCAGCGTCTACCTCAAAATACTACATAATAATGACATGCAATAAATGGACAAGGGACAATGGCTATGATTCACAAAAGGATCGACTCATCATTTGACAGTTGGAATTAAACATTATAGGAGGTAGATAACGAACATAAAAATACGAAAGTTAATTATGAAATTAGGAATAACCATGAACCCGTGACACTAGCACCTCAACACCATAATTTACATCTAAAATAAATATTATAATTAAAAACCTTAAATGTTTAGTATTATTTTCAGCTCGCACTAAAACAACAATCCAAAGTCTCTATCCACATAAAGATTCTGTAAGCTGCGTTAGCTTTGACCCTTGGCTGGTGTTAGCTGCGTATAACTAATTAAAATAGAATCACAGTACCCTTTTGGATAGTATATTCTTAACATTAGCGTAAGTCAACCTTTAAAAAGTTTCATTCGGTGAGGAGGAAAAATCACCGTAAGACCATTTGAGAAGTAAACGCACACGCTCGATCACTCCCCACAAAAATACGAGAAATCTATTCCAATCTGACAGACGACAAAACTGTGTCTAAAATACCGAACCTCGAGATAAATCAGTCCAGCAGAAAAAGGGGGAAATTCAGACCCAATTTAAATATTCAGCTACAACCACTCACTGTACTGTCCTCAGCTACACCACTCACTGTACTGTCCTCAGCTACACCACTCCCTGTACTGTCCTCAGCTACACCACTCATTTGTCCTCAGCTACACCACTCATTGTACTGTCCTCAGCTACACCACCCCTGTACTGTCCTCAGCTACACCACCCCTGTACTGTCCTCAGCTACACCACTCACTGTACTGTCCTCAGCTACACCACTCTGTACTGTCCTCAGCTACACCACTCATTGTACTGTCCTCAGCTACACCACTCACTGTACTGTCCTCAGCTACACCACTCCTGTACTGTCCTCACCTACACCCCCTGTACTGTCCTCAGCTACACCACTCATTGTACTGTCCTCAGCTACACCACTCATTGTACTGTCCTCAGCTACACCACTCATTGTACTGTCCTCCAGCTACACCCACTCACTGTACTGTCCACAGCTACACCACCCCTGTACTGTCCTCAGCTACACCATCTCTGTACTGTCCCCACCTACACCACCCCTGTACTATCCTCAGCCACACCATTCACTGTACTGTCCTCACTCACACCACCCCTGTACTGTCCTCACACCACTCCCTGTACTGTCCTCAGCTACACCACTCCCTGTACTATCCTCAGCTACACCATTCACTGTACTGTCCTCACCCACACCACTCCCTGCACTGTCCCTCAGCCACACCACCCCTGTACTGTCCTCACCTACACCACCTCCTGCACTGTCCCACACCACACCCCTGTACTGTCCTCACCCACACCATTCCCTGTACTGTCCTCACCTACACCACTCCCTGTACTGTCCTCACCCACCACTCCCTGTACTGTCCTCACCTACACCACCTCCCTGTACTTATCTCAGCTACACCACCCCTTGTACTGTCCCCACTCACACCATTCCTCTCTGTACTGTCCTCACCCACACCACTCCCTGTACTGTCCTCAGCTACACCACTCCCCTGTACTGTCCCCAGCCACACCACTCCCTGTACTGTCCTCACTTCACACCACCCCTGTACTATCCTCAGCCACACACTCCACTGTCCCCACCTACACCACTCCCCTGTACTGTCCTCACCTACACCACTCCCTGTACTGTCCTCACCTACACCACCCCTGTACCATCCCTCAGCTACACCACCCCTGTACTATCCTCAGCTACACCACTCCCTGTAATGTCCTCACCTACACCACCCCTGCACTGTCCTCACCTACACCACCCCTGTACCATCCCTGTTGCCACCACCCTGTACTATCCTCAGCTACACCCACTCTGTACTGTCCCCACCTACACCACCCCTGTACTACATCCTCAGCTACACCACTCACTGTACTGTCCTCACCTACACCACTCCCTGTACTGTCCCTCACCCCACCCACCCTGTGCTGTCCCTCAGCTACACCACTCCTGTACTGTCCCTCAGCCTACCCACTCCTGTACTGTCCTCACTCCACACCACTCCCCTGTACTGTCCTCAGCTACACCATTCCCTGTACTGTCCTCACACACCCCACTCTGTACTGTCCCTCACCTACACCACCTCCCTGTACTTGTCCTCAGCCACACCACTCCCTGTACTGTCCTCAGCTACACCACTCCTGTACTGTCCCCACCTACACCACTCTGTACTGTCCTCACCTACACCACCCCCTGTACTGTCCCTCACTACACCACTCCCTGTACTGTCCCTCACACACCACCCCTGTACTGTCCTCAGCTACACCACCCCTGTACTGTCCTCAGCTACACCACCTCTGTACTGTCCTCAGCTACACCAGTCCCTGCACTGTCCTCACCTACACCACCCCTGTACCCCCAGCTACACCACCCCTGTACTGTCCCCACAATCCACCCCCTGTCTGTCCCCACACCACTCCCACTGTCCTCACCTACACCACCCTGTACTGTCCCCACCTACACCACTCCCTGTACTGTCCCTCACCTACACCACTCCCTGTACTGTCCCCGCCACACCACTCCCCTGTACTGTCCTCAGCTACACCACTCTGTACTGTCCTCAGCTACACCCATCCCTGTACTGTCCTCAGCTACACCAGTCCCTGTACTGTCCTCACCTACACCACTCCCTGTACCTCCTCAGCTACACCACTCCCTTGTACTGTCCCCACCCACACCACTCCCTGTATTGTCCTCACCTACACCACTCCCTGTACTATCCTCAGCCACACCACTCCCTGTACTGTCCTCAGCTACACCCCTGTACTGTCCTCAGCTACACCATTCACTGTACTCCTCAGCTACACCACTCACTGTACTGTCCCCACACCACTCCCTGTACTGTCCTCACCTACACCACTCCTTCTGCACTGTCCTCACCTTACACCACTCCCTGTACTGTCCTCACCTACACCACTCCCTGTACTGTCCTCACCTACACCACCCCTGTACTGTGTCCCTCAGCTACACCACCCTGTACTGTCCTCAGCTACACCACTCCTGCACTGTCCTCACCTACACCACTCCCTGTACTGTCCTCACCTACACCACTCCCTGTACTGTCCTCAGCTACACCACCCTCTGTACTGTCCTCAGCTACACCACTCATTGTACTGTCCTCAGCTACACCACTCATTGTACTGTCCTCAGTACACCACTCCATTGTACTGTCCTCAGCTACACCACTCCTGTACTGTCCTCAGCTACACCACTCCTGTACTGTCCTCACCCACACCACTCCCTGTACTGTCCTCACCTACACCACTCCCTGTACTGTCCTCACCTACACCACTCCCTGTACTGTCCCTCAGCTACACCACCCCTGTACTGTCCTCACCTACACCACTCCCTGTACTGTCCTCACCTACACCCACCCCTGTACCTCCTCGTCCCACCTACACCACCCCTGTACTGTCCTCACCTACACCACTCCCTGTACTGTCCTCACCTACACCACTCCCTGTACTATCCTCAGCTACACCCCTGTACTGTCCTCACCTACACCACCCCTGTACTGTCCTCAGCTACACCATTCCCTTTACTGTCCTCACCTACACCACTCCCTGTACTGTCCTCAGCCACACCATTCACTGTACTGTCCTCAGCTACACCACCTGTACTGTCCTCAGCTACACCACTCTGTACTGTCCTCAGCTACACCACTCCCTGTACTGTCCTTAGCCACACCACTCCCTGTACTGTCCTCAGCTACACCACCCCACTGTCTCAGCTACACCACTCCCTGTACTGTCCTCAGCTACACCACTCTTGTACTGTCCTCAGCTACACCCACTCACTGTACTGTCCTCAGCTACACCACTCCCTGTACTGTCCTCAGCTACACCACTCACTGTACTGTCCTCAGCTACACCACTCCCTGTACTGTCCCCAGCTACACCACTCCTGTACTGTCCTCAGCTACACCCACTCACTGCACTTGTCCTCTAGCTCTTTTTATTCGAGCTTAACACTGAAGCCCTTTTAGAAGTAGAGAGAGAGAGATGACTGGGGAGAAGTGTGTGAAAGGGGAGAAGTGGGCTGAGGGAGAGGCGAGAGGATAGAGGGAGAGAGAGAGAGAGGGACGAGAGGAGAAATTGGAAGGGGAAAACGATGAAAGGAGAGAATGGGAGAGGGTAGGAGTGGAAAGTGGATAGAGTGGAGAGGAAGGAGTGGACGTGGATAAGGGAGTGGAAGAGGGAGGGAGGGAGTGGAAGAGGGGGGGAGTGGGACGTGGATAGCAAAGAGTGGGAGAGGAGGGAGTGGGCATGAAAAGTGAGGAGGGACGTGGAGAGAAGGGGGTTGGGACATGGAGAGGGAGGAGGCGTGGACTAAAGAGTGGGACAGGGAGGAGTGGGTGGCCATCTGTCACGTCGGATGTCAGTGTGATTGCGTCGTTCATATGATAATCAAGTCAATAATGAGTTCCAAACTACTTGACTTGTGGGGAGTGGCAAGGGCGGCGGCGACGAGGAGGGAGGAGGAGGGGCGACGACAGCGGAGAGGGGGGCAGTGACGGGGAGGAGAATAGCTCACTTTAGCGGTAAATTGCACCCCTCCGCCAGTTTATTGCGCCCCTACTTCCTTCACTAGTACTGCCACGCCCTCTATACATCGCTCAAAACTTTAGGTCGTGTCAACGGTTCTCCCGAGCAAAAACCACCATATGTATGACTCTCCTCGGGATTCCTGTGAGCTAAGGCGAGTTGTTGTCCTTCTTCCATTTTTCTGGCTAGTGGATACCTAAGGCAAAAATATATAGGTGATAGTGCGTCCACCAGGGAATGCAACAAATGTGATTCGGCGGTTATTGGTAATACTGCAGCTCCCCTTTGAAGACGAGGAGGGTCTCCTGAGCCCGAGGCCAGGACGGGCGCTGTAAGGGAATTAGGTGTTACTGGCTGATGGCGCGGCACTGGTGAGAACCCACATAAAATTCCCTGCAGGCGAGCACCCTTGTAAAGTTTGGGACTGGTGAGCGTCCATGTTTCGCTCTGGACTATATAGTAAGGGATAACGTCCTGCTCCGGACTAGTGACACTGCACAGACACGGAGATAGAATATCACTAAAATTTTTTACCTCTTTAAGCATTAATTTTCATTTTGTTAATTCACTTTGCATATGACATTTAATACTGACGAAAGGATACTTTGGTAAGTTGCCGGAGTAAACTTCGTGTATGTACAGGTAAATATTTTTACTCAAATGGATACCGAGAGCTAAAGTCTCTCTTCATGAACGTACGCAAGTTAAGCTTCTCTCTTTTATAAATCTCTGTTGGTATTGTTTTAGGCTTTGAAATACTAAAGGCTGGATCCGTAGAGTTTTATTCCCAAGACTCCCACACACTAAGCTGCAGCTACTCCCACGCGGCGGAGTTTCTGACAATATTTCAACACACAAACACCCAGTAACCTCTTTATAATCTCTGCTTTGACAAGATCCTTATGATTCGCAGGTCGTCAGTGAGTTTTGGGTAATTCCAATAAAACTATGATAGGAACGAAATCAGGTACAAGAGTTAACCGACATCGGATTATTCTCTCTCTCTTCCTCTTAATATAACAACTGGACGCCATCTCACTATTTACCGTTATATAAGAATACTGACTTGTCACCCTAGGACAGGGAATCAGCTCTAACGAGGCTTATGGTTGATCCTCCCACCTGCTTCCCGCCACCTCCTCACCCTCCATCCCTCCTCGACAAGCTACGGCCCACATCCCCAAACCTGACCACACACCCAGAATTTGTGCTCCAAACGTGACGTCACGGTGATTCCTTCTATTGGATAACATTCTTAAGATCATGATGGCGAAGTTCAGATGTAAATTTTGCCTAAGAACAATAATATGAAGGTTGTTGTACCTCTTACACATCACTAATATATGACACACGTAACTCATCGAAAACGGAAGATAACTCGGGAGAAAAATGGAGGAGAAAACTTGACAATACTGAACAGGTAGCAGCTTGACGCCTCGTTTTACATTTTCCTTACCATTTATATGTAAGGTGTTAGTCAACCGAGTAATGCATTTTTTTTCTTCATTGTGAGTCACACTGAGCCGCCCACTTATACAATCTTAATGCCACAAGTCAGAGTTTCCTTAATCTAGTCATAGTATGTTACCACAACAACAACCACTACCTCCCAAACTAAACATAAACCAACAACAATTGCTATCACCCATATTAAACAAACCCAAAATAACAACCACCACCACCACCACCCACACTACGCATAAACCCACACCACCACCAGCCATCAACACTAGGACCCACAAGCCCACACAACGACAAAAAACCTACCACGACTGCCACCATCTTCCACTTTACGTCTGTCACATAAAGCAATTGCTAAAAATACGTCCCTCCTGAGAGTCTGCTGGGGAAAAACTCTGCCTAGCTGGAGGCGCTCAATTATCTAGGCGGCCATTTTGAATCTCAACACATCCTCACGAAATGTAAAAATATCCCTCTGCTCATTTTATTTCTTTCTTTCAAATCCAAATTCGAGCTCGCTCCTCTCGCTCCTCTCGCTCCTCTCTCTCTCTCTCATTTCCAGAATCGTGGCTGGGCGGTTCTGGTCCTTTGACTGTGTGGTCAAATACATTTGTGTCTCAGAGAAACATACGACCTTTTTATGTTTCAGCTTGTATCTATTATTAATATTAACTTCAGTGGTTGAGAAGCTGATGGGAGATATTTTGTCCATATACAGACCCGAGAGAGAGAGAGAGAGAGAGAGAGAAATACTTTATTGAACTATACTATACAACACCCAGAAAATTTAAATAAATAAAATCGAAATAAATAATATATAAAGAAAATGTATGAACGCAATTAAAAAAAAAGTAAAAATAATAAATTATATGCCGTACAGAAAAACTACTACTCCCAATAATAATAATATACTGTGGTCATAATACAAAAGTAATTATTTCAAAACTTTGCTATGGAGGCTTCGTTTCCCCCTCAAGCCTTTGTTGGTCCTCACGTCAGCTCTCTTTCCTTTGTACCCTCTCCCTCCCCTTCTCTAATCCTCCTCTTCCTCCTACCCTTCTCCCTCTTCCTCCTACCCTTCTCCCTCTTCCTTCTACCCTTCTCTCTCTCTCTCTCTCGTCTTCCCTAACCGATTTAATTTATTTTTGTGTTCCCATCTTCTATCCCTTCTGTGATGAAGCTTCTTATTCTATTTCTCCTCCTCCTCTTCATCTTCGTCTTCTCCCTCACTTCCCTGTTTCGCCCCTTTCTCTCTTTCCCTCATCTTCCTTCTCTATATTAATTTATTCCTTTTTATGTCCTCGGTTCTTCCTCATTTCACCTGATGCCACGCCCCTTCCTCCCGTTTTCTCCTCTCTCTCCCACGTCTTCCTTTATCAATATTATTCATTCTTTCGTATTATCATTTCTCTTTCCCCTCGTACGGTCACGCTTCGTTTATTTTCATTTACCTTCGTTTTGTTTCGATTATATTACGCGGTTTGGGAAGTGGAGGTAATCTTTCTTATCACCACCATCATCACTATTGTCACCACCACAATCATCATCATCACAACAATTACTACCATCACTATTATCAACATCACAACTATTACCACAATTACAACAATCACCACACTCATTATCACCACCACAATCATCACCGCTAGAACAACAATTACCACCATCACTATTATCAACACCACAACTATCACCACCACCACTACAACAATCACCAGCATCACCACACTACCTGGCTGTTCCATACCTCCCTACACTGTATTACACTCCTTGATCTACCACGCATCTTTCTCAACAATCAATTATTTTTTCTATGTTCCCGAGTTTTCTGTTTTCTAATTCTAGTTCTAGTTCATATAATTTTATGTTGATATTTTATGGGGATTTTTTTCATGTTCGTCTTTTATTAATTTTATTTTATAATTTATTTTTTTGTTTTTGTATCTTTTACAGCTACAGTTTGTTTATCTTCGTCTCTCTTCTCTCTTTCTCTCTCCCGTATATATCATTCTTTCTCCTCCCTGTATATTTCTATCTCATATATATATATATATATATATATATATATATATATATATATATATATATATATATATATATATATATATATATATATATATATTCAAAACTGTTAGATAGTTATAAATTCTTGGACTATCCTAATCTAACCCAACACAACCTATCCTAATCTAACCTTCCGTAACCATATCCTACCTTAACCTAACCTAACCTAACCACATCCATAGAACGGTTGTAATACAAAATTTCAGGTACAGTGCCGGGTTCGGGGATTCGCTTTACCTACAACCCTCCCAATGACTCCAAAAAATGAGAGAGTGACTGAGGTACTATATCACCCTGTCTCAAAATCTCTTCTCTTCTCCTATCCCCTCTCTCTCTCTCTCTCTCCCCATTTTTAGCTCCCATTCCCTATCTCTCTTCTCCCCTCCTCCCACACGTTTATTTTTCCCTTTATCCTATGAATGTTATTTATCAAGATTTGTTTCGTCATTTCTTCTCTTCCTTATTGATGTAAATATGTTTTCTTCTTTGTTCTTCTTATCTCTTCTCTTCCTTTCTTCCTTTCCTTTCTCTTTTTTCTTGCGTTTTCATTTTTTCTTTGTCCCTTTTCTTTCTTCTTTTTTGTCATTATTCTTTCTCGTTTCTCTATATTTGTTTTCTTTCTTTCATTTTCTTCTTTTCTCTTTGTCTTCTTCCTATCTCTCTTCTCTTTGTCTCTCTCCTCCCTTTCTCTCTTACCTCACTTCATTGATTTCTACCCTTCTATTTACCTAACTTCTTGCACCATCCCTCCTCTTCCATTTTTAGCTTCCCATTTCCCTCTTCCTCATCTTCCTAGGAAACCTCTCTTCCTTTAGCTCCTACTCCTTCCTATCCTTCCCCTCTTCCTCTTCCTTCAGCTCCTCCTCCTTCTCATCCACCTTCTCCTCCTCCTCTTACTCTTCTTCCTCCTCCTCCTCCCTGGTGACTAAGTATTCGCCATCAGGTCTTGACGTTCCCACTTGCTCTTCCCTCCCTCCCTCCCTCCCTCCCTCCCTCCCTTTTCACACCCTTCAGATTCCATACCTTTTCTCACACTATTTCCCCTCACTTCGACTCTCTCACTCCTCTCTCCTCTCTCTCTCTCTCTCTCTCTCTCTCTCTCTCTCTCTTTCTCTCTCTCCCCTCTCTCTGTAAATTGGCTTTCTGAAGTAGGAATTCTCATCACTGGGAGCGACACGAGCGGAATAATGATTTGCGGTCCTGCCTCCTCCTCCTCCTTCCTGTCCCTTCCATCCCCCCCTCCCTCCCTTCCCTCCCTCCTCCCTTGCCTTCCTCCTCCTTCTATCCTCCACTCCCCTCTTCCTGTGGGGTTCAAGCTTCCTGCCGTTATTAGGGAGGTCAGGAACTAAAGGAGGAGGAGGCAGAAAGAGGAGGAGGAGGAGGAGGAGGCAGAAGAGGGGGAGGAGGCAGAAGAGGGGGAGGAGGACTCTACATGAAGGGGAGGGCGTCTAATGATTAAGCAGAGGGGTTGAACAGTTGTCAATTAGAAAGAGTATCAATTATCCGCTGGCTGGGGTCGTTGGCATGCAGGTAGCGTCGTCACGGGGAATCTCGGGGACATTTCGAGCAACAGAACTCCACGTGAAAGTTCTCTTGCTCGTTTCATCCCATTTCCAGAGCACCTACAGAGAGAGAGAGATATATATCTTATGTATGTGTGATTAAAGGAATTGAATGTTTTAGCGGGTTCGATGTGTGTGTGTGTGTGTGTGTGTGTGTGTGTGTGTGTGTGTGTGTGTGTGTGTGTGTGTGTGTGCGCGCGCGCGTGTAAATATGCATTAATGTCTGTGTTTATAATCATCATCGTTTACTGTCAGTCAGTCCAAACGGTGTAACTGTAAAAGTTCAGTGACTAACATACACAGAGGAAACCAAGTACAAGCCAGAGGAACAATAAATCCCCTGTGTTGAATACGAAACTCGGTGAATATAAACGAGGGTTGGTCAATGCTTGAGTCTACCATGAAATCCAGAACCGTAACAGAAAACGAAACAAGAAAATTTCCCCCCGAAAGTTTGAACAATTTCCTGCCTTTTTCATTTTCTCCCTTCTTCTACCTCCCCTTCCAGTCTCTATTTTTTACATCCTGTTACCATGTCTTTTTCCTCCCTCCAGTTTTGATATAGTCACTCTTTACCCCTACTTCCACCTCTTATTTCTCTTTTCCTTCATCTATATATACAGCGTATGTGCGTCAACTCTCACTTATCCTCTCTTCCATAATCTACTGTACACGCTTCCGTTTTTTGTTACTTTGCCAGTCTCACCCTCCCGCCCTCCCTCTCCCCTCCCCACCTCTCTTTCAATATATATAATATATATATATATATATATATATATATATATATATATATATATATATATATATATATATATATCATCCATCACCATCCATCAATTACTGTGGGTCAGTGTTAGAGATGATGTAAACACAACGCCCTTCTTCACCCGAAACGCTGTGACGGCTGTGTTGTGACGCCTCTAGTGACGGTTGACGTGACTGTGTTGGTGTGACCTCTCTAGTGACGGTGTTGGTGTGACGCCTCAGTGACTGGGTGACGCCTCTAGTGTTGCTGTGTGTGACGCCTCTATAGTGACAGCTGTGTTGGTGTGACGCCTCTATAGTGACGGCTGTGTGTGACGCCTCTCCAGTGTGTGTTGGTGACGCCTCTATAGTGTGACGCCTCTAGTGACGGCTTGTTGGTGTGACGCCTCTAGTGAGTGACGCCTTGACGGCTGTGTTGGTGTGACGCCTCCTAGTGACGGCTGTGTTGGTGTGACGCCTCCGTTGGTGTAGTGACCTGTCTGTTGTGCTAGTGACGGTGTGGTGTGACGCCTCTAGTGACCTCTATAGTGACGGCTGTGTTGGTGTGACCTCTATAGTGACGGTGTGTGTGACGCCTCTATAGTGACGGCTGTGTTGGTTGACGCCTCTAGTGACGGCTGTGTTGGTGTGACGCCTCTATAGTGACGGCTGTGTTGGTGCGACGCCTCTATAGTGACGGCTGTGTTGGTGACGCCCCAGTGACGGCCGTTGGTGTGACGTCAGTGACGGCCGGTTGACGCCTCTAGTGACGGCTGTGTTGTTGACCCTCTATAGTGACGGCGACGCCTCTATAGTGACGGCTGTGTTGGTGTGACGCCTCTCTAGTGACGGCCGTGTTGGTGTGACGCCTCTCTAGTGACGGCTCAGTGTAGCGTGGCACTAGAAGCTTCTAAGCTATATGTGACTAAGCTATTGGTGCTCGAACCACCGGACTCTCCTAGACTACTAAGCTGGAGGGCTACTGATTCCTAGTACTACTAAAGTAACACTGAAGGTAGACTATCCGAGGCTACCTAGGCAACGTTGGAAGGACTACTCGAGATAGCTTAAATTATTAAAGTTATCCCGAGGACAGGTTTTTTGAGGCTATTAGACGATCCTGGGGCTACTAGACTTCTGAGATCACACACACACACACACGCACGCACGCACGCACGCACGTACGCACGCACACGCACGCACGCGCACGCACGCACGCGCACGCACACACACACACACACACACACGACATATATTACTGTACATGAGTAATATTTATTGTTTATTGATAATGACGTTTTTTGAGTAGAATTTATGAACGTTTTGCGCCTCGTGATCGACAGACCTCCTCCCCCAGCAGTAGTAATTCCCGCCGCCGTGCTCCGGGAGGCGACAACCTCGTCTTTAGTCATCAGCAGCGGGGGAATTGTTGCACTGCTATGGATCGAACCCAATCATAGCTAATTCGTTGCCACCGCCTCTATTCAATCAAGCCTACCCTCCTCCACCACCACCACCACCCCTACCCTCACCACCTCCACCACCACCACAACCACCCCTACCTTCATCACCTCCACCACCACCACTTCCACCACCTCCACAAACCCACCACACCACACCACCCCTACCTCCATTACCACCCCTACCCTCACCACACCTCCACCACCACCTCCACCACCACCACCACCACCCCAACCCTTCATCACCCTCCACCACCACCAGTACTCTCCTCCTCCTCCACCACCACCACCACCCCCCACCCTCACCACCTCCACCACACCACCAGCACCTCCCTCCACCACCACCCACCAATTCCAACCTTCATCACCTCCACCACCACCAGTACCTCCACCACCACTACTCCCCACCTTCACCACCTCCACCAAAACCCCTCCTCCACCAACACCGCCAATTCCTACCTCCATTACTGTCCCCCCACCCCCACCACCTCCTCCACCACACCCACCTCCACCACCACCACCACCACCCTAACCTTCATCCCTCCACCACCACCAGTACCTCCTCCCACCACCACCACCCCCCTACCCCCACCTCCTCCACCACCACCAGTACCCTCCACCACCTCCTCCACCACCACCACCCCAACCTTCATCACCTCCACCACCACCAGTACCTCCTCCACCACCACTATCACCACCACCTCAGCCACCATTACTACCACCCCTACTATCACTATCACTATCACATCACCACCACCACTATCTCCACCACCATTACCACCTCCCCGGTACCACCATCACCACACTGTAACCAATTCTGCATAACCTCAATCCTTGCACCATAACTGTCACCACTGCCAACACTACTACCGGACCACCAACATGACCATCTGTGCACCATAACACTCACCATTTGCAGTACTATTAACACCACCACTACTATAACCAGTCTTTTTACCCCGACCACACCTACCAGCCCTTCTTCTACCACCAGCACCACCACTATTACTACAACTACCAGCCCCTTCTACCAACAGCAGCACCACTATTACTATTACAACTACCAGCCCTTCTTCTTCTACCACCAGCAGCACCACTATTACTATTACAACTACCAGCCCTTCTTCTACCACCAGCACCACCATTATTATACACCTCCCAGCCCTTCTGCACCACCAGCACCACCACTATTACTTCCACCTACCAGCCCTTCTTCTACCACCAGCACCACCACTATTACTTCACCTACCAGCCCTTCTTCTACCACCACCACCACCACTATTACTACAACTACCAGCCCTTCTTCTACCACCAGCACCACCACTATTACTTCACCTACCAGCCCTTCTTCTACCACCACCACCACCACTACTACTTCCACCTACCAGCCCTTCTACCACCACCACCACCACTATTACTACAACTACCAGCCCTTCTTCTACCACCACCACCACCACCTATTACTACAACTACTCAGCCCTTCTTCTACCACCAGCACCACCACTATTACTTCACCTACCAGCCCTCTTCTTCTACCACCACCACCACCATTATTACTACTAACTACCAGCCCTTCTACTACCACCAGCACCACCACTACTTCCACCTACCAGCCCCTCAACCAGCACCACCACTATTACTACACCTACCAGCCCTTCTACCAGCAGCACTTTATTTCACTCACCAGCCCTTCTTCTACCACCAGCACCACCCATTATTACTACACCTACCAGCCCTTCTACCACCAGCACCACACCACTATTACTTCACCTACCAGCCCTTCTCTACCACCACCACCACCACTATTACTCCACCTCCACTGGCCTTCTTCTCTACAACCAGCACCACCCACTATTACTTCAATCCACCAGCCCTTTCTTTCTACCACATGCACCACCACCACTATTACTACAACTACCAGCCCTTCTTCTACCACCAGCACCACCACTATTACTCTTCCACCTACCAGCCCTTTCTTCTACCACCAGCACCACCACTATTACTTCCACCCACCAGCCCTTCTACCACCACCACCACCACTATTACTACAACTACCAGCCCTTCTACTACCACCAGCACCACCACTATTACTTCACCCACCAGCCCTTTCTTCTACAACCAGCACCACCACTATTATTTCACCTACCAGCCCTTCTTCTACCACCACCACCACCACTATTACCAACTACCAGCCCTTCTACTACCACCAGCACCACCACTATTACTACAACTACCAGCCTTCTACTACCACCAGCACCACCACTATTACTACAACCACTAGCCCTTTCTACTACCACCAGCACCAACAATTATTACTTCACCTACCAGCCCTTCTTCTACAACCAGCACCAACATTATTACTACAACTACCAGCCTCTTCTACAACCAGCACCACCACTATTACTTCACCTAGCCCTTCTTTTCTACCACCACCACCACTATTACTACAACTACCAGCCCTTCTACTACCACCAGCACCACCACTATTACTTCACCTACCAGCCCTTCTTCTACAACCAGCACCACTATTATTATTTCACCTACCAGCCTTCTTCTACCACCACCACCACCACTATTTCACAACTACCAGTCTTCTACTACCACCAGCACCACCACTATTACTACCACTACCAGCCCTTCTACTACCACCACCACCACCACTATTACTTAACTACCAGCCCTTCTACTACCACCACCACCACCACTATTACAAACTACCAGCCTTCACTACCACCAGCACCACCACTATTACTAACTACCAGCCCTTTCTTCTACAACCAGCACCACCACTACTTCCACCTACCAGCCCTTCTTCCACCACCAGCACCACCACTATTACTTCCACTCCACCAGCCCTTCTTCTACCACCAGCACCACCACTATTACTACAACCACTAGCCCTTCTTCTACCACCAGCACCACCACTATTACTACAACTACCAGCCTTCTCTACCACCAGCACCACCACACTATTACTACCACTACCAGCCCTTCTACTACCAAGCACCACCATTATTACTACAACCACCAGCCCTTCTTCTACCACCAGCACCACCACTATTACTACAACCACCAGCCCTTCTACTACCAAGCACCACCACTATTACTACAACTACCGCCCTCTACTACCACCACCACCACCACTATTACTACAACTACCAGCCCTTCTACTACCACCAGCACCACCACTATTACTACAACTACCAGCCCTTCTACTACCACCAGCACCACCACTATTACTACACCTACCAGCCCTTCTACTACCACCAGCACCACCACCACTATTACTACAACTACCAGCCCTTCTACTACCACCAGCACACTCTCTCCTCCACTATTATCACCATCATCATCAGCAGCGTTCCCCTCCCAACATCATCATCACACACTGTATACTATAACAACATTCTCCCGGCACGCTATATCAACACCCCCCCCTCCGTCTCCCACCCCCCACTCACCCCACCCCATATCCACACCTTGTTCCAACTCCAATGCAAAATTTTCAACAAAGCAGTTTTTTTTCTATTCTATTTTAGTTCATGGTTAAAAAATACTAATATTAACAAATTAATTTTTTGGTTTTCTTTTTCTTTCTGCTCAATAAACTTTATCTTCAGGAGTTTAAAACTTTAAATAATATCATTGCTATTTTTTTCGTAATTCATGTTGATAATTTTCCTATATATGATTAAATATTTTCCATTTTTCTTTTGAGGACATATTTATATTATAATCCATACAGCAATAAAGCCTACCAGGCCTACTACACTTACTGTAAGTGTAAGCTCAGTATTATTGACGTAACCTAACTTAACCATATCAATGTTGCTGTTATTTACTTTGTACCTGTATTTTTCTGGCTAAATAAACTGTTTCAATTTCAGGTTCCATTACATCTACTACAAATACGGCCGAGTCTTTCCAAACTCTCAGGTTTGCCTTTTTTTCTGTTCATATCCACCACTAATTGTCTGCTGAGAAACTCCCGCACCTGAGATTAAACCTCAACAGCTGTGAACGGATTTCCAAAGTTCCTTAAGTAGATTATTTTCCCCTCAGTGAGGACGAAACGACGCATCTAATTATGGGACTGTCAGTGGAGTGTTTGTGTGTTGATCAAGTCATTAAACTATCATCCTTAAAGGGTTGGAACATCGTCCCTAAAGTGTTAAATTTTCTCTCTCAGAACGTTAAACCGTCTTTCTCAGAGTTAAAACATCGTCCTCAAAGGATTAAATATAAACCTCAAAAGTTAAAACACCAACACACTACCAGTGAGTGGAAGACTAAAAGTTACACATCAACTGAGAATCTGGACCGCGAGCCGTGTTCCCCACAACACAGTCATAACAGTAGACCCCAGCATTATGTTGGTCAAGGTCCAACACCTGCACTGTCGCTGGAATTTAATACCCATAAACTCCCATCAGCTGTGAAATATCAAACATACAATAACACTGAAACACTAGAGTCGCAGTCATAAAAGGCTCGACACATACCAAAAATAATTACAAGTCGTCAATGTGTAAAGTTTGAAGCGCACATCTGCCGGGGCGGTCACCAGGGGGCCATGCGGGTTGCCTGATGCGCCCTGATAACAAAGGCTACACTTTTATTTATTTAAAGCCCACCCACCCGTCCGTCCGTCCGTCCGTCCGTCCGTCCACCGACCCATCATCCATCCACTTACCAATTCGCTCGCTAGACTGCTCACCTGCCTCCTAGCTTACTCCGCTCGTTTCCCCAAGAGTACACCCGATCGACGCACACCCACTTGTATATCCGCCCACCGTCCGCTCCGCCCATCAATCATCCGTCCATATGTCTGTCTAGCTGCTAACCCGTACGCCCACCCCTCCGTCTTTCCTTTTCCATCTTCATTTATCATGATCCATCCATCTCCACCTTCCCATCCAACCATCCTCACTCCTTTTCCCAACCCATCCATCCATCCTCAGCCTTCAAGCCAACTACCCTCAACCTTCCCCCATCAATCTATCCTCATCCTCCTACCGACCCTCACACTACCTAGGTAAACATACTCCCATCCAACAACCTACGACTCCCTAACCAACCACACATCTCTATCCACCCCTCATCTCCACCCTCACACTCATTCATGCAACTTATCCTCAGGCCAACCATCCCCACTTCCATCCACCCATTCAATTCTACTCTCCCAGACACTTATCTCCCCATCCTCTGGCCAACCAACCTTATTTCTCCCCATCTAAACTTACGCCCACCCCACCAACCAAGTCCCAGCAGGCTCTCTGCTCTAACCACCCCTCTCCCCCAGACAAACACTTAGCGCCCCCCTCCACAAACACCAAACCCACAGACTTATTGGACGATTTATTGAGGTATTATGTGACAGCGAGAGAGGGCGGTGGTGGTGGTAGTAGTGGAGTTAACAGCTACTGGTGCTGGTGGTGGTAATGGTGGTAGTGGTGGTCTAGTTGTTCCGTCCGACTGTCTATCTCTTGCTGTTGCTGCTGTTAAATGCTGCTGCTGCTGTTAAATGCTGCTGCTACTGGGATGGTTTCTGCTCTGCTATTGCGACTACCCTCACTACCCCAGCGTTAAAGAGGGCGACTTTATAATAACTATTTATCAATTTATTCGTCTTTAACCTTACAAGGCTCACCATAATAACACTACTAATTATATTCTCATGAATTTAGAAAAGTCAGTGAATATAAGAGTAAAGAATAAAGTAACTTGATACAGTAAACTAGTACAGTAAGGACCTACAGTACAGTACACGCACGAGCACAGTAAACCAGTACAGTAAGGACCTACAGTACAGTACACGCACGAGCACAGTAAACCAGTACAGTAAGGACCTACAGTACAGTACACGCACGAGCACAGTGAACCAGTACAGTACACGCACGAGCACAGTGAACCAGTACAATAAGGACCTACAGTACAGTACACGCACGAGCACAGTGAACCAGTACAGTGAGGACCTACAGCAAGGCACATGCACGAGCACAGTGAACTAGCACAGTAAGGGCCTACAGTACAGTACACACGCACGAGCACAGTAAACCAGTACAGTGAGGACCTGCTATACAGTACATAATGCACGAGTTAATAAAATCTCGCATAGTAAGGACCTACAGCAGTACACGCACGAGCATTGGGTAAACCAGTACAGGTACCGTACAGTACACGCACACGAGACAGTAAAACCAGCACAGCAAGGACCTGGGCAGTACAGTACACACGAGCACAGTGAACTAGCACAGCAGTGGGCCTACAGCAGTACACGCAATGGCGGCCAGTGAACCAGTACAGTAAGGACCCATAGCATAGTATACATGCACGAGCACAGTGAACCAGTACAGTAAGGACCTACAGTACAGCACACGCACGTTAATAAACCAGTACAGTGAGTGACCCAGCAGCACAATGCACGAGCCAGTGAACCAGCACAGTAAGGACCTACAGTACAGTACACGCACGAGCACAGTAAACGTGCACAAGGAGGGACCTTACAGCATAGCACACGAGCACAGTAAACTGTGCACAGTAAGGACCTACAGGCTACACGCACGAGCACAGTAAACCAGGGCTGGGTAAGGGACCTACAGTACACACACGAGCACAGTGGCCCAGTGTTAACAAGGACCTACAGTACAGCACACGCACGAGCACAGTAAACCAGTACAGGCATTCCATAGTGGCTAGCACACGCACGGTTACTAAACCAGTACAGTAAGGGACCTACAGTACAGTACACGCACGAGCACAGTAAACCAGTACAGTAAGGACCTACAGTACAGTACACGCACGAGCACAGTGAACCAGTACAGTAAGGACCTACAGTACAGTACACGCACGAGCACAGTGAATCAGTACAGTAAGGACCTACAGTACAGTACACTCACGAGCACAGTAAACCAGTACAGTACACGCACGAGCACAGTAAACCAGTACAGTAAGGACCTACAGTACAGTACACGCACGAGCACAGTAAACCAGTAGCTGGTAAGGACCTATGGTACAGTACACGCATGAGCACAGAACCGGCCAGGAAGGACCTACATACAGTACACACGCACGGTTAGTCAGTGAACTGTGTACAGGCGACCTACAGTACAGTACACTTCACGAGCACAGTAAACCAGTACAGTAAGGGACCTACAGTACAGTACACTCACGAGCACAGTAAACTAAAGTACAGTAAGGACCTACAGTACAGTACACGCACGAGCACAGTAAACCAGTACAGTAAGGACCTACAGTACAGTACACGCACGAGCACAGTAAACCAGTACAGTAAGGACCTACAGTACAGTACACGCACGAGCACAGTGAACCAGTACAGTACACGCACGAGCACAGTGAACCAGTACAATAAGGACCTACAGTACAGTACACGCACGAGCACAGTGAACCAGTACAGTGAGGACCTACAGTACACGCACACGAGCACAGTAAAACCAGTACAGTAAGGACCTACAGTACAGCACACGCACGAGCACAGTAAACCAGTACAGTGAGGACTCCATAGTACAGTAATACACGCACGAGTTACTGTAAACCAGCACAGTGAGGACTCTACAGTACAGTACACGCACGAGCACAGTAAACCAGTACAGTACACGCACGAGCAATAGTAAACCAGTACAGTGAGGACCTACAGTACAGTACACGCACGAGCACAGTAAAACCAGTACAGTGAGACCTACAGTACACGCACGAGCACAGTAAACCAGTACAGTACACGCACGAGCACAGTAAACCAGTACAGTAAGGACCTACAGTATGTAGTACACACACAGCACGCGTACAGTGAGCACCAGTACAGTGAGGACCTACAGTACAGTACACGCACGAGCACAGTAAACCAGTACAGTAAGGCCTACAGTACAGTACACGCACGAGCACAGTAAACCAGTACAGTAAGGACCTACAGTACAGTACACGCACGAGCACAGTAAACAGTACAGTACACGCACGAGCACAGTAAACCAGTACAGTAAGGACCTACAGTACAGTACACGCACGAGCACAGTAAACCAGTACAGTACACGCACGAGCACAGTAAACCAGTACAGTAAGGACCTACAGTACAGTACACGCACGAGCACAGTGAACCTCAACTCTCTCACAGTCACGTACACTCGGGATTTTTTTATTAATTTGTTTTTTATTTTTTTCTGCATGATTCAGTGACAAAGAAAAAGAAGTTAAATCAAAATAGTATACACCACTTGTCTCCCACTGGCCATACCGAGACGTGAACTATACTGGTGTAAACATTTATGTTAATGTTAATTTAGGTTAAATGTTTCGTGAGGTGAAGTTAGGCTTAAGTTTGGTTAAAACAAGTTAAGTTAAGGTTAAGCTTGATGAGGGTTAAGATACTATAAAATTTAGGAGGGTGGCGGCCGAGTGCATACAACGTTCGATCCCGAGGCACACCCAGGTAAGGCGGTCGAATAGTGCTGGTTACCCGCCTGAGTATCGAAGGTGTAGTACACAGTGTACTGTAGCCACACTGTCTCCAACAGATAGTCATGTCTATGGGAGTCACTTTCATTTAGGTTTGGTTTGGTTGCGTTATTCTGGGTAGATCCGGTGGGTTAGGTTAGGTTTAACGAGTATGTCCAGTAAAGTTGAGATGTGTTACTGAGGATTGACCTCATGGCTGTCACCCATCAAGTGTTGTACCTGTATTATGATACTTACTTCCGTCCCCTATTGTATTTACCAACACGTGCTGGTATGTAGCAGTTTGATTCGAACGAATACTCATCAAAAGGAGATGGGAAGTATATTGATATGAATGTCCTGCTGACGAGAGAAGGAAACTGTAGTGATAGGAGTATCCATTCGAATAACAAAATACAAGAGGGAAATTGGTTTCGAATGAACACTATAAGAAGTAGGTGAACAGAGCTCATATATCAAGAGTTGTTAGGACAGGCCAGGAATCCAATGCTCTGTTTGTTCATCTGAGGGATAATAAGCATTGCATTGACTGGGATAATGCCTCCTCAATATTACCTTGTAATTCAATTGACAGTAGGATTATTATAGAATCTAGTCTCATTAAACGTACCGAAGCAGTCAACATGAATTTGAGTAATGGCATGTACAAATTGGACAATTTTGTAATTAAGAAGATTTGTAACCAGGTGAGAAGGTTGGGCCACCTTACCCTCTGACCTGACTACCGACCGTTGAGGTGCTATTTAAAGATTAGTAGGGTCATTACCTAATACCTGACCATTGTGGACCTGATCTCACTCTCCTCTGTATATATACACCTTGTTTTGTACTTCTTAGTCTGTACTTACCCCTGAAGATGTGAATTACACGAAAGCGCTTGGGAACTTCGTGTTTTCTTCTTTCCTTGTGGTTATCAGCATATACCTAGATCACGCGCACCTACAGTGATTTCAGTGATTTACTTGCATATATATATATATATATATATATATATATATATATATATATATATATATATATATATATATATATATATATATATATATATATATATATATATATAGATAGATAGAGAGAGAGAGAGAGAGTATTATACGGAAAACTACAAGTAATGAATACATTGAAGACTTTTGATATATGAGCTCTGTTCAACTATTTCTTATAGTGTTCATTCGAAACTAATTTCCCGATTGTATTCTGATATTCTAATGGCTATTCCTATCACTATAGATTTCTCCCTCTGGTAAACAAGATATTAACACATCTTCATCATCCATCAGCAGTAACGTTGGCCGATATTCACATTTATATCCTTCCAATTTTTTTTATGAGTATTCGTTCGACTCACACTGCTCCGTTGCCAGTTCCAGTGTGTGTGTTGGTGAGAGGGTCGGCCTAGTGACTGTCGTCCAGGAAGGGTACAACAGACTATGCTCCCTTCACCGCCAGTGTACCACGAACTTCTGAACGGAACTGTACACTCATTACGAACTACTGTCCCCCTAAAGCAAACTCATAAGTGCAGAACCCAAACAGACGCCATGAAGGGGAGGTAATAATTCCCTATCTTCTAATTACTGGGGCAGCCGCTCCATCTGTCACTGTACAGTAGGGCCTAACGCCTCTAAATCAAAATCAATCACCTAATCAATAACTTGTATTCTAGTTATGGTTCACAGACAATCAATAACAAGTCACCTCAATCAATATCCTTCATTCTCGACTTTATTGTTTTTAGATAATAAAATGACCCAAACCATATTATGGTTTGTTAAGTGTTTTTAAGTTTACGGTTCATCCCTCTTTTGGTCTCAACAACGACAGGCTAAAAGTTGTGACAGATTTTGGTACAGTACAGGCTAGTCTAGATTCTCGAGTCTAGACGGTCTTTTCAATGCCCCCATCCCCCTCTATACAAACACACGGAGGTTACAGGCAGGCGATTGAATGACAGAAACACGAATAAGATCTCATTGTGGAATCGCTTACCCAGCCCCTACTATGACCAGCTCCAGCGCCCCCTAAGGCGGAAGAATCAATAAACGCAGACCATACACACAATACCCCAAAATTGGCCCTTGTGTAAACACTCTCAGAGATGCATTTTTTTTCTATTAGAAAAAACGCGTGAAACTTATCGAAAGGAAAACCCTTTTTGAAGGGGTAACTTAGATAATATTTCATTAATAGGTGGCGCGTTAAACTAGTCTCCCGGGGGGCAGGACGAGTAGCTGAATGGTCATGGCCCAGTCTTTTTCTTTCAGGCCATTGTCTTCACGCGCGGGACAAAAGGCTCCTTTGTGAGAGGTGTTAAGACTAGGAGAGTGGGGCGAAATCCGACGCCGATATGAAAGTAATTATGTTGGGGGAGGGGGAGACAGGAATACTAGGGGACGAGAGAGAGAGAGAGAGAGAGAGAGAGAGAGACTAAAAACAAAAATAACCATAGGTACGCCACACGCTACACATCCTTCCGACACATACATCTTCACACACAATTTAACAAACACTTTACGCCTTATACGCCGCGACCTACCACAACAACACTCCCTTCACTCGAGCGTCAGCAACACTACAAGAGGGACGAGACTGACAACAGCTATACGTTGAACTCAGTGTACATCTGGCTACTAGATTCGATAAATTTTAAGAGGATAATTGATGGGTTAAAATATGACACACACACACACACACACACACACACACACACACACACACACACACACACACACACACACACACACACACACACACACACACACACACACACACACACACACACACACACACACACACACACACACACACACACGGTGTACCGAAGACCAATGAACGTGCGTCATGATGGATCGAGGACCAATGACCGAGCGTCATGATGGATCAAGGACCAATGAACGTGCGTCATGATGGATCAAGGACCTATGAACGTGCGTCATGATGGCTAAAGAACAATCAGAGCGCGTCATGATGGCTAAGGAACAATCAGAGCGCGTCATGATGGCTAAGGAACAATCAGCGGGCGTCAAGATGGATAAGGACCAATGAACGCACAGAATAATGAACCAAGAACCAATGAACGCACATCACACCCACAAAAGCGTGGATACAGCAAAACTGTCCTGGGAGCCACAGCAACAAGGCCTTTTGCTCGTCTTCGGCTGGAGGGAGGGAGGGAGGGACTACAATGGCGCTAGGACAACAGGTGCCCGTATAGTGGCGCTCAACAATGGCCTGGAGGATGTCGCCACCAAACGGGAGCAGTAAAAGGGGAACTTAAATGGTGATGAAAATTACTGAGGGAGGGGGGGGGTGGGGGTGGGGGGTGAGGGGGGTGGGGGAGAGGGGAGGGGTGGAGAGGTGGGGGGGTGAGGGGTGAGAGGGGAGGGTGTGGGGTAAAGGGGTGAGAGGAGGTGGGGGTACAAGGTGAGAGGTAGGATAGATGGGACGATGTGAAGGGGAAGGAGGGTGAGGGAGGAAGGGTGGTGTGGAGGGAAGGAGGGTGAAGGAGGGAAGGGTGTGGTGGAGGGAAGGAGGGTGAGGGAGGAAGGTGTGTGGGAGGGAAGGAGGGTGAGGGAGGAAGGGTGTGGTGTGGAGGGAAGGAGGTGAGGGAGGTGGAGGAAGGAGGTGAGGAGGAAGGTGTGGTGGAGGGAAGGAGGGTGAGGGAGGAAGGTGGTGTGGAGGGGAAGGAGGGTGAGGGAGGGAAGGGGTGGGTGTGGAGGGAAGGAGGGGTGGGAGGAAGGGTGTGGTGGGAGGGAAGGAGGGTGAGGGAGGAAGGGTGGTGGGAGGGAAGGAGGGAGGGAGGAAGTGTGGTGTGGAGGGGGAGGGGGAGGGAAGGGTGGTGGGAGGGAAGGAGGGTGAGGGAGGAAGGGTGGTGTGGAGGAAGGAGGGTGAGGGAGGAAGGTGTGTGTGGAGGGAAGGAGGGAGGGAGGAAGGGGTGTGGAGGGAAGGAGGGTGAGGGAGGAAGGTGGTGGAGGGAGGAGGAGGAGGAGGGGTGTGTGGTGGGGAGGAGGGTGGTGGAGGAGGAGGGGTGTGGTGTGAAGGAGGGGTGAGGGAGGGGGTGTGGTGTGGAGGGAAGGAAGATGAGTTATAAAGATAAGGAGATACAGGAAGGAGTAAAAAGGAGGGGAGGGAGAAAAGAATGAAGGGAGAGACGGAGGAGAGATTAGGGGCGAGTATCTTGCTGCATGGAGAGAGAGAGAGAGAGAGAGAGAGAGAGAGAGAGAGAGAGAGAGAGAGAGAGAGAGAGAGAGTGTGTCACTGGGCCCAGGGGAGCCCTCAAGGAGTGATCGCCTCGTAATGTTAGCCACGCTTGCTGAGGTAATGGATATATTATCAGGGAATAAGTAAGTGACGGCGAGATTGTGCGAATATTTGGACACACACACACACACACACACACACACACACACACACACACACACACACACACACACACACACACACACACACACACACACACACACACACACACACACACACACAAGCTATGTATGTGGACTCACGTATACACAGACACTTGAGGAGCACCTCGTCCCAGCTGCACGTAAGGAGGTGTTGAATATCAAGAGGAAACTGGAGGCCAAGAGTAAGAGGAGGACCTAACATGTCGCCATCTCCTCCTTCCAATCCTCTTACTTCTTCTTGAGTGATCCTCCTCTTACCGTTGTTATCCTCTTCTTCCTTCTCCTTCTCTTCCTTCAGTTAACATCTTCCTCCTCCTCTTGTTCCTTTTCTTTGAGTTCTCTTCTTCTTTATTCCTTTGTGTCCCTCCTTCTCCTCTCTCTCTTCTTCCTTGAGTTATCCTCCTACCTTCCTCTTCCTTCCTTTGTTCCCTCCTCCTCTCTTCTGACTTGACTTGACTTCTCTTCCTTTCCGTTATTAACTTCCACTTTGCAGATTGCCTCCACACTTTCTCTTTTTTGTTCCTCTTTCGCTTTCCTTAGTTCCAAATCTCCTTTCCTTTCCTTTCCTCTCTCTCTCTTCCCCTGTACTTTCCCTTCACGTTTTTCATCTCATTTCCGTTTCTATGTTCTTTCTTTCTCTCTTTCTCTTGGTCTTTCTGTACTTAGTCTCCCTGTCTCCCTTACTTTCTTTCTTTTCCCCTCTCTGCTTGTCATTTCCTTCCTTACCTCTCCTCCCACTCTTCCTTCTCCTCTCCTTCTCTCTTTTCCTCCTCTCTCATTCCCCCTCTTTTCTCTCCTCCTCCCCCCACTTTCTCTCTTCCCCCTCTTCCCTCCCCTCTTGCCATATACCACCAGTTATTTCTACCCTGTTATCCTACTCCTTGTGCTTATTTGGTTGTGTCTGTCTGTCTGTATGTCCTGTATGCCTGTCTGTTTGTTTGTTTGTGTTCCTTCCCGTCTATTTGTGGGTGTGCGTGTTTGTCCATGATCGCCCTTTCCCCTCTTCTGAAGAAGCCGCCGTCCCCTTCTTCCCTTTTCCCCCTTCTATCCTCCCTCCCTTTCTCACCAAACACTTACCTCACCCCTCCGACCCCTCACCCCTCCCTACCCTCCCCTCTCCCTACCCTACTACTCCTCTTCTCTACTTACCCCCTTCTCGTCAAGCAATCACCTCTCTCTCTCATCCATAAGGTTATTCTTTGTTCGTTGTTTCATGAATTTTATAAAATATTATCATTCCGTTAACAATGTTTTGTTATTGCACTCCACAAACATCATTATACGGTGTTCCATTTTAGGCCACAACAGTATTATTATGATGCTGTTCTGATGGATGTACTTTTATATCATGATAAACATATAAAAAAGTAAATAATAAATTAATTACAATAAATAAAAATAAATTAGTGTTTACATAAATAAGACCTGCACAAATACAGTGTACACATGAGTAAGGTTGAACGTGAGGACACTACTAGGTCCGTGGCCATGTACGGTACACGTTGATGATGACACTGTGATATAAATATGTATGTCTGTGTGTGTGTGTGTGTGTGTGTGTGTGTGTGTGTGTGTGCACACTGTACAGTAGTGTGTGTGTGTGTGTGTACAGTGTGTGTGTGTGTGTACTGTATGTGTGTGTGTGTGTGTGTGTGTGTGTGTGTGTATGTGTATGTGTGTAGCATATGTGTGTGTGTGTGTGTGTGTGTGTGTGTACAGTATGTATGTGTGTACAGTGTGTGTGTGTGTGTGTATGTATGTGTGTGTATGTGTGTGTGTGTACTGTATGTGTGTGTGTGTGTGTGTGTGTGTGTATGTGTGTGTGTGTGTGTGTGTACTGTATGTGTGTGTGTGTGTGTGTGTGTGTATGTGTGTGTGTGTGTGTACTGTATGTGTGTGTGTGTGTGTGTGTGTGTGTGTGTATGTGTGTGTGTGTGTGTGTGTGTACAGTATGTGTGTGTGTATGTGTGTGTGTGTGTGTGTGTATGTGTGTGTGTGTGTACTGTATGTGTGTGTGTGTGTGTGTGTGGCATAAATAGCGTTGATTCAGTAACCTAACCGGACCTGCTCTTACACCCACATAAAGACAGCAGCCATTACCGTAAGAACGAGACGATGAACTACGTGAGATTTTTTCGTATCCCCAGGAAGTTTAATAAATATCTAACTCGAAAAATAAACTAAGCACTTATATGCAGGTCAGACAAAGGGATAGGGATGCAGGATAAACACACAAGAGGGATAGATAGTCAACTAGACAGAGAGATAGACGACGCAGGACAAAGCTAAGTCACTCATCTCATCCCTTCCAGCTGAGAGAACCAAAACAAACCTCACTATAGCGTACTGTAAGCTTAATGAGCCCCGCACGTATACACTAAACTAACACTCGCCTTTAAACCCGATAATTAGTAACGACGCCTTCCATTACCAGTAATATAAGCGGCGTAAAAGATAATCACATTAGGGAGTCACGAGGAGGCACCCCTACCCCACCATTCCTCCCTCATCGTTCCCGCCTAAACAAAAGACGAACACGACACGCGCATTATCACGTCCAAAATAGCGCGGATTTCCGGGGGTGTAAATAGTAACGATATTCACACCCGAGGAAACTTTTCAGGTAACAGCTTCAATATTTTCAAACTACAATTTTGGCAGTGATTTTTATGTTAGCTTTTGACAGAACGGTGATGAAGTATTATTTATTTAAACACTGAAAATCAAACAGCAAAACGTTAGTTTATTGTTCCAACAAGAATATAAGCAACAAAAACAACACACATATATATATATATATATATATATATATATATATATATATATATATATATATATATATATATATATATATATATATATATACGAGTATGAAGAATTCGAGAAGATAACATTACAGGATAAAACAATATCTGCAGTTTTATCGTCCGGAAATCTAACAGAGTCGTTCTTTCTTGTCGAACAATCAAGGAAAAATATGCTCCAATACACCCAGGAGGAGGCGGCGTGGGAGAGTGAGCCTTGTGGCGGGGGCGCGGCAGGGCGTGGGTGGCGTGCCGCCTGAGGATCGAGTGGGTAAGTTTAAGGCAGCTGGCCCCTTCAGGTGAGTGGCGTCGTGTCTTTGATTACAGAAGTGAATAACTCACCTGACAGCACCAGCAGGTGATGATGAAACCCATCACCATCTACAGCAGGAGATAGTGACACCCATCACCATCTACAGCAGGACATAGTGACACCCATCACCATCTACAGCAGGAGATAGTGACACCCATCGCCATCTACAGCAGGAGATAGTGACACCCATCACCATCTACAGCACCAGCAGGACACCCATCACCATCTACAGCACCAGCAGGTGATGGTGACACCCATCGCCATCTACAGCAGGAGATAGTGACACCCATCACCATCTACAGCACCAGCAGGTGATGGTGACACCCATCGCCATCTACAGCAGGAGATAGTGACACCCATCACTATCTACAGCACCAGCAGGTGATAGTGACACCCATAACCATCTACAGCACCAGCAGGTGATGGTGACACCCATCACCATCTACATCACCAGCAGGTGATGGTGACACCCATAACCATCTACAGCACCAGCAGGTGATGGTGACACCCATCACCATCTACAGCACCAGCAGGTGATGGTGACACCCATCACCATCTACATCACCAGCAGGTGATGGTGACACCCATCACCATCTACAGCACCAGCAGGTGATGGTGACACCCATCACCATCTACATCACCAGCAGGAAATGGTGACAGCCATCACCATCTACAGCCCCAGCAGGTGATGGTGATAGCCATCACCATCTACAACACCAGCAGGTGATAGTGACAGTCATCACCATCTACATCACCAGCAGGAAATGGTGACAGCCATCACCATCTACAGCA
>NW_024733126.1:8327751-8694579 GCF_018991925.1 Homarus americanus | reverse complement strand
CCCTCCCTCCACACACGCACAACCCCTCCCTCCACACACGCACAACCCCTCCCTCCACACACGCACAACCCCTCCCTCCACACACACACAACCCCTCCCTCCCAGCCACTACTAACCCAGCTTAAGGAATTTGAGAAGTAAGGAGAGGAAATTTTGATATAATTTTTTTTCTCCTTATTTCCCAAGTGTTGGCAGCACCAGAGGCGGCGGCCCCCTTATATGTGTGTTACGTTCTTTGATGTGGCTCACTGGTTGGCCTACACGATACATGAAAGAGGAGCCCTTACACGCACTAGTCTCTGTCTGTCTGAATTTTAATACAAGTCTCCCTCAAGATGGAAATGGAATTTTTCTAAAATATTCCCCCACTTACCAATTTCCGTCTCGCAAAAAAATACGAAGGTCTAAACTGAATAAATTTCGAGTTAAGGCTATTATTTGACGTACATTAAGGTGTTGAATCCTTCTGAGATGCTATGAAATGTATCTTTTTATTTATACATTTTTGTTCAACATGTACTATAGAAGGTGTCGAAACCTCCTGAATTAAAATGTATACTTATTTATGTAATTTCTATATGTATATCGTTATTAAATGGTGTTGAATCCCTCAGACATGCTATAAACACCAATTCAATTATTTTAGATGATTATTCAACTTGTATGAACTTGTGTGTTAAATCCTCATGAAACGATTTGAAATAAATTGTTTATATTCCCTCTATATGACGAGGTCGTCATGCATTATATATAAAATAAAAGATCGAATCCTTTGAAATGACAAGAACACTTTATTTATTTACCTGTTTATCTTTCTATACATTTTTCTCAAAGGAGTTCCCCATTCGACACACATTAAACGGACTGTCGAGGAGTCCTTTTGAAACGTTAACGAGATCCCGTCCGAGTTATTTGTAAACACGGGTAAAGCCGCCATTGTGTCGTTATATTGGCTCCAATTGGACAGACAAAGGTATTCAAGCCTCTTCACCCACGGCGTCAGCTCAAGAGCCATCTTGTGGCAGGGGGTTGAATCAAGGACCCTTCAAGAGGATGAATTTTGATAACGATTTACGAGTCACGGGATGGATGGACGGATAGACGGCGAGACGAGAGAGAGAGAGAGAGAGAGAGAGAGAGAGAGAGAGAGAGAGAGTCGTGTGATTTAAATGAAGGTTACAGACTTACGAACTCTGTCTATATACAGAAAATGCAGAAAATGCATGTTGAGAAAGAGAAAGATAGAGAAAGAATAAGTCTGGGGAAGCAGCGAGGACTGGGGGTGGAGCGCCGCGTCTGGAAGCACTTGTCACCCTCCCGTAGCTTCAGCATAATAAACTCCTTCCCACTGGCTCAATAGGGACCGCCACACCATGCTAATGTAATCTGTGCCTGTGGGTTTATTCGATTATCTTCATTTTCACTTGCTGATTCTACACACTTGATGAGAATAATACATCTCTTAACAACCTTACTGGGAAATTCTCGGATACGTATTAATTAATTTAAGACTAAAATCACAGAGAGACGAGGCTGGCAAGCGGACCCATGTAAAGATGTGATGCTCAATAAGGTAAATAAGAATTAGTGACGTCTACCCTGTGCGGACTTCTGGAGAGGCGTCCGAGTGTGTATTACTATTTGGGTTAGAGTCATGTGGAGCCGGGGGACCTACCTTATGTGTACCCACGTAGGATGCGACGCTCAACATGACAATCAGGAATTAGTTAAGTCTACCCAGTGCAGACTCGTAGAGAGGCGTTCCCCTGCCCAGCGACGGGAGGGACCACACACCACGACCCTCCCTCGACGCACCGTAAACCAGGCAATATTTTTAGCTAGCAAGGGCGCTGGCAGACACCGCGGCATAAGTACCCAGCGTATATATAGCTTCCCTCCATGCACTATCGCATGTTATTGATCGATGGTGAAAAATCTCAAAAGGTGGTGGGGGGGATTGTGCGATATTTTTATTTATTTTTATTTTTTTGCTTACAGAACGTGATGAGAATATGAGGGTAGGGTTGTCGGCTGGTGTGGTCCACTCAGTTTTCGTGGAGGCGTGCCACTGGTGCAGGGGCGGCGGCGGGTCCCTCCACTACTTGAGACTCCACCAGAGTAAATATACCGGGCGGGGATCAGCGGGCACAAGGTGTAGGCCGCAGCAAAACAAACAACCAAGACCATCCGGCTGGTCGCACACAAGCTCAACATCAAACGAGGAAAAACGGTGCTGAGAGCCGGCTGCTGCCTGCCTCCGGACCCCAACTGTATGTATTTACAAGTTACATGAAGTCGTACCTTCTAGTCTGAATAAAATACATTGTAAACAGTTCGACGACACCGCAATACGTCAGGAGATAAAGAAGTCGTCTTCAAGAGCCTCACTTCATGTCTCATACTGATAGCGTCTTGTTAGGCACCACTATACATTTGTGTCACAATTAGGACAAGTAATATATTCTGTGAGCAAATTAGGCAACAAAGCAATAAAAAAAACTCTGGCTATGAAATTAGAGATGACGGGATAATGACGTAAATATTAAGAGGGCAAACTGGGGAAGGTACAAACTGGATATGAATGAAATTAAAAGCTAAGGTCCTCCCAGGAGAGATGCAAAACTGGGAGCCCCAAGTAGTGCACCACAACGACTAACTACACTACACCTACAGGAGCACCGCGCCCAACCACCAGCTGGGACACCACGGGAGGCAGGTGGTTCCTCTTCCCAAGTTACATAGACCTTGACAGATGGCTTGTAATACGGGGAGGGGGGGTAGGACTAAGAGGTGGGAGGGAGGGAGTCCGTATACTGGTGGACTTCTTCATCAAGCATCAATGGTTCCACTACTATGTAGGGTCACTGACTGAAGGTAGTTCACCAGTTGCAGGTACTAGCCCTAGACTTGAGGGCCTTAGCATGAATGACTCCCGAAATTTACATTGAATTTCAGGTCAGCAATTTTTTTGCCCCGCGGAAATCGGGAGGACATCAGTAGGCTCCATTGATCACTTGTTTACACTGTTGCAACGGGGAGGAGGACGTACGGTCAAAGAAAAAGGTCGTGTTACACTTACCGCGCCTTATGTTCTGAAACCCACGACGAGAATTTGGGTAAAGTTTCCCGTGAACACTCGATCCTCGAACCTTCGCTTGTCACTTTACCCAAATTCATCGTCATGGGTTTCAGAACATAAGGCGCGGTAAGTGTAACGCGACTTTTTTCTTTGACTGTATGTCACGGGGAGCCTGGGGGGTGTACTCACGATCAAAAAAGTGTCTGTGCACACTGGCTCCGATGATTTCATAAATGATCAATACACTTAATATATAATGGTTGCCCCAAAGGCCACCTAGGCGTGAACTTGCTTAAGATGTAGAAGCAGTCACCAACGTAACAACTACACCCTCCCCAAGTTAACGAGCTGCATGACCCAGTGTCAAGGAATAGTCCGAGAAGACCGGACAACTCGCCAATTGCACTGGCTAACCATTACCCTGGAACACGATCCGGAAATCGATTAACATCCAGGTTCCCAATTACTGCTGGACAGACAGAAGCAAATGGCGTAAAGAAGCTTACCCATAGTTTCACCCTGTCCGGGGATCGAACCCGGGTCCGCTCTCTCTCTCTCTCTCTCTCTCTCTCTCTCTCTCTCTCTCGCCATCTTTGCCGTAACGTTAACGCCACCATGAATCACGCTACACATTGTTCACAAGATTAATCTACTTTCTTCTTAATGTGCATATAATAACAACACTTATTAAAGATAACACGGAAAATGTCGCTAGCAAACGATATATGTAATTGTGCAAAATCCATCGTCTGTGATGTCAGATTGTTTTACGCGAAATGTGCTTATACGTTTTTTTTTTGATCGTGTGTACGTACACCCACTAAAAATTGTTCGCCACCCTTACGGCATGACACAATATGACAAGGGTGTCGAATAATTTTTTAGTGGGTTTACAATGAAAGACAAAAGTCGTGTCGTGAAATTTGGTGAAAACATATGCCAACGGCTAAACTTTTGGTGCTTGCCAACCATGAGTATGTAACTGTGGTAGGGCTCTCATAATGTTTCACGAGTTATATTTAATCTTCGGACAAAACCGCGACACGACTTTTGTCTTTGATTGTACATCTCCCCTAGAACACACAGCCACGTCTCACTAACACAATGACAACATACGCCTGACGAAGGATCGCCCGTCCTTTGTATTACAGTATGTGGCGGTCGTTTTATCGTACGAGTGTGCCTCAGTATTCTACTTAATCTCTAAATCCACCAACTATGTGACTTAATTCCTCTTTATATATAAAAAAAAAATCTCAGATATAAAAAAGTTGTCCAGAAGACTAAGTAAAAATGTAACTGTGAAAGTAATAACTGTTCAAGCGCCACTAACACAGTAGAGATAAACCAGGCAGCATAACCCCTGTATTATACTGCACCTCTCACGTCTGCCGCCAGCACACCACCTCGCACCTCTCACGTCTGCCGCCAGCACACCACCTCGCTCACTCCTTTCTCACCTGCAAGGAAAAGAAAATCACAGAGTTAGCAGAGTGAACATAATATTTTTTTTGTCGAGATGTTCACTAGAGCCGAGTGTGACCCAGGTAGTGAAGCGTCTAGGTTTTGTGAACAAGTGTGTGGAGACAAGAACATTATTATTGGTTTTATTCCCCCGTGTCTCCTCACAGCCGAGGTCCTATACTCACCTTGTTACTAACAGTTAAAAAAAACATTGGTGTAGAATCAGTGGAGGGATACAAGAAGGAACTAGACAAGTTTTCTCAGATGGTACTTGAGCATTCAGCTGTAGAGGATATGGTGGTTTACAGGCAGCAACACGAGCCTCAATGATCACGTTGTCAACCAAGTCGTAATCGTGCCTGCATGGATGAGAAGCTCCAGGAATTGACGCCTGGTAAACTCTGCTGCAAAATTTATCCTCATAACGTCCAGCAACACAGACTACAACCTTCTCCTCCTCTTTCTGGTGCGAGGAGCCCCAGGAATCAACGCCAAATAAATGTAAGGTAAATGGTAGGTTAGACCTCCATATTTGTCCACCTAAACCAGGCTCCTTCCCCACCACACCCTACACCTTCACCCCTACACTCATAGCACGGACTTACTTCATTTTTATTCGACCCTCGTCCTGATTGTTCTACATTCTAGTCCATGAGCAGAACATCAAACATATATATACGAATTAAGTTTCACTGAAGCTTTAATACACCGAAGAACGAGAGGAATGTGAGCATTAATGAACACATAAATATAGGAGTGTGGTCATGTTGTTGTGGTGTACAGTTACTGCAGCCCCCACACCAACACACACCGGCGTCTTTCATGTTGTTTGTGGCCACCCCAGCTGACCTGCCACGCGACCCTCCCTCCCCCGCTCCCTCGTTCCCACTCCTTCCCTTCTTCTCCTTCCCTCCCTTACTGTCCTCCTCGTAATTAAGTTGCCATCCCATGATTTTCCGCCACCTCCATGCTACTGTATATTTTCATTGGGAATCAAACTCACAGCCAAACTTCAATTTTAACAAAACCGTTGATGCTCACTCAAACCCTTTTTAACTGAGTAACAAGAGTGAGTTATTCACTTTCGTTACTCACAAGTATAGAAGATTGGTACATTGTTTCTGTCTTCTAAAGTTACTATAATGGCCAAAGTTGACATTCTTGTTATTGTAAAAACTTCAAACAATTATTTTTTCCTTGTCTTCATTTTTTACTTCCCCCTTAACCTTTATTCGCCTCCCGAGTGTAATATGTTTTTTTTTTAATCCCAGTTGGGTTCAGGCTTGATGCCACCACCCTCTACACACATCATCAATCTTACACGTATATACATACACCATGACCAACACACCCTCCCGTAACACACACACACACACACACACACACACACACACACACACACACACACACACACACACACACACACACACACACACACACACACACACACACACACACACACACACACACACACACACACACACACACACACACACACACACACACACACACACACACACACACACACACACACACACACACACACACACACACACACACACACACACACACACACACACACACACACACACACACACACACACACACACACACACACACACACACACACACACACACACACACACACACACACACACACACACACACACACACACACACACACACACACACACACACACACACACACACCACCGCTGCCACCCTCCCACACACACACACACACCACCGCCGCTGCCACCCTCCCCACACACACACACACAAAACTACTGTATGTCTTAAAGGCACTGCCTTACCCTCGCCCGTTGACTCCTACCCACCTAAATATCTGCGTTGGCGAGTCGTACGAGTCTATATCAAGAAGCAGCCATTATGACGAAGAACTGAAAATGCTGGGACGGTACCTGTCAGTCTGTCAATCTGTCTCTTCATTTATTTTTCTCTCTCTCTCTCTCAAGCACTGGATCCAATGGCTACTAATTAACGCCGTCTGGTGTTTATCTTTGAGTACCAACCAACACTGACATATACTACCCTTGATAATGTTGAGGGCGGAATAATTAGCTTGGTGAGGTCTCAGACTGACAGACTAATGGTGATGGTGAGACCAGTGGTGGTGTGGACAGGTAGCGCGCGCGCGCACGCACACACACACAGTGACAGGCAGCTAACAGGACCGTCACCTCAGTAGTCACAACAACGGCCGGACGACAGAGCCATAACTTGACGTTACCCTGACGTCTTGGGCGGTCCTCACCCAACTCATCCACCCGGCCCTTCTACTCCATCACTCCACCCTCAACGGACAAGGGCTCCCACACTACTCCATCACTCCAACCTCTCAACAGACAACTCCCACACTACTTCATCACTCCACCCTCAACGGACACCAGCTCCCACACTACTCCACCCTTACATTCACTCCACCCCTACACTACGCTAGTCCCCCCCCATTTGCGAAGGCTACGGTACCCTCTCTCACTCCCCTCCCCTTTCGCACCCCTTCCCTCGCAAGTTGACACACCACTACCCCTCTCATACGGTGTGACTCCTCTCCTGTCCCTATCACACGGAACGACCTTTCCTCTGCCTCACACGGTGCGACTCATCTCCTTTCTCACACGGCAAGACCTCTCTCCTGTCCCTGTCACACGGTACGACTCCTCTCTGCCCCCCCACTCACAGGTACTCCTCCCACATGATATGGCAACTCCCAGCCTCCCACGTGCCTTTCACATGGTGTGGCTTTCTCCTCACCACACCCTGGGTACACCACACCCCCCCCTCACACCGGGTACACATCCTCCCCTCCTACACTCCTCCCCTTCCTACACCTCCTCCTCTCCTCCCCCTGATAGCTCACCGTGCCCCTGACCTCCCACCTCGTGTTTCTTGTTTATTATCGCCCCCACGTACGAACATGCCCGTGTAAGTGGAGTTGTTTAGTAGTCAGAACTAAAACTATTAAGGCTTATTGTTTTGTAGTTAGAATTAAACTATAAAGGTTTATTCAGTGGCATCGGTACAAGTGCATATTTAGGCAGGTACAGTTACTATGAGAATACTGTCAGGTCCCCGTGTCGATTCCCGTTCGGATTGGAAGGCTGGGCTCCCTTCTGTACAAGCCCACACATACTCAGAATACAGTGAATACACTATAGGCTGAGTACACTATTAGATGAGTACACTATCGAGTGAGTACACTATTTGATGAGTACACTATCGGGTGAGTACACTATCGGGTGAGTAAACTATCGGGTGAGTACGCTGTTAGATGAGTACACTATCGGGGGAGTACACTATCGGGTGAGTAAACTATCGGGTGAGTACGCTGTTAGATGAGTACACTATCGGGGGAGTACACTATTAGATGAGTACACTATCGAGTGAGTACACTATTTGATGAGTACACTATCGGGTGAGTACACTATCGGGTGAGTAAACTATCGGGTGAGTACGCTGTTAGATGAGTACACTATCGGGGGAGTACACTGTCTGGTGTGCTTGTCGAAAGTGGGAAAACCTTTTAGTGGACTAGCATCTTGTATAGTGGTGTGAGGTAAACTACTAGCTACTGAAGGATAAGAATTGGCAGACCAGCACCTGCTCGGTCACCCTGAACTACATCAGAGGGAAAAGTAAGTTAAGGTGATGTCCATGAAGCGAGTTATCGTGGTGGTGGTGTCGGCACGTAGAGGTGTGAGACAAGAGGTGTATCTAGGAACTACTTCATCCAGTCGTCAACACATGATAATGGAATCTTTCGCTCCTGAGCTAGCGAGCACCATGTGTGTTGACATGCTCTCTCTCTTTTAATCCCCCCCCCCTCTCTCTCTCTCTCTGTATCTCTCTCAATCCCCCCGTCTGTTTCTGTCTGTCTCTCAATCCCCACTCTATCCGTCTGTCTGTCTCTCTCTCGTGTACGTACCTGTGTGTGCATTAACCTGACTTTCATCACTCCCTCTCACTCGCTCGTGAATCAAGTTCCATTTCAGAAGGCGGTGTTTGTTTCTCCTGGGGTGTTTGTTTTGGCTTCCCGGGAGACTGTGCCTTTGACCTGACCGGGTGGCTGTGTTGGCCAGTGTTTGGGCGGCACCTGAGGGCGTCAACTGGCCGATGTGTGCCGCCCCCACCTACCAAAGGGACACCGCCCTTGCCACTCTACCTAGTGTTTACCTCCGAGTACATCCTGACAATGGCTTATTACACTACAGTTGTATTATTGACTTGACTTATTCAATGTACAAATGCCTAAAAAGAATATTAAATACACACTGTAGTCACGACCTAATTCGTGAAAAAAATTATCCATATTTTCTTTTGATATTAAGACTTCGAAATTGACTCCCAATAATTCAATACTTATTTTCAGAAACAGGTTCCCCCTTATATTCGTATGCTGTCATGACCCAGATATTGAATCTGTATAAACGCTACGAAGGTTTAAATAAGTGAATTACTATTTTTTTTTTACTTTCTACGTCTGCCGTCAAGACACACCGCTACTGCTTGAGTATTATACAGCAGGAGACATAAAAGGGCGGAGGGGCAGGGAGGGCGGGGGGACACACACACCCGCGCCATAAACCAAGATTACAATAAGACAGTCCCCAGACGAAGCGGTGACCCGGGGATCAACGAGGCTCCCCCAGACCACCAGCGATACACACAGACACACTCCCTCTACATTAATCTACACTTCTAAGTACACACCGCTACACCTGTTCCCCGGCGTGATTATCATACTGAGTCAGCGGGAACAAGGTGCAGTAGGTGGGACTTTACTGCCCTGTGTGGGGAGCTTAACAGTGTCAGGGGGTGATAAAACACGCTCGTTCATTTGCTCTTGCTTGGCACCCGCAACGACACAACACCACCGCTAAATTGTCTTTCCGTGTTACAGCCCTGATCTCCCCCTACCCCTCCTTCCCTCCCTGTAACCTCCCCACTCGTCCCCAAAACCTCCTCGCTCTTTTCAACAATATCCCCTTCCCCACCACCTCCCCAACCCTCTAACCCCTACAATCTGTCTCCCCACCTCTCCACAGCCTCCTCCACCACCACACCCCTAGCCCAGAAGCTCCAACAATGATGTCACCGCCCGCACTGATCCTTCTGGACGAGACCTGGAGACAGTCCCGTCATGTTGAGTTAGTTATCTCCCAGCAGCTGGTGACGGCAGGAGTTTTCGTGTCCCTCCTCTCTCCTGAGCCATCAGTTACCACTTCCACCTGCCGTCACTCCTACCTTGCCGTCACTCCTACCTTGCCGTTACTCTCACCTGCCGTCATTCCCACCCTACCGTCACTTACACCTGCCGCCATTCTCACCCTGCCGTCACTTACACCTGCCGTCACTGCCACCCTATCGTCACTCACAACTGTTGTCACTCCCAACCCTGTCGTCACTCACAACTTCCGTCACTTACACCTGCCGTGCCTTACACCTGCCGTCACTTTCAACAAGGCATCACTGTCAGCCACAAAATCATTCTTCTGTGTAATCAACTCCACAGAATGAATCGCAGAAACAACCAACTCTTACACCATAAAGAAACCTGCAATCCTACCTAACCTGCCATCCAACGCTACACAAGACCTGCCCTTCCCACGGTCAACACCCCCAGGCAACCCCATCACACAAGGCAGCCACACACACACACACACACACACACACACACACACACACACACACACACGCACACACACATTCACTTGTCACAAACCATCACAATCACAGGACCTAGCTCACACAAACTCTTTTACACATACCTAAGAGTCGTTAGCAACCACTGACACACCACAGCCCACCACACAACCAGGCACCACACACCAACTTATCTACTGTACCAACCTACCTCATACACTCGCCACACACCATCTCCACTACACAGCCACCGTGTAATAACTTCTCAACGGGTAAAAGCACTGTGATAAAACACTCGTATGTCTTGAAGGAAGGTGTCGTCCAGTGCAGTGGTGACCGTGGGAGGCGACGCTGCAGAGGACGACGACAAGGAAGACGACGAAGAAGGGGAGGGGAAGAAGGGGATGGAGGCAAGGAAGACGACGAAAAGGGAGGGGAAGAAGGGGATGGAGGCAAGGGAAGACGACGAAAAGGAGGGGAAGAGGGAATGGAGGCAGGAAGACGACGAAGAAGGGGAGGGGAAGAAGGGGATGGAGGCAAGGAAGACGACGAAGGGAATGGCGAATTTGGTGACATAGGCCCAGGATGATGATGATGATGATGATGTAGGGGAGGAAGAGGAGGATGACAAGGAAGATAATGACAAGGATGAAGATGAAGACAACGAAGACGACAATAAGGATGACAAAGGAGATAATGAAGAGGGACGGTGGTAATGGTGGCTATCCTTCCTCCCTATCTCCACCCTCTCCCTCCTAGACATGTGACGTCACTAAAACTCAAACTTAAACGTGATAAACAACCAACGTCCACAACCCACATACGGTCAATAATGATGAGTTTCAGAGGTGCTGCACCGGGCGGGGGTTGTGACCTGACGGAAATGCACAAGGCTACACCTACAACAACAAGTGACTTACAACCAACTAACACGTGAAAACATCCAAGAGACTATAAAGATTAATTAATTGTTTATACAGAAATTACCTATCAACAGAACCTTAGGATGAGAACGGACAAACTTTTCGATCGAGGAGAGGAGAGGGATGGGATGGGGGTTAAGGGAGGAGTAGGAGACGGGAGGGGGAAGCAAGGAGGGGGAAGAGGGGGAGGGGGAGGGGGAGGGGGGAGGAGGAGGAGGGAGTAGGGGGAAGGAGGGGGAGGGTAGGGGGTAAGAAAGGGGAGGAGGGGTAGGGGAAGGGGGGAGGAGGGGTAGGGGGGGGGGGGAGGGAGGGGGGGAAGGGGGAGGAGGGGGAGGAGGAGGGGGAGGAGTGGGTAATGGAGGGGTAGGGAGGTGAGTGGGTAAGGATGGGGTGTGGGTAAGGGGAGGGGTTTGGGTAAGGGAGGTGTAGTGGGTAGGAGTGGGGTAGTGGGAAGGGGAGGGGCAGAAGGAGGAGGGGCAAGAGCTAGGTGGGGAAGGGGAGGGGCAAGAGCTAGTGGGAAGGGGAGGGGGGCAAGAGCTAGGAGGAAGGGAAGGGATGAAAACAACTTCACGACAGCCACGGCAGAATAAGAAACAAGACAGACAAAATGGCTCATAATCCTAAACGTTGGTACAGGAGGGTGGTGAGGGTGGTGTGGGGAGGGTGGTGTACAGGGGGGGTGGTGTAGGGTGGTGCAGGGAGGGTGGTGTAGGGTGGTGTACGGGAGTGGTGGTGCACACAGGAGGGTGGTGTAGGGACAGGAGGGTGGTGTACAGGAGGGTGGTGTGGAGGAGGGTGGGGGAGGGTGTGTGTCAGGAGGGTGGTGTGGGTGTGTGGGGAGGGGGTGTGGGGGGGGTGGGAGGAGGTGGGTGGTGTGGAGGGGGGGTGTACAGGGAGTGGGTGGTGTAGAGGGAGGGTGGGAGGAGGGTGGTGTGGGGAGGGTGGTGTACAGGAGGGGTGGGTGTGAGGAGGTGGTGTACAGGAGGGTGTGAGGAGTGGGTGGGTGTACAGGAGGGTGTGTACAGGAGGGGGGAGGGGTGTACAGGAGGGTGGTGGGAGGAGGGTGGTGTAGAGGAGGGTGGTGTGAGGGAGGGTGGTGTGTGGTGTACAGGAGGGTGGTGTAGAGGAGGGGGGTGTACAGGAGGGTGGTGTAGAGGAGGGTGGTGTGCAGGAGGGTGGTGCAGGAGGGGGTGTACAGGAGGGGTGGTGTACAGGGGGGTTGGGTGGTGGTGTGGAGGGTGGTGTACAGGAGGGTGGTGTACAGAGTGAGGAGGGTGGTGTACAGGAGAGATTGGTGTACAGGAGGGTGTACTGGGGGAGGGTGGTGTGGCAGGAGGGTGGTGTACAGGAGGGTGGGTGTGCAGGAGGAGATTGGTGTGGTGGTGGAGGGGTGGGTGTACAGGGGGTGTGCAGGAGGGTGTGTGGGGAGGGTGGTGTACAGGGGTGTACAGGAGGGTGGTGTACAGGAGGGTGGTGTACAGGAGGGGTACAGGAGGGTGGTGTGTGTGGCAGGAGGGTGGTGTACAGGAGGGTGGTGTACAGGAGGGGGTGTACAGGAGGGTGGTGTACAGGAGGTGTGGTGGAGGAGGGTGGTGGGGAGGGTGTGGGGGAGGGTGGTGTACAGGAGGGGGGTGTACAGGAGGGGGGTGTACAGGAGGGTGGTGTACAGGAAGGTGGTGTAGAGGAGGGTGGTGTGCAGGAAGGTGGTGTAGAGGAGGGTGGTGTACAGGAGGGTGGTGTACAGGAGGGGTGTACAGGAGGAGGTGGAGGTGGTGGTGTACAGGAGGGTGGTGTACAGGGGTGTAGAGGAGGGTGGTGTGAGGGGGGTGGTGTGGAGGGTGGGTGTGTACAGGGGTGGTGTACAGGAGGGTGGTGTACAGGAGGGTGGTGTACAGGAGGGTGGTGTAGGGTGGTGTACAGGAGGGTGGTGTAGAGGGTGGTGGTACAGGAGGAGGGTGGTGTAGAGAAGGGTGGTGTGGGAGGTGTACAGGAGGGTGGTGGGAAGGTGGTGTACAGGAGGGAGTGGTGTACAGGAGGGTGTGGAGGGTGGTGTACAGGAGGGTGGTGTGGGGAGGGTGGTGTGGGAGTGGTGTGGTGTACAGGAGGGTGGTGTGCAGGAGGGTGGTGGTGTACAGGAGGGTGGTGTACAGGAGGGTGGGTGTACAGGAGGTGTGGTGTACAGGAGGGTGGTGTACAGGAGGGTGGTGTACAGGAGGGTGGTGTACAGTGGGTGGTGTACAGGAGGGTGGTGTGTACAGGAGGGTGGTGTACAGGAGGTGTGGGAGGGTGGTGTGGTGTGTGTACAGGAGGGTGGTGTACAGGAGGGTGGTGTGCAGGAGGGTGGTGCACAGGTGGGGTGGTGCACAGGAGGGTGGTGTACAGGGTGTACAGGGAGGTGTGGTGTACAGGAAAGGTGGTGTAGAGGAAGGTGGTGTCAGGAGGATATTCAAAGTGCATTACAGTAAAAGATTGAGTGATTATCATGGTACTGTACATCATGGCAAGTAATTATCATAGTGGTGATTGATTAACATGGTGAAATTATCATTGTAATATCCTCATGGCGTTAATTATCATGGGTAAGAGTTGCATGGTGGTGATTATCATGAGGGAGACTTTCATGGTGGTGATTATCACGAGGGAAGTCATTGCCGTGGTAGCGATTATCACGACAGTAATTATCACGGCAGCTATTATTGCGACAGTAAAATTAAGCTTTTACTAATAATAGGACACCAGTTGAATTGTATATTGGCAGAGAGAGAGAGAGAGAGAGAGAGAGAGAGAGAGAGAGAGAGAGAGAGAGAGATTAACACTAAGCTCATCTCGGAGGCGTTTCTCATTACCAGTATCGCGACAGATTACAAGGCCCAAGACAATGATTATGTCCCATTAAGTCAGACAGCAACACTTTGGCGAGGTGAGGCCGTATAGTGTCTCATGCTGCACACACACACACACACACACACACACACACACACACACACACACACACACACACACACACACACACACACACACACACACACACACACACACACACACACACACACACACACACACACACACACACACACACACACACACACACACACACACACACACACACACACACACACACACACACACACACACACAGAGGCTAGGTATCCCTCACTGTTGAATTATCGTATACATGTTTACTATAAGTCTCGTAATCTCCGTGTAAGATCTCAATGTCTTATCTCAGGTATATTGCACGTAATCAATATCAATTACCTGAGATAAAAAAATAAACTAGAATGCTGGATGTTGGATTCATTTTGGGATAATGAATATTGTGTGGGTTTTTTATAAGAGATCAAATGAGTGCTTTTAAAGATGATGTAAGGTGCGTTTTTATTTTCTTCTAAGAGGGTGTCAATAAACGCTCAATGTCTGGTGCCTGTCTCCCTAACGGTGGTAGTGGTGTTGGTAGTGGTGGTGACGGTGGTGACGGTAGTGGTGGTGACGGTGGTAGAGTGTGTTGGTGGTAGTGGTGAGGGTAGTGGTGGTACTGGTAGAAACAACACGGGTTTTATAGAGTAGTGGACCAGATATGACACACTCAAGGTTTGACATGACCCGATTCAATCTCAGACACAATTTGTCCAGACTCCTGTGGGGGAACAATTTGATCCCTGTAAAATATATATATATATATATATATATATATATATATATATATATATATATATATATATATATATATATATATATATATATATATATATATATATATATATATATATATATATATATATATAAAGCTGCCTAAACTATACTCAACATAAAATATCAAGAATATCTCCACTAGTTACCGGAGCCTCTGAACAGCAGTAATAAACCTCACTGTGCAACAAGTGAAAATTATAAGTCTTCACGAGCTTTATACTTATTTTTTTACTAGACTCCATTATGAAGCCTGAATATATTACCCCACCTGTGAGACACATAAATAAACAGCGTAAAAGAGGCCCCAGTCCTATCATTCACCTCCACAATGCCTCCATTACAAAGGTAAATCAGTATTGCGTTAAGAGAGGTCGTGGCGATGGTGTTCTGACCTTCTGCTGTGTTCTAAATCAGTATTGCGTTAAGAGAGGGTCGTGGCGATGCTGTTCTGACCTGCTGCTGTGTTCTAAATCAGTATTGCGTTAAGAGAGGTCGTGGCGATGCTGTTCTGACCTTCTGCTGTGTTCTAAATCAGTATTGCGTTAAGAGAGGTCGTGGCGATGCTGTTCTGACCTTCTGCTGTGTTCTAAATCAGTATTGCGTTAAGAGAGGATCGAGGTGATGGTGTTCTGACCTTCTGCCGTGTTGTTGACCTTAAGACTCTGTAGACAAAATTTCAATTGCAACGTCTCCATTCTATAATCTCGCGGGTGCAGACTCTCTCTTAGATGGATCCATTATTTCGTTTTGATAATTTTACGAAAGACATAAACACACAGCGAGGCACGTAATGGTAAAGGGGGTTTTTGTCTAAGTGTTACCGGTAAGGTGCTTGTCATGGTGAACTTGTGACCTCAAGTTATCACACACCCATGAAAGTTTACAGCCATGTCATATTTTACGTGGAGTTAATACCTATATTATTGTCGCCAGCAAGAGAGAAAGAGAAAGAGAGAAAAATGTTGATTCGTCTGCACAACAACTAACACGCAACGTCGCCTGCAGGAAGAATTTCATCTTGTGTCCTTAACAGAAGAAGGAGCTTCTCTTGTCTCAGCACCAGTAATCAACAGTGTCTGAAGTTCCATCCAAGTCGCTATGACACACTGAAAGAGGCTCCGACAGACGAACGCTCACAAGCATTTAGTCTTCAATGAAGCTCTTGTATGACTCGAGACTTCGCCTCGCCGGCACTGAATCTTGTGTCGCCTATGGAGACTTCTCTCCATCGGCGGCTGTACATCACTCGCTCCTCTCCACCATCCCTCCATTCATGGTCTTCCCCAGGGCTACAAACTATCCTCACGTCCTCCTCCTCACCTGTGGAAATTCAGCTTGAGGTCACCTGGATGGTTCAGGTGTGTGCTCACCCTCAGTCCTTTGTACCAGTCAATTAACCTTGTTAAGACGCTTCCCTGTGCAAGTTGAGATTTCCCCCGCTTACATTACCTCAATAATGGCCAATTTAAAGCTGTTTCTGTCGAATTTGAATCTTTAATTTGGCATATTAAATCATCGAGCGACAGAAGTCAACCTTATACTAAACAAACTTAATTTTATCTCGGTTAATATCATTTCTCACAATCTTGTTGGCCTGAGTTCATGTAGTTTCTTGACTCAGTTTAACCATAAATAAATATGAAAAGATGAAGACCTGTGACACAGTAGTGGCGCTTAGTCTCAGCCAGCGAGGGTGAAAACCAACACCTAAACGCTCCAGTTCACCACGCCGGTACACATTGACACAGTTCCTGGCCAGACACACAGAGCTGCAAGTCGCTCAACTCGCAACATAAAAACTCCCCCCATGATATCAAATTTCCCGACCAGTCCTTCATAATAACATCCTTATACCTCCAAACTCCACCATGATCCCCAGCCAACACACCCCCGGCTCACAACTCAATCATGATCACGTCTCTTGTGTTTCTTGATACGATACCTTTGGTATTTACTATCTCTTCCCATGATACCTGAGGTTTAATGATGACAAAACACGGATGATTCAAGATCGTCCATGTGATTCGCTCGGCTAAACGCGGATGATTGAAGGTAATTCGAGTGAGTCGCTCCTCCACAGGGCTTAAGATACACCAACCAATTTAATTTTTTTATCTCCGAGATCCTTAAGCGTCTTGTGCTGATGACGCCACGACAAGACTGTGATGATGAGTGAGGGCTGTAACACAAGGGTCACGGTATTAGAACTGAGAACCTCGACTGGCTGGCTCTTGACGTGTCGCCTTACCTCGTTGGGTGATGTGAGTGAGGGAGAACAGCTGTGTTGTGGTTCATCATATGGTAAAAATGTCAACAACAACACAGACAAACAGACAGACAGACAGACACTTACACAAATAAACTTACAAACGCGCACACACACAAAGGAACACATGCACACACGTCAGTAAACACAAACACAAACCAATCACACAACATACACACAATTACACCAACACAAACAAAACTATAGGCCTAGCTGTCCCCTACACACTGTTGTTCCGCCCCACGTCGGGTCACAGCGGCGGCCACACGAGGCAAAAAGACGCTGGAAGTCACTCAGCCTGTCTCACTTTTCCTTTTCATTCATTACACACACTTTACGTGGCGACAGACTCACAGAACAAAGACAGGCGGTCATCACCTATAGATGCTTCAGGTCCTTTATGAGAGACCAGTCACTTGTATAAGTACACTCTAGGACTAAAGCCAGCGACAGCCTACACTAGTGACCTCTGGCAAAGAGCAAAACCATAAGTTATGATATAAATAAATTACCAAGTTAATAAGTTTAAAAACATAACATAAAATAATACATTAAAAATCACATGCGGATAAGTAGTACCTTTATTGCAGTTAACAATTTTCACTTGAACGACGGCAAAATAATAACGGGTGTGTCCTAGAACCTGCCCTGAGACTCTACTGTAACAAAGGACGTCTTCTTAACCCCGAGTTAGAGGAGGGGGGACCAAGGTAGGAATCTTGGAGGATCTTGGTACAGTTCTCCCGCCGGCGGAATGTTCTCATCCGCTGAGCACAAGTGGCAGACTCCCCGGGGATCTCCTCTAGGTGGCAAAACGGGACTACTTCCTCCTCCTCCTCCTCCCCTTGTTAATGCTACTTTCCTCTCCCTACCATCTTCGCATATTCCCTCTCTGCAGCTACTCTCCTTCTCCCTCGTTTCTTAGTTCTTCGCTTCACTCAGGTGGCAAAATGGACTTCCTCTCATCCCCTCCTCCTCTTCTTAATACATTGTTGCTTTCATCTTCCCTCTCCCCTCTTCACCGCATTCTTCTTCATAATTGCTTTCCTCCTCCTCCTCCTCTTCCATGCTATCCAAGTTCTTCGCCTCGCCGAGTTGGTAAATTGCACTTCTGCCTCCTTCTCCAGCTAATTCTTCACCTTCCTCCTCCTCCTCCTCTTCTTCATCTTACCCTTTCCTCTTAGATGGCAACCCCTCCTTTACCTTCACCTGTTTCCTATTTTGTTTGTTATTCTGTTTCCTCCTTTCTGTCATCCTTCGATCGTATCATCTCTTTATTTTTTAACTCTTTTCTCCCCTCCACTCTTACCAACCTCTCCTCCCTCCTACTTCTGCTACCACTCTCCCCTCACAACAACCTCTCCTTCCCTCATCCCTTCCTCCCTTTCTTCCTCTCCTTATCCGCATTCTCAATCCCCCCTCTACTCCCACAACACTTCCTCCTCTCCACAATACTCTCTTCCCTATAACACACTACCTCGCACTTCCCTCCTCCCCCAGTCTCCCCGAGTGTGTGGATTCTTCCTTTGCTACTTCCCTCTCCATCCTCCCTGACGGGTGTGGCGTTACTTCCAGGCCTACTGCCACCAGCGCCCCCCTCCTGGTCTATTGTGATCCACCAAGCTTAATTAATGTCCTAAGCTGCTGGTCAGGACCCAGATTTTCAACCATTCGCAAGTTAACAAACGTTTTCGGTATACCATGAAGAATAGGAGTTCGGTTCGGTTCGGTTCGGTTCGGTTCGGTTCGGTTCGGTTCGGTTCGGTTAGCATTAGGGTGTTTAATCATCAAGTGTCATAAGCTGGGGTTCCTAGTCTTCATGAGATCAGAATTTTCCCACCTGTTGATAATTAAGAAAGACTCACTTGGGTAAAATATCGGTGCAGTTTCGACGTCATTTGACGGCTATTGTAAGAATAGAGTCCGTCAGATGTTGTCTCTCATCTCTTCAAGTTAGAGAGGTGCTGAGAATTCATCTTTACGAGAATTTGAGACTTTTACCTCAGGCCTCCTCTTAAACTCACTACAATAAACCAATATCTCTCCTTAGCTCACAACAATAAACCAATCTCTCTCATCAGCTCACTACAATAAATCAAGACCTCTCCCAACTCACTACAATAAACCAAGACCTCTCCCCAGCTCACTACAATAAACCAAGACCTCTCCCCAGCTCACTACAATAAACCAAGACCTCTCCCCAGCTCACTACAATAAACCAAGACCTCTCCCCAGCTCACTACAATAAACCAAGACCTTTCCTCAGCTCCCCACAATAAACCAAGACCTAACCTCGCCACACTAAACTAAGAGCTCTTCAACCCACAACAACACAAGGCCTTCCTAAGCTCACTACAATAAACCAAGACCTCTCAGCTCACTACAATAAGCAGACCTCTCCCCAGCTCACTACAATAAGCAAGACCTCTCCCAGCTCACTACAATAAACCAAGACCTCTCCTCAACTCCCCACAATAAACAAAGACCTCCTAACAACTAGTCCTTCAGCTCCCAGCCTCTCAGCTCCCCACAATAAACCAAGACCTCTCCTCAGCTCACTACAATAAACCAAGACCTGTCCTCAGCTCTCCACCTCACGTTAAGGCCTCCCTCAAGTTATTACTCAGAATCCAATACTGAAAGACGAGATAGATGCCAAAAGTTGCTGCTCCTCCTTAATTAAATGAACACCAGCTGTTGGGCCTTGAGCAAACACCATCGACTGTAGACGCATTTTAGGCGAGTACGTCTGTCTGTCTGTGTCTGTCTGTCTGTGTCTGTCTGTCTGTCTGTCTATCTTTCTTTTCTCTATGTCTGTTTATCTATCTATCTTTGTCTATCTTTTTATCTGTCTATTTGTCTACCTCTGTCTGTCTGTCTCTGTCTGTCTGTCTTTTCTTTTCTCTATGTCTGTTTATCTGTCTATTTGTCTACCTCTATCTATCTTCTTCTGCCTCTGTCTGTCTGTCTGTCTGTCTGTCTGTCCGTCTGTCCGTCTGTCTGTCTGTCTGTCTCTATCCATCTAGCTATTTGCCCTGAAGGAAAATTTACCTGTACCTCCATTGATTAAAACCCTTTATGTCCATCACGTCTTGAGCTGATTACCGAGACATCGAGTTCTTTACTAATGAAACTTTCCATTATTATTTTTATTATTATTATTATTTTATTATTTTCATCATCAGTATTGTTATTTTCGTTATTGTTATTTTCATTATTATTATTATTATTATTATTATTATTATTATTATTATTATTATTTTATTTACCTCACTTTAACAAGCCTCGTGACCTTGATACACCTCGAGGCGACTAAGATATGAACCAAAGGTCAAAGAAGGTCAAGTAATACATATACACTAATATCTATTTAGTTTTATGTTAGTATTTCTCTTCTCTTTACGTGTATACACCGTAGTTCTTATGTATATCTAATTCCCTTGGTTCTAATGTATTCTTAATTCATACACATCTTTCTCCTTGTCTATTATTTCTTTTCGGATTTTGGGGGATTTTCCTGGTAATGTTCTTCCGTAAAAAAATTTAATGATAAAAGTTGAATCACATCTCTCGGTATTTCTCAACAAGAACATGAACAAATACGTATCTTGGGGTGGAATTCAATCAGCGGAAACAACGTCTCCCAGACAGATCCATCGCGGGGCAACATAATGCTTTCCTCGAAGAAGTAATGGAACTCGGGGTTAAAAAAAAAAAAAAAAAAAAGGGATAATATAAATTGCACCGGATCCATCTTGGTAGAAATGGCAGCACCATCCCGACACATCGACACAACCAGCATGATGCATTGATGACTAGATGTACGATACAACTCCAAAAGAACTAAACATCTGCGCCGATACGATAAAAACAACGCATTGATGACTAGACGTACGATACCACACGACGAATACCAGGCATTGATGACTAAATGGTGAATTCGATGTGTTACTCCACACACACACACACACTGACGACACGACATCAAGACGACACGGGGCCACGACAGGGCAGAATCTCCGAGGGGCGCACAAAACACAAGAGACACGAACCCTGAGAAAATGAAACACCAGTGAGGAAGACGACCAGTAACATTCTTCCTCGACGGCCGACACGACGCGACGCCTGGGGAGAATGAACACCGACAGCGACACCACGACACATTAAACTCTACAACAATATGAGGAAATTTAAGAAATGAGGAATTAAATGACTGATGTAAAGTTATTACCCGAAAGTTTACTCTATAACATCAATACAAGTGTTGATTTAAGTAATGGTGACACCTAGGTATACCTATCCCTATCTGGGCACACCTACCCCTACCTGGGCACACCTATCCCTATCTGGCACACCTATCCCTTCCTGGGCACAGCTACCCCTACCTAGCCACACCTATCCTTACCTCGCCACACCTATCCCTTCCTGGGCATAGCTATCCTTACTTGGGCACACGTATCCTTACCTGTACGCCTATCCTTATTTGGGCACACCCATCCTTACCTGGGCACACCTATACCTACCTGGGCACACCTATCCTTACCTGGGCACACCTATACTTACCTGGGCACACCTACACTTACCTGGGCACACCTATCCCTACCTGGGCACCTATCCTTCCGTTCTATCCAGGCAGGTAATACACTTATCTCCCTCTCCTTCATGTATACAACAACTCTTCCCTCGCCTATCCACTCACAACCTCCCTTCCCCTCTCTTATCAGTTGTGTATATAACTTCAACAACCATCCGACCCTCTACCACAACACACTGTTCCTTACCACTTGCTTCTTCCCTCCATCACCCCTCACCTTCTCTTCCTTATATCCTCTACTCCTTAATTCCTTATCTCATCTTCCTCATTCTCCTCCTCATATTTCGTCCATACGCTTCTCACCTTACTCATTTTCCCTGTCACTCCTCCTTCCCTCCCACAATCTCGCCCTCTTTGCCTGCCCTTCCTTTTCTACCTCTATCCCCACTTGCCTTCCTTCCTTCCTTCTCTTTATTTCTCTACCTTTACCTCTTTTCCTACCTTTCCTTCTTCTGTTTCCTTATATCTCCCTCTTTTCTTCTATATCTCCCCCTCTATCAATTTCTCCCTCTTTCCCTACCGTCCCTCAATTTATTCCTCCATCTCTACCTCTTTATCTACCTTCCCTTCCTCTCTTTCCCTTCCTTCTCTCTCCACCTCCTCTCTCTATCCCTATCCTCCCCTTCTTTCTCTATCTCCTTACCTACCTTCCCTCGTCCACACAAGGGTCTGAGACAACAACTGCCAACACTCTACTCAGTCAACCCAGCGACGCTTCCTAACTCCTGTACTCGGTAAGTTTTCCGATTCTGGCAAGTTCCTCCTGTCTTGTGGGGAGTTCAACACCTCAGCTCTCACACTCTATATATCTCTCTCAGACTCTATCTTTTTCTCACCAAACCACCAAAAAACACCCATCCACCACTCCTCCCGCACTCACTCAACCCGCACGCACGCACGCACGCACGAAGCTCAGAATGTTGACAGAGAGGGAGGGATATGTTGTAGATAGATTTAACAATTGACAGAAGGAAACTTGAACTCGGGGCTTATAACATTGATAGGAATTGACAGGGAAATTTGAACAGGGACTTTGAATGTTGATACATACGGGAAATGACAGAGAGAAACTTGAACAGAGGCGTAATGACGGGGAGGAGAATTGAGAAGAAACTTGAACAGGAAATTTAAGATAATGACAGTAGGATACTGACAGAGAAATTTGGACATAGGGACGGGGTAAATTGAGAGGATAGGAAGATAGGCGGTGGGGCGTTGACAGGTGGAGGGGAGGGTGACTGACAGGTGGAAGAGGGGTGACTGAAAGGTGGAGAGAGGAGGGTGACTGACAGGTGGAGAGAGGGAGGGTGACTGACAGGTGGAGGGAGGTGACTGACAGGTGGAGAGAGGAGGGTGACTGAGTGGAGAGCAGGAGGGTGACGGTGGAAGGGTGACTGACAGGTGGAGAGGAGGGTGACTGACAGGTGGAGAGGAGGGGTGACTGACAGATGGAGAGGGACAGGGGGTGACTGACAGGTGGAGAGAGGGACGGGGGTGACTGACAGGTGGAGAGAGGGAGGGGCTGACAGGTGGAGAGAGAGGGGGTGACTGACAGATGGAGAGAGGGTGAATGACAGGTGGAGAGGGGGGTGACTGGTGGAGAGGGAGGGGGTGACTGACAGGTGGAGAGGGTGGGCAGCACTTGACAGCTATAGGGAGGAAGGTACCTGGACTTGGCAGTTTAAGGGGATAAAGAGTAATGATCCACTTGATAATGACAGAAGGGAACTGGAAGCTAAAGGAGAAGTGTTTGATATTTGACAGGGAGATGACACGACAATAGACAGAGAAAGACGATTGACAGATGAAAGAGGATGACACACTTGACACAGGATAAGACGACAGGTAAGTGACAGTCGACACTTGACAATTGTAAGAGTGATAACGGTCAAGAGGTAGATACCACTTTACAGGTGACAGGACAGACAAGTGACAGGGCAGAATATACCTGTATCCGCTGACAGGATCCTAAGCATTAATCCACATCACTGTCAGGGGAAAGCTGCTCTCTCTCTCTCTCTCTCTCTCTCTCTCTCTCTCTCTCTCTCTCTCTCTCTCTCTCTCTCTCTCTCTCTCTGATTCTCTACTTCCTTTCAGGTCACGCCACTGGAGGATAACGCCGAGTGTATCACGCCCACAGAGGATCACACCCTGGAGGGAACACACCCATGGAGGATCACACCCACAGAGGATCACACCCACAGAGGATCACACCCACAGAGGATCACGCCGATGGAGGATCACGCCCACACGAGTCCCCAACAACACTGCCACAACCATCGATGAATCAGTCACTGTCCTTATGAGTCTTACACCAGCTGTGTTCAGTGGAGGGTACGAGCCGCCTTACTAGGGCCTTCAACATGTTTGTTACCCTGACATATCTTAGGGTAATTTCTAAGGTAACAGTGAGGTAGAATCAGGACTTAGGACAGTAATTGATAACTGCCCTTGACCACCGAAAGAGCAACTAACAATGACTAACCGACGTATATAAGATACAGAAAATATACACAAATATTAACGTTACGATATAGGAGCATTAACAACTTGCAGGATATCTACCCTAACTTAATCACACCACCCTACCCAGACTTAACCTCCCTACCTTAACCTAAACTAACTACCCAAACCTAACCTAACCTAATCGCCACCAATAACCTACATATACACCCCCACAGGCATGACGCCCGGCGGGAAAATCCTACAGTATAGTGAGTCAGATAACATGTGCTAAGTATGTGACCGTATCTTCTTCTTCTTCTTCTTCTTCTTCTTCTTTTGTTGTCGTATTATTATTATTATTATTATTATTATTATTATTATTATTATCATTAAACTCACATTGTCACTAAATCTTGCTAAAACATGTTCACCTTTATTCTACCTGAACAAAACAACACCTGGACACAAAACCACCATCTGGACACAAACACCTGGACAAAACAACACCCGAACAAAACCATAACACCTGGACACAAACACCTGGACAAAACAACACCTGAAAAAAACCATAACAACCTGGACAAACAACCCAACACCTGGACGAAACACAACACCTGGACGAAACACACACCTGGACAAAAACCCCACCAAACCTTTAAAAGTTGAGTCCAGGTTAGGCTATCATGTAAACCCTTGCTGGAGGTTATCATGGCTCGCTTCACTGCCTCAATAACTCCTTCATGCTGTGACGTCATACCTCAATACACAACACTTTCACCATCTCTATAATCATCCAACTTTCTCTGTGTCTTCCTTTCTTTCTTTTCGTTTCTAGTCGAGGATAATAATAATAGATTAATAATTATGTATCTTCTTCTTCTTCTTCTTCTTCTTCTTCTTCTTCTTCTTCTTCTTCTTCTTCTTCTTCTTCTTCTTCTTCTTCTTCTTCTTCTTCTTCTTCTTCTTCTTCTTCTTCTTCTTCTTCTTCTTCTTCTTCTTCTTCTTCTTCTTCTTCTTCTTCTTCTTTATTTCTTCTTTTTCTTCTTCTTCTTTTTTTCTTTCTTCTTCTTTTTTTCTTCTTTCTTCTTCTTTCTTCTTCTTCTTCTTCTTCTTTTTCTTCTTTCTTCTTCTTCTTTTCTTCTTCTTCTTTATTTCTTCTTCTTCTTTCTTCTTCTTCTTCTTCTTCTTCTTCTTCTTCTATTATTCTCTTCTTCTTATTCTTCTTCTTCTTCTTCTTTCTTCTTCTTAACTATTCTTCTTCTTTTATTATTTATTCTTCTTCTTCTTATTTATTCTTCTTCTTTATTTATTCTTCTTTACTTCTTCTTCTTCTTCTTCTTCTTCTTCTTATTCTTCTTCTTCTTCTTCTTCTTCTTCTTTAACTTTTATTCTACTTATTCTTTCTTACTTTTCTTCCTTTACTTCTTTATTTTCTTCTTCTTCTTCTTCTTTCTTATTTATTTATTTATTTCTTCTTCTTTTTCTTCTTCTTCATCTTCTTTAGCCTATTTTTGGGTTCCAATGATTCATCCCAATAATATCAGGAAAAGTCATTATGCATGTTCTTATGGAATGCTATCATTGTCATCACTCATACTACCAACCGTTATCAACCACAACCACCACCACATAACAACAAAATTAACAACAGTCACCACCAACTAGAATCATCACCAACCATCACCACCAAAACCAATCATCACTACCAACAACAATCACCACCACCACCAACAACCACCATTAAACAAAAAAAACAACCACCATCACTACCAACCACCACCACTCTCCTGCAATCACGTAAACCGAGATGCCGTCATCACCTTGCCATCGTTCAGTGTCGATACCTTGACAAAAATATTGACTCCCCAAGAAAGGTTGCCGACAGATTACTTGCGGAGAAATAAATTGCATCATTCTTTAGCTTGCCGAGGGGTTTGAATACTATAGTAACTGTGATACGTGTGTGGTGGTGATGAGTGGTGGTAACTGGTAGAGCATGGGTGATGTTGGTGGTAAAAGGTGATAGTGGTAGTGAGTGGTGTCTGATACTGGTGATAATGAGTGGTAACTGGTATTGGTGGTGAGTGGAGGTAACTAATTGAGGTTAGTAGTGATAGTAGGAAGTGGTAGTGGTGATAGTAGTGGTAGTGGTGATAGTAGTGGAAGTGATGGTAACTGGAACTGTGGTGGTGGTGCTGTTGAGCGGCCTCCTCCCCTCCACCACCTTCACTGTCCCCACCACCCCTCGCTCTCCCCCCACCACCCACTCTCACTCCCACCACCCTTCTCTCCCACCACCTCCTGTCCCCCACCACCCCTCGCTCTCCCCCACCGCCCTCTCTCCCCCCACACACCCTCCTCTCCCCCACCACCCCTCTCTCTCCCCCCACCACCCCTCTCTCCCCACCACCCGTCTCTCTCCCCACCACCCGTCCCTATCCCCCACCACCCGTCCCTCTCCCCACACCACCCGTCTCCCACCACCGTCCCTATCCCCACCCGTCCCTCCCCCACCACCACCCGTCACTCTGCCCCACCACTCGTCCCCTCCCACCACCACCCCTCACTCTCCCCACCACCCCTCCTCTCCCCCACCCCCCCTCTCCCCCACCACCCGTCCCTATCCCCCACCATCCCTATCCCCCCACCACCACCCCTCATTCTTCCCCACCACTCGTCCCCTCCACCACCACCCCTCACTCTCCCCCACCACCCCTCACTCTCCCCCCACCCCCCCTCTCTCCCCACCACCCGTCCCTATCCCCACCACCCGTCCCTATCCCCCACCACCCGTCCCCCCCCCCACACCCCGTCCCTCTCCTCCCCTACCCCTTCCCCCCTACCCACCCCTCCTCTCCCCTCCCCCTTCCTCTCCCCCACTCCTCTCCCCACCACCCCTCACATTCCCTCCCACCCCTCCTCTCCCCACCCTCGTCCCCCTCCCCCACCACCCCTCCTTCTCCCCCCACCCTCCTCCTCTCCCCATCACCCCTCACTCTCCCCCATCCCCTCATCTCCCCCCACCACTCGTCCCCCTCCCCCACCACCCTCCCCTCTCCCCACCACTCCTCACTCTCCCCCATCACCCCTCACTCTCCCCCATCACCTTCACTCTCCCCCACCCCCTCACTCTCCCCCATAGATGAGGTATTTGTTCTTAATTTCTGTTCCCTCACCACAATATCGAAGTGACAAAAACACAATCCGACCCACGCCCCAGATCTTATCCTCACGTCCTGGGGGGGGGAGAGGAGGAGGGACAGGAGAGGATGGGGACGAGGAGGAGGGATGAGGAGGAATGAAGAGGAGGGAATGAAGGGAGGAGAGAGGGGTAGGAAGGGGACAGGAAGGAAGGGAGGGGTAAGGAGATAGATGGAAAAGAAGAAAAAAGCTGTGGACAGGGAGAAATAAGGAGGAAGAATGAGATTGATGAGGGAAGGGAGAAGGAAGGAAAGGAGGAGATAGAGAGAACCTAGACAACGAGTCAGGTGAATTAGGGAGACTCCATTGTATAGGATTAAGGGGAACTTTTTCTTATTTCAGGTCAACGTGTACAGTGTACGGTACAGCACCACTATACACTCACACTGTACTAAGCTTACTGTATCCTCCCTTGTACCTGAAACTGTACTTACATTGGTATTCATGAAATTAAAAAGTTACTATTCTTTCCACTCACTAAAGTTCTTACCATCAATAATCCTCGTAAGTCAAGATGTAAAAATCCACTTAACTGATATACTAGAGCTAAGGAACCAAAAGTAACTTACAAAAATATTATGAAAATTATACCGAGATTCTACTAAAACAGGATATATTCACTTTAATTTATCCCTAACTGGTGCTAACTGACGTATATCTAGTTAAGGAAGTTTTCCAACGTGTAATTTTGATGTCGTATATGTGAAAATTATTTGATTAAGTTCAATTCGGCGAGTTAAAATGCATTCTTAACACCTTCAGTAACGAGAAATATTAATTATACGAGCCTTTGAGAACCACGACCCAGGAACCACGAGACATATTCATTATACGAGCCTTTGAGAACCACGACCCAGGAACCACGAGCATATTCATTATACGAGCCTTTGAGAACCGACCCAGGAACCACGAGGCATATTCATTATACGAGCCTTTGAGAACCAGACCCAGGAACCACGAGACATATTCATTATACGAGCCTTGAGAACGACCCAGGAACCACGAGGCATATTCATTATACGAGCCTTTGAGAACCGACCCAGGAACCACGAGGCATATTCATTATACGAGCCTTTGAGAACCACGACCTAGGAACCACGAGGCATATTCATTAAACGAGCCTTTGAGAACCACGACCCGGGAACCACGAGTCACTTAGCAGGTCACGTCTGGTGTACACTATCCGCACCACAATCTCGACCCCACCACTAACACAATGGACGAGACGTGTACACCTTACTTAAGTCTAGCCATTATTATTAGCTCCTTGTACATTAATGGTGGAACAAGTCACTGAGGGAGGGAAGGAGGGAGGGTTCGGGGAGAGGAGAGTGAGGGAGGAGGGAAGGGATGGATATAGGATGGGAAAAAGGGATGGGATAGGAAAGGAAGACGGGCAGAGAAGGAGTGAGATGGGATGGGAAGAAGGGATGAGGTAAGAAGGGAAGAATGGATGAAATGAGACAAGAAGGGAAGGAGGGATGAGATAGGATGGAATGATGAGGGTGGATAAGAAAATGGAATGAGATAAGAAAATGAGGATGGGATGGGATAGGATAGGATGGGATCAATCATAAAAACACATTAATACGAAGAAAAATATACAGACAACGCAATCATCTCTCCCCTGACTGACCATCAAGCAGACGACGCCAGATATTGTCAGAAGGTGTCTGGGGAATTGTGACCACAACTGTACAACTGAGGAGTTTAGGTCCTCCCTCCTCCTCCCTCAGGGCCCCGGGGGAACAGGAGGTGACTAGTGGTAATTCCTACAGGATCCACATGTTGATAAGGAGCTCTCAGCCATCACTATAGTATCATCACTTTCTCTCAGTCATCACTATCATCACTTTCTCACTCTCATTCTACAACTGTCAGACATCACTATCAAGACTTTCAGTCATCACTATCATCACTCTCTCAATCATCACTATCATCACTTTCTCTCAGTCATCACTATCATCACTTTCTCTTAGTCACCACTATCATCACTTTCTCTTTCACCTGGCAGTCATCACTATCATCCTATCTCATCTTTCTACCTGACGTCATCACTATCATCACTTTCTCTCTCTTTCTACACCTAGAAGCCAACACTATCATCACTTTCTCACTCTCTCTTTCTACACCTGGCAGTCATCACTATCATCACAATCTCCTCTTTCTACCTCGCAGTCATCACTATCATCACTATCTCACTCTTTCTACCTGGCAGTCATCACTTTCTATCCTTTCTTCCTCTTTCTACACCTGGCAGTCATCACTTTCTCCTCTTTCTACACCTGGCAGTCATCACTATATCCTTTCTTCTCTACCTGGCAGTCATCACTATCATCACTTTCTTACTCTCTTTCTACACCTGGCAGTCATCACTATCATCACTTTCTTACTCTCTACACCTGGCAGTCATCACTATCATCCTTCTTACTCTCTCTACCTGGCAGTCATCACTATCTTCTTCTTACTCTTTCTACACCTGGCAGTCATCACTATCATCACTTTCTTACTCTCTCTACACCTGGCAGTCATCACTATCATCCTTTCTTCTCTTTTCTACACCTGGCAGTCATCACTATCATCACTTTCTTACTCTCTACACCTGACAGTCATCACTATCATCACTTTCTTACTCTCTACACCTGGCAGTCATTACTATCATCACTTTCTTACTCTCTTTCTACACCTGGCAGTCATACTATCATCACTTTGTTACTCTCTACACCTGGCAGTCATCACTATCATCACTTTCTTACTCTCTACACCTGGCAGTCTCCTATCATCACTTTCTTACTCTCTACACCTGGCAGTCATCACTATCATCCTTTCTTACTCTCCCTGGCAGTCATCACTATCATCACTTTCTTACTCTCTACCTGGCAGTCATCATTTCTTACTCTCTTTCTCACCTGGCAGTCATCACTATCATCACTTTCTTACTCTCTACACCTGGCAGTCATCACTATCTCATCACTTTCTTACTCTCTACCTGGCAGTCATCACTTTCTTCCTCTCTACGTATCACTATCATCCTTTCTTCCTCCTACACCTGGCAGTCATCCTTTCATCACTTCTTACTCTCTCACCTGGCAGTCATCACTATCATCACTTTCTTACTCTCTACACCTGGCAGTCATCATATCTTTCTTACTCTCTCCACCTGGCAGTCATATCATCACTTTCTTACTCTCTACCTGGCAGTCATCACTATCATCCTTTCTTACTCTCTACACCTGGCAGTCATCACTATCATCACTTTCTTCTCTCTACACCTGGCAGTCATCACTATCATCCTTTCTTACTCTCTACACCTGGCAGTCATCACTTTATCACTTTCTCTTCACCTGGCAGTCATCACTATCATTATCTTACTCTCTACACCTGGCAGTCATCACTATCATCACTTTCTTACTCTCTACACCTGGCAGTCATCACTATCATCCTTTCTTACTCTCTACACCTGGCAGTCATCACTATCATCAATTTCTTACTCTCTACCTGGCATCATCACTATCATCATTTTCCTCTCTACACCCGCAGTCATCACTATCATCACTTTCTCTCTACACCGCATCATCACTTTTTTTACTCTCTACACTGGCAGTCATCCTTTCTTACTCTCTACACCTGGCAGTCATCACTTCATCACTTTCTTACTCTCTACACCTGACAGTCATCACTTTCTTACTCTCTACACCTGGCAGTCATCACTATCATCACTTTCTTACTCTCTACACCTGGCAGTCATCACTTTCTTACTCTCCACTGGCAGTCATCCTTCTTTCTTACTCTCCACCTGGCAGTCATCACTATCATCTTTCTTACTCTCTACACCTGGCAGTCATCACTATCATCACTTTCTTCTCTCTACACCTGGCAGTCATCACTATATCACTTTCTTACTCTCACACCTGGCATCATCACTTTCTTACTCTCTCTACACCTGGCAGTCATATATCATCACTTTCTTACTCTCTACACCTGGCAGTCATCACTATCATCACTTTCTTACTCTCTACACCTGGCAGTCATCACTATCATCACTTTCTTACTCTCTACACCTGGCAGTCATCACTTTCTTACTCTCTACACCTGGCAGTCATCACTATCATCACTTTCTTACTCTCTCACCTGGCAGTCATCACTATCATCCTTTCTTACTCTCTACACCTGCAGTCATCCCTTCATCACTTTCTTACTCTCTACACCTGGCAGTCATCACTTTCCTCTCTACACCTGGCAGTCATCACTATCATCCTTTCTTCCTCTACACCTGGCAGTCATCACTATCATCACTTTCTTACTCTCTACACCTGGCAGTCATCACTCTCTCACACTAGAACCATTTTTTCCTACTTTCTCTCTTTTACTCAGCTGTCAACACGTCACAGTCTAGTCAGTTTCTAATTTTCGTGTTTATCTTTTCCCCCTCGAGTGTGTTCAGCTCCCCTCTCCTCTTCTCTCCCTTCTCTCTCCTCCTCCTCTCTTCCTTCCCTCACCCTCCACTACTCCTCTCTCCTCTTCCCTCCTTTCTTTCTCCTCCATTCCTCACTCTCCTCCTCTTCTCTTCCTTCCCTCACCCTCCTCCCCTCTTTTTCTCCTCTCTTCCTTCCCTCACCCTCCTCTCTCTCCTTTCCCTCACCCTCCACCAGTCATCTCTCATCCCTCCCACCCCTCATTCCTTCCCTCACCCCTCCTCTCCTCTCCTCTCCCTTCCCTCCCCTCCTTTCCTCACCTCCTCCACTCTCTCCCTTCCCTCCCCCTCCTCTCCTCTCCTCTCTCCTCCCTTCCCTCACCCCTTCTCCCCTCTCCCTTCCCTCACCCCTCCTCCCTCTCCCTTCCCTCACCCTCCTCTCCCTCTCTCTCCCTTCCCTCACCCTCCTCCCCTCTCCTTCCTCACCCTCCTCCACCTCTCTCCCTTCCCTCACCCTCCTCCCCTCTCCCCTCTCCTCCCTCCCCTCCTCCCTCTCCCCTCCCTCACCCTCCTCCCCCCTCTCCCTTCCCTCACCCTCCTCCCTCTCCCTTCCTCACCCTCCTCCCCTCTCCCCCCCCTCCCCCTCCTCCCCTCTCCCTTCCCCTCACCCTCCTCCCTCTCCCTCCCTCACCTCCTCCCCTCTCCCTTCCCTCACCCTCCTCCCCTCTCCTTCCCTCACCCCTCCTCCCCTCCCCTCTTCCTTCACTCGCTCATCTCATCCCCTCCTTCCTTTCCCTCCCTTGCCTCACCCTTCCAATCTATACAATGAATCGAGTAATTTCGACAAAGTACAAGAGGCAACAAAGTCAAACAATTTACATTTGTGTATTGAAATTGGATATATTAGGGTAAGTAGTCCGTCTATCCGTCCGTCCATCGGTCCGTTCGTCTGTGTCTCCGTAAAAGTTTTCTTATCCGGAGCGTAACTCTTATATGGTTTGAAGTATCGTGATGGATCCTGACGTGAATATGTATCGTAAGTGACTTAAATGACCAACTCTCAACTACAGCTTCAGTGTCAGGTCAAGATCACACCTGCAGGTCAAAGGATCCTAAGTAGTATCTGGCAACCTGTGGTGTAATGGTCAGCATCCTCGCCTCGCAAGCGAGCGGACCCGAGTTCGATCCTCGGGCAGGGTGAAACTATGGGCAAGTTTCTTTACGCCATTTGCCTCTGTCTACCCAGCAGTAATTGGGAACCTGATGTTAATCGATTTGGGAATCGTATTCCAGGGTAATGGTTAGCCAGTGCAGTTGACGAGTTGTCCGGTCTTCTCGGACTATTCCTTGACACTGGGTCATGCAGCTCGTTAACTTAGGTGTTGTTGTGTTGGCGACAAATTCTACACCTTAAACAAATTCACAGCCTAGGAGGCCCTTCGGCCGGACATCCTCGATTTCGAGGGGCTTCCATTAAGTAGTATCTAGTCTCTCTCTCTCATATGCCTTGGCATAATCCACCTTCTATATATAAATAAAAACACAATAACAAAACAATAATAATAATAAAAATAATAATAACGATAGCATAACTTCAGTAAATATGTAAATATCTTTGTTTAAGAGATAAAATACTAAAATCTAAGTATCGTGTGTGCGAGTGTGTCATAGACTTAAATTAATAACACAAGGGAGAATGAAGAGTGACGCTCCTCCGTCACCTCCACCTGACACAGAGGTGACGCTACCAGGAGATGAGGCAGTGTGAGGGTCTGTCACCTCCACACTGGACGCTGAGAGAGAGAGGTGGGACGAGACAGATGACGTCAGCGGGAACTATTATGGCAATCACATCAATAAAATTACAATAAATATAAATAAATTTAAATGACATTTAAAACGAAAATAAAATAGCTAATTAAGGAATTACTAAAAATATTTCAGTAAACGGTATAAAAATAATATAAATGCAAATGGCAAAAATAACGATTCAACAAACTATTTTTAACATCAATCCACCAACCCGCCCGCCCGCCCGTACGCACTCGCGCACGCACACACACGGGGGGCAGAAAGCTGGCGCATTTTTGTGGTGTGGGAGGGTATGCCCCCCAGCTGGGAGTAGGTGTTCGGCTCCAGCAACACGCACAAGTGGCCGCCGCTGCCTACCGACCAAGGGAGAGGTGAGGTAAAGCCTTTTGGAGGAGTTTTTAAAGGCGAGGGAAATTGTGTGTGTCGGTGGTGGAGGTGGGAGGTGATCGTGGAGGTTGGAGGTGGGAGATGATCGTGGAGGTTGGAGGTGGTGACGTTGGGGGTGAGTGGTGTGTGGGGTGTGGTGGTGGTAGTGGGTGGTGGTGGTGGTGGTGGTGGTGGTGGTGGTGGTGGGTGGTGGTGTAGTAGTGGTGGTGGTGGTGGGTGGTGGTGGTGGTGGGTGGTGGTAGTAGTAGTGGTGGTGGTGGTGGGTGGTGGTGGTAGTGGTGGTGGTGACGGGAGGTTGAGGTGGGAGATGATCGTGAGGTTGGGGTGGTGGACGTGTTGGGGTGGTGGTGGTGGTGGTGGTGGTGATGGTGGGTGGTGACGAGGTGGTGGAGGTTGGATGGTAGATGAGTGGTGGTGGTGGTGGTGGTGGTGGTGGTGGTAGTGGGTGGTGATCGTGGAGGTTGGAGGTGGTGGAGGTTGGAGGTGGTGGAGGTTGGAGGTGATGGTAGATCGTATGGTAGTGGTAGGTGTGTGTGTTAGACAAGATAATATATTACACACGAACCTGCTCGGAACACCAGGCATCATGATAGAAGACTACCGGGCCTGATGTGGTCGTGGCTAGCTGGCTGGCTAGTTGGTTGGGACTGACTGGCTAGTTGGCAGGCTGGGTGACTGACTGGCTAGTTGGCAGGTTGGGTGACTGACTGGCTAGTTGGCAGGCTGGTTGGCTGAGTGGCTAGTTGGCTGGCTGGTTGGCTGAGTGGTTAGTTGGCTGGCTGGTTGGATGGCTAATTTGTTGGCTGGCTACTTCGCTACTTGGCGGTCTAGCTGCCTGGTTGCGTTGCATGTTGGCATTAGCATTAATCTGGCGGTGTTTGACAAGGGCGTGTGGGCGAGCGTCCATCAGGGGCTCCCGATGATGGCCAACTACCTACCTGCCTGATGGTTCTAAATTAAAATACATATATAATCAGCAGGTGGCCACCGACGCTTCCTTGGCACGATGTTCAGAGGTGAAACTACAAAAAAAAAGACTTCTGAACTACACGTTGCTTTTGACACGAACATGTGACGCGTTCATATGGCCGGGAAGGTTAAATCATGTTCTAGGTTGAGTGAGTTCTCTTGTCACGGTGCTTTAATACATCCCAAGAGGCCAGTAAATCAAGGAACGTCCCCTTGTCTCCCTCACACAGACATTTGGGGCCAGCTGAACACATACACGAAATGATACGACGATAAAATCATCCCACGCACGTTCCTCTTATTGACGGAGGGTAGCTCTCTCTCTCTCTCTCTCTCTATCATACAACACTATAATCATGCCCACAATATCAGTGGCATCATACCCACAACAGAACCATACCCACACCACCATATGGTACTGTACCCACACCACATACTGGTGCCATACCCAACTCAATATAATGGCATACCCCACAATATCAGTACCATACCCACACCATAATGAGTACCATACCCACACCACCATAGTAACACCATACCCACACCACCATAATTCACATACCCACACCACCATATACGACACCATACCCACACACCATAATGGCACCGTACCCACACACCATAAGACACCATACCACCACCATAGTGACACCATACCACCATATAAACATACCCACACCATAATGACACCCTACTCGCACCACCAGACACCATACCCACACCATAATGGCACCATACTCATACCATAGTGACACCATACCCACACCATAATGGCACCATACTCATACCATAGTGACACCATACCCACACCATAGTGACACCATACTCATACCATAGTGACACCATACCCACACCATAATGGCACCATACTCACAACAAAGCCTGGTCCCACGTCAGAACTCTCACACACCTGAAAATAGAAAGAAAAAATAATTATTCTTTTGTTCTACAGCGTGAAAAAATATATTAATATATATACACATACATTATTAATTTTTCTAGTTATTTTTTTCGAGTCCAACTAATAAAAATATCAAGTTAAAAAATACTTCTCATATATATTACAAATGAAATCTATCTATCTATCTATCTATCTATCTATCTGTCTGTCTGTCTGTCTGTCTGTCTGACACATAGATCCTCCTGGGAACAACAACCTCGACTTGAACGACGTTGACCTGAAGAATGACCGAACAAGTAAGACATTCAGACATCACTACTTCTATCATTCAGTCACTCAATTGTCTCTTTCATTCAGTTACTCAAATGTCTCTTTCATTCAGTTACTCAATTGTCTCTTTCATTCAGTCACTCAATTGTCTTCTATCAATTAAGTCACTCAATCGTCTTTCACTGTGACCTCGCACTCTGACCTTTCACTGTGACCTCGCACTCTGACCTTTCACTATGACCTCGCACTCTGACCTTTCACTGTGACCTCGCACTCTGACCTTTTCACTGCACCTCGCACTCTGACCTTTCACTGTGACCTCGCACTCTGACCTTTCACTATGACCTCGCACTCTGACCTTTCACTGTGACCTCGCACTCTGACCTCTCGAACTTACAATCATCATAAACAAATCCCCTTCAACCGCACCTGAGCTTTGAAATACCTAAGGTTTGGTCCAAATCAAGCTAAAAGAAATTGGTTTAGGTTGGAAGGTGAGGGAAGGATGGGGTAAGGAGGAAGGATGGGGTTGGGTAAGGAGGGAAGGATGGGGTTGGGTAAGGAGGGAAGGATGGGGTTGGGTGAGGAAGGATGGGGTTGGGTAGGAGGGAAGGATGGGGTTGGGTAAGGAGGGAAGGATGGGTTGGAAGGGAGGAAGGATGGGGTTGGGAGGAGGGAAGGATGGGGTTGGGTAAGGAGGAAGGTGGGGTTGGGTAAGGGGAGGGAAGGATGGGGTTGGGTAAGGAGGGAAGGATTGGGTAAGGGGAGGAAGGATGGGGTTGGGTAAGGAGGGAAGGATGGGGTTGGGGTAGGGAGGGAAGTTGGAGGAGTGAAGGGTGGGTTGGCAAGGAGGAAGGATGGGTTGGAAGGAGGGAAGGGTGGTTGGAAGGAGGGAAGGATAAGGTAAGGAGGAAGGATGGGTTGGGTAAGGTGAGAAGGAGGAGGAGGAAGGATGGGTTGGGTAAGGGAGGGAAGGGGTTAAGTGAGGGAAGGATGGGTTGGGTAAGTGAGGAAGGATGGTGGGTAAGGAGGAAGGATGGGTTGGGTAAGGGAGGAAGGATGGGTTGGGTAAGGTGAGGGAAGGATGGTGTTGTGGAGGGAAGGATGGGGTTGGAAGGAGGAAGGATGGTTGTAAGGAGGGAAGGATGGGTTGGAAGGAGGGAAGGATGGGGTTGGGTAAGGGAGGGAAGGATGGGGTTGGGTAAGGGAGGAAGGATGGGGGTTGGGTAAGGGAGGAAGGATGGGGTAAGGGGAGGAAGGATGGTGTGGTTAGGTTAGGTTTTGGTTTATGTTACTAATAGACGGACACACAACAGTAACGAGAAAAAGCCCCCGACCTGAAGACTTAGTAAAGTCAGAACAACACGTGTGGGGAGGAAGGGCCAGAGAGTCGAGTGACTCGGTGTACAACGATCAAAGTCCACAAACTTTCCTCGTGAAGTGTCCTGACAACACGACGCTGTTTCCATTTACAGTACGTTACTTTTACGTGTTGTGTGTGTGTGTGTTGAATACATCACCTCTGCTACAGTATGTAAAATACTTGATACTTTGTAAATACTGAATGAATAGTGAGTTTCTATTTACCTTTTCCTCTGTCAGAAACTCACATTGAGAGGAAGCCACAGTGAGCGTTGGATGACACGAGTGACCTATATGTATATAATATACCATGAAATTTCACGTTATGAGAATTGCTTCTCGCAGTCTTGATCAGTCACTCTTCACGAGGTCATTAAAGCACATCCCTGGTGTATTTTACTCTTCAGGGTCACCAACGCCTTGACAAGTGTCCATCATACCAGCTGTCGTCACACGAGGGTCTGCCACCCTGTGGTGAAACGCACGGACCACAACTAATACTTCAAGAATTTGGTTAAGGATGACTCGAGTCTTACGTGTAGAGACGTGCCCATGTGAAAATATATAGGCTTAACATTAATGGTCTGTGGATTAAACCGTAGACGTGAACTAGCTGTGAGGGTCATGAATACCAACACTTCATTACGCTGAGTAAATTGGATTATCATGAAGTTAAAAAGCGTTGACGTGTCTGCCAGGTAACTGCTTTTTTACCACGAGAATCTGATAGTACACCACGATCGCGCCCACAACTATCCACGCCCACGGCCTCCCACGCCCATGGTTGTCAACACCAACTCCTTCCCATGACCGGCTGACACCCCACATATGTCTGTTGTATCTTATTCCTGCTTACACCCATAGCTGTCCAAGACCACCTACACTCACCAACCACCACACTACCATGACCTCACACTGACAAAAACAAGACTACGCAACTGAACACAACAATCACCAGTGCGATACACTGTACAGTTATCTGGAGTCGAGTGTGTTAGAAGTCGAGTGTTCGTTGGTCGAGTGTGTTAGAAGTCGAGTGTGTAGGAGTGTGTGAGGTAGTCGAGTGTGTGAGGTAAGGGGGTATCTCGCTAGCATTTTTATTGTCAACTTTTTCATTACTGTCGATTTTTTACGTATCGTCGACTCAAGATCTATAATAATTGATACTACAAATAGTTATAAAAAAGTAAACTAAATTTTACTTAAAATATAAAGCTAAAATTATTATTAAGTAATTATTACTCTTCTTCCCAAGATTACTCATTATTATGTTTAATTTCGTGATTTTAAAAAGTAAAGAAAATAAACATTTGTTGTTTACATTTTAACCACGCGGGAATAAAAAGAACATGATGGAGCCAACATATAAAATAATTTCCCAAGTATGGACACACCTCTTGCAGGAGTTATTGGTGGCCTAGGTAAGGTAGCGTCGTTGTCTCTGGGATCACCAGGACTCTTCATATACCAAAAGAAGGCGTAGAATTGCTGCGCTTCCTTCGTCAGTTGGATCCATCTTGTTTGTTGACAGTTATCGAACGAGAGAAACTGGCAAGTTGGTTCTAAACGCATGTGTTACGGTGCACAACAAAGTTCGATTACTTTCTGAAAATTGAAAATTATAAAAAGTCGACGAAAGAATGCCAGTGTGACGACGCCTTTAAGGTCTCGACGACTACAACAAAGAGCAGGAGAAGAGTCTGCTTTCTCGGCTGCCCTTGACTGCATGGACTAGATTCAAGGTTCTCAAATTTCAGTTCCTAATAGACCAAAGATTCTTCTATTATAAAACACATCAGCTGGTCAACGATATGATTCAAGATGCTCAAGTTAAAGTTCACCAAAACATATGATTCTTGCCTCCTAACACTGACCCTGCGTAAAATTCTTACCAGGAACTCACAACAACTTGACAATACTCCCGAGCTTCAAAGCCCAGACAGTTAATCCAATCCTCCTCAGCCAGTACCATGGAAACAGCGTCATCGAGAGCACTCGACAGCGACGTGGGCGTTCCTCTACCTCCTAGACGGAACGCCAGACGAGCGATCGCCCGCCTTTCTTTAACGGCACGAGTATTATTCTCCAACTCCAAAACAACCAGACCAGAGATACATTATGTAAACGAGGAGCTTCACGCAAATACATAGTTAGAGAAATCCATCAGTTAAATCCCTTCCCTGACGCCCGGGGGATTACACCTGAAGTCTGCGGTGCCTGGGGGAGGAGGGCGATGGAGATTACAATTAACCAAGAGGAGATTTAGCCCCTCCTCGTGCCCCTCTTAATTAAATTCAATATGAATGGCAGATTAGTGGAACATGACTCTCCCTGCTGTTGTGTCTCCTGAGTACGGAAGAGGAGGAGAAGGAGAAGGAAGGAGAAGGAAGGGGAAGGAAGGGGGAGAAGGGGGAGAAGGAAGGGGGAGAAGGAAGGGGGGGGAGAAGGGGAAGGGGGGGAGAAGGAAGGGGGGAGAAGGAAGGGGGAGTAGAAGGAAGGGGGGGAGAAGGAAGGGGGGAGAAGGAAGGGGGGGAGAAGGAAGGGGGGAGAAGGAAGGGGGGAGAAGGAAGGGGAGAAGGAAGGGGGGGAGAAGGAAGGGGGAGAAGGAAGGGGGAGAGAAGGAAGGGGAGGAGAAGGAAGGAGAAGGAAGGGAGAAGGAAGGGGGGAGAGAAGGAAGGGGGAGTAGAAGGAAGGGGAGGAGAAGGAAGGGGGAGGAGAAGGAAGGGAGGGGGAGGAGAAGGAAGGGGGGAGGAGAAGGAAGGAGGGGAGAGAAGGAAGGAGGGGAGAAGGAGGAGGAGGGAAGGAGGAGGAGGAGGAGACGGGACAAATGGGCCCCAATCCTAATAGTTAGCTTAGGTTGGGGTCTGTTAGGACTCGGGTCCACCTGAACTGCTACAATGGAGAGGAGTCTGTCAGTCAATATCTCTCCACATTATCCGTCTCTATCTCTCATTATCCGTCTCTCTATCTCTCATTATCCGTCTCTCTATCACTCATTATCCGTCTCTCTATCTCTCATTATCCGTCTCTATCTCTCATTATCCGTCTCTCTATCTAAAAGTATCCATCTTCCTCTCCTGTTCATTTACCTATCTTAATTTTCCTTTAATCATCATATTTCTATTTCATTACTATCCATCTTTTCTTCCTCTCTTTATCTATTCTTATCTCTTTATCTCACTCGCTCTCTCACCCATTTACTATCTTTCCCTCTGTCCTCAATCTTTATCTCCACCTTTATTAACCCTCCTCACACATCCTATCCACTCATACATCCTGCACACACACACACACACACACCCATCCTATCCACCCAACAAATCATCACTATTCCCCTTCTAGCCGCCATCCTCCACATCCCTCTCGAGTGGGACTATCTGGCTTCTAATCATCCTACCAAGGTAAAAATAACACTAATTAAACATACCTGTCAGAGTGGTGAGGTGTGTGTGTAGGTGTGTGCGTGCGTGTGTGTGTGTGTGTGTGTGTGTGTGTGTGTGTGTGTTTGATTGTAGACGTAAACACGTACACAGGTGGGCGTGTTTGCGTGTAGAGTACCTGTACATCATTAACCACCACGTGAATTTCGGCGCTACCTAACCTGACTACACACGATACTCACACTACACACCCCTACCACAACACACACCCCTACCACAACACACCCCTACCACAACACACACCCCTACCACAACACACTGCACACCCTACCACAACACACACTACTACACACCCCTACCACAACACACACACACACACACCCCTACCACAACACACACACTACACACCCCTACCACAACACACACACACACACCACACACACCCCCTACCACAACACACACACACCACACACCCCTACCACAACACACACACACACCACACACCTACCACAACACACACACTACACACCCCTACCACAACACACACTACACACCCTACCACAACACACACCACACACACCACACACCCCACCACAACACACCACACACCCCTACCACAACACACTACACACCCCACCACAACACACACCACACACCCCTACCACAACACACACACACACACACCACACACCCCTACCACAACACACACACACACACACACACACACACACACACACACACACACACACACACACTACACACCCCTACCACAACACACACACTCACCACACACCCCTACCACAACACACACACACACCCCTACCACAACACACACACACACTACACACCCCTACCACAACACACACACACCACACACCCCTACCACAACACACACTACACACCCTACCACAACATACACCACACACCCCTACCAAAATACACACACACCCCTACCACAACACACACACACACCCCGACCACAACATACACTACACACCCCTTACCAAAATACACACACACCCTACCACAACACACACTACACCCCTACCACAACATAACACACACCCCTACCACAACACACACACACACACTACACACCCCTACCACAACACACACACACACCCCTACCACAACACACACTACACACTACACACCCCTACCACAAACACACACACACACACACACACACACACACACACACACACACACACACACACACACACACACACACACACACACACACACACACACACACACACACACACACACACACACACACACACACACACACACACACACACACACACACACACACACACACACACACACACACACACACACACACACACACACACACACACACACACACACACACACACACACACACACACACACACACACACACACACACACACACACACACACACACACACACACACACACACACACAACACACACACACACACACACACACACACACACACACAGGGCCAACGATAAGACACCTACATAATTCCCTATGTTCAAAAACTACTAAGAACAGAATCGCAAAACCTATTTATTTGACGATATTTTTTTTACAGGATAACCAAAATATAAAAACTACCCAAAGTTAGGCTAGGTTAGGTGAGGTAAAATAGGGTTAGGTAAAGTTAGAATAGGTTGGATAGGATTGGATAGGATAGGTTGGATAGGGATTGGATAGGTTAGGTTTGGTAATGCTTGGTTTGGTTAAATTTGGTTAGGTTCGTAACTTACAAAAAGCAATGATTTAGCAGTCTTGTTCCCGGTACTTTTCCAACATTAACAAGTCTTGCACAACACCATGGCGTCCTTCTCACTGACCGGGTCTACGTAGCTCGCCCATGTCCAAAAGGCACTTGAATTAATCACGCCCCCCCTGCGCTATATATTGTGTTTACCTTCCATGTATTTACCCTAATCACCAGTAATCAGGGGGAGTTTGGGCCTGTATTTTCTTCCTATCAGACATATCAGATTTTATCGCGCCAGTTCTGCAATATATATTTTCCTGCTTAAGATACGTTTTTCATGATTCGTTTTCTTTGACGTATTTCGCTAAGGGGATTACCTGACATTTTTTTAAGGGATTATCAGGGCTATTTTGCAAGAGATTATTAAGTATATTGTTTAAAAAAAATTATAGGGATTTAGTTTTTGATGCAAGAGTATAATTGAAATACTTTTTTTATGAACTAGTTGGATTTTTTGGGGGTTGTTGTTTTAGGAACCATAAGAATCTAACTTCTTCCGTTGCCATAGTGATGAAAAAGGTCTAACATGTCCTTAGATTATAAAATAAAGGAATAATTCTTTAACTCGCTCTAGATGCTGTCAGGGTACACATCGAGTTTCATAAAAATAAGTTAATATTTGTCCGAGATGTCGCGTTTACAAGACAGACAGACAGACAGACAGACAGACAGACAGACAGACAGACAGACAGACAGACAGACAGACAGACGGACGGACGGACGAGAGGACCAACGTACAAACAGACAGAAAACATTGAGAGAGAGACGAGGACATAAATAACAGAGGATATAATGATGAAATACTGAGAAATATGCGGATTCAGGGAATTATTGATAGACTATGTGAGAAATATTATCAATACACTGGATGCTATATCTCACTAAACATAGACCCTTATTCACGACACCTCCATCCACCTAACCTATCCACATCCACAACAAAATCCCTCACAGCTACCCACTTCTTCCTATCCTCATCCACATCAAAGCTCATCCCAGCTACCTACTTCCCATCAATCCACATCCCCAATAAAGTCCATCCCAGCTATCCTCTCCCACCTATCCTCATCCACAACAAAGCTCATCTAGTTGCCCTCTCCCACCTATCCCCTAAAACAAAACAATCTCCACGACCTGATCCCATCCAGAACATCCCCATCCACCTCCTCCTATCCATAAAAGTCCTATCCCCTATACCACCTCCGCCTGACACTCGTGGCTGCTGGTAAACTTGGCCAGAAGGTCTTAAAAGGGAACTACAGATTAATGAGAGACGTGTAAAACCTCACCTGCGTGTTACACCTTTAATGTAGTGCTCACCTTAAAAGCAATACGATTTAATTACGAGAGAGAGGGGGGGGGGAGAGATACTTATCATCAACACAGCCCAGGGCCAAAGGTAATACAGGCAGCTACCTATCCAGTACTCCTGGGGCAATTATATCAAGATGGAGGGGGTGACGTCAAGAGGTTAATGACGTAAGAGGGACATTGATATCATGGGGATAAAGATGTGAAAAGATAGTGACATTTAAGGGAAGTGACGGTAGGGGCAGAGTGGAGCAAGCCATTAACAAGACAGTGACATCATTGAGACACTAGCAAGAAAGTGCCATAACCGAGTGGCTTAGCAGTGACATTATCAGGAGACACTCAAAGTGTTACCTCGACCGTGAGGCTTAAAAGCTTTCCTATCAGATACCGAGTCATTCTCTTCCTCTCTCCATTACACCCACTTCGACAGCTACTCCTACACCGCTGCCTACACCCCCGCCTACACCCACTACTACACCCGCTCCCATCCCACCACCTTTTTCTCCTCCTTCTCTCCCCTCTACCCTCTGAACTCCCTTCCTCTCCCCTCACCTCTCCCCGTTCTCCCATCCTTTACTTCTCACCTCCTTCCCCGTCCCCCATCTCCTCTTCCCCTCTCCTCACCTCTCACCCCACTCCTCTCTCTCCCCTCATCTCTCAATCCACTCCTCTTCTTCTCACCTCACCCCCCTCACCCAGACAGTCCCTCTCCTAGATCTCGCTCCAGACACCCGTGAGGAGAACTTCCGCCCGGCTCCTCCCTCACACAAGAAACTTAGGTCGACTTCTTAACAATTTTTCCTTTAGACGCGAGAACCAATATCCCGTGTGTGTGTGTGTGTGTGTGTGTGTGTGTGTGTGTGTGTGTGTGTGTGTGTGTGCGTGCGTGTATGTGTGTGCGTGCGTGTATGTGTGTGCGTGTGTATGTACAAGTGTTCACGGTAGGGGGACAACGTGTGATTATTCGAGCCTAAAATTGAACAATTGGTAAATAAATGGGAGGCGAACCAATAACGGCGACAGTGTCCTCCTGTTGGTGACCACGACCTCTGTGTGTGTGTGTGTGTGTGTGTGTGTGTGTGTGTGTGTATGTGTATGTGTGTATGTATGTATGTGTCTGTGTGTCTGTTTATATGTATGTATACTGGACATCATAATCACTATGAACACATAACACAATTATATATCTGTCATCACCACGTACACACATGACATATACCTGTAATCAAGTAGACGTTAGGCATAAAACACCTGTTATTACCAGGTATGAGAAGCACCTGTCAGCGTCACAAATGAAATACTATCAGAGTCTTTCATCACCTCCGACTGTCAGATGCTAAGCTCATCGATAAGTAAACATAGCGATATATTTCTAAGACTGACTGATGATCTTGTATAGAGACAAAACTACTGTTCCTCAGACTGAGTTATCCTTGACAAAAAAAAAATATTACTCAGACTAAACGACCTTGTAAAAAAACGACACTTCTTATTATATATAAACAAAACGACACTTACTCCTCAGACAGAACGATTCTTGTACACAAAGAAAAAGGTTTTCTCTTCACTCTTAACGACCCCCTGGAGATAATCACCATAACATATATAATTTTGGACAAGAAATAATTTCTCTGCTGGAAATTTTATCTTCATATATTTTTACACACACACACACACACATATATCCTGTCCTCCATTTCTATATATAATATCACAAGGGAATTTATTTTTGCACGACTCAACAAATCGCTTGGGTTGGGCTACTGTGGAGGGGGAGGAGGGAGGAGGAGGGAGGGGGAGGGGAGGGAGGGAGGGAGGGAGGAGGGAGGAGGAGGGAGGAGGAGGAGAGAGGGAGGAGGGCAACAACTGCTGCAACAAGTTGCCAAGATAAGGTCATCATAATTCATACCTCACATTTCCGCATCGAGGTCATTATTTGCCCCCCCAGGGTCACGGCCCCTAAACACATGGCTTGTGTTGGATATACGAAAAATAAATAAATACGGATAAAAAAAATATATATATATGGTTCATATCGCCTTGTTATAAATTGGTAACTGTGTTATACAGAGAAGCGGCAACGCGAGCCTCTCCAAATGAGACAGTGTGGATGTCGGGTAAACATGTTCCTATATTAAAAAAAACCCTTTCCAACCAAATAAATATATATATATATATATATATATATATATATATATATATATATATATATATATATATATATATATATATATATATATGTATATATATATACGGGAAAATTGTAAAATACAGGACATAAGGGTAAAATAGGATGAAAAATTAATCGTAAAAAAAAATATCAAAAAGAAAAAATGGATGAAAATTATGAAAACAAATTAAAGAAAACAAAAGTGCATCCAAAAATATTCCCCCCAAAAATAAATTACGTAAAAGAACCAGAAAAAAACACGTAGTGCAAAAGCATAAAAAACTAAGATATCATTAAAAAAAAAATTGAAGTAAGAGAAAATAACAAAACCAGGAAAACAAAAAACAAATAACTAAACAAATCAAAACTGGCACACACAAGTAACGAGAGAGAGAGAGAGAGAGAGAGAGAGAGAGAGAGAGAGAGAGAGAGGGAGAGAGAGAGAGATTAAAAAGAAAGAGAGAAGTGATAAGGTAGAGAGAAAAAGATAAAAAGACCTAAAAGAAAAAGAAACAATGAGAGAAAGTGAGAGACCTAAAAGGAAAGAGAGTGAAAGAGAGAGAGAAAGATAAAGCAAATGAGATTCAAGGAGAAAACTCAATAAAACACAAACTTTCTCCCTCACCTAAATTACAGAAATAAAGAAAATAAGTCAATCATTTACAGTCGGGAAGACAAGATCCAATTTACAACTTAGTTAATTAAGAGAAGGAAACTGTTAACATTTGTGAGTTTGTTTGTTCGTCTGTTTGTGTGTGTGTTTGTGTGTGTGTGTTTGTGTAGTGGTGGTAGGGGTGGGGGGGTGAGAGAGAGAGAGAGAGAGAGAGAGAGAGAGAGAGAGAGAGAGAGAGAGAGAGAGAGAGAGAGAGAGAGAGAGAGGAGAAATGAAGTGGTGAAAGTGAATGGGGAAGGGAGAGAGTGAGAAATGAGGTAGAGAATGAGAGGTAGGGAAGGGGTGAGGAGGGAAACAGACAGACGAGAGCGAAACACTACACACCCGGTATCCATTTTCCTTAAGATCCATTATCAGCTAAATGTAAACCAATCCTAACTAACTGACTGACTTTAATTATTTTTTTTTCATATCACTTATTACCCAGTGAACACCTCGCTTGAGTGTTCTCCTATAAGTGCACTAAGACACTTCCCTTAGCAGACAAGGTACAATATACTCTCAACTAAACTCAGTACCTGTGAAACTATATTTTTCTACAATAAAGAAAAACCAGAAGAGTGTTTACTTCAGCACAGCCCAGTTCAAGGACTGACTGACTGATTGGCTTACCGAGAAAAATATTTTACCAGCCCGCGTAGACGCAGCTTAAAATTAATCTAAATTGTACACGGATTCTGTGAGTAGCACTGGATGAGAGAGAGAGAGAGAGAGAGAGAGAGAGAGAGAGAGAGAGATCATAATTTCGACCATCAAGAAATAAAAATAAACAAAGAATCAAAACAAAAACAATAAAATACAACATCACAGTGAAATAGTTACACTTAAAAAAAAGTTATCGTACGCGAGGCATGGCGCTTAAGCAGCTCTATTATTTTCCCCGGTGATTTTAACGACTGTGAAAATATCGTATATAACAAATATTAAATTTTAGTACCTACTTCACACACACACACACACACACACACACACACATACATCATAATGCAATAATTTCTAGGGAATTATATAATTATACCCCAATTAAATAAAAATTAATCATCGTACGTCTGGCAAGGAATGTCAAGCAACTCCAATAACAATATAATTCTGACGACTTTATATAAAACCCACCCATCTTAGCATCAGAATTTAAAAGAAATATCCAAGAGCACCATGAAACCACAAAAGAATTCCTACAATTTTATCCCAGTTAACATGAGAAACAATTACCATAAGTCAGGCAGGGCAGTTGTAGCCATCACAGCTGAGGCGACAAGCGAAAAATTCTCTCATCTAACATATAGTAAATACAGGTCCCTGGTATTAATATATTAATAAACAAAAATATCAAACAATCACGCGAAAATCTCCCCCACAGCCCGACAACGAGTGACAGTAACCACACTAGTTGCAGATATTTACGACACCAGCATCACCGCCTAAATAATTCAACGGTAGAAATTTCTCTATATCATATGAATATACAAATAAGTCCGGTAAGCCTGCAATGCTCAGTGGTGCATGCAACAAAGCGGTTAATAATGCCTCAACAATCAGTGTCTATCCTATCACATTGTTTTATATGATTATTTATTAGTTTGTTCGGGTGAATATATTTTTTTTCTAGCCCCGCTGGTGTACAACATTCTAGCCAAGTGGACGATGGAGTGGTATATTTTTTTTTGTTCCCGTTTTCTGTGTTTACGTATTTCTCCCATTGTTTGTGGTATCTTTTGTTCCTTTTTCTTTTGTTTTCTATAGTCTGTTATTCTTCACAGTTCCTCTAGTCTTTACCAGCTTTCTGTCCTCTCTCTAAGCTTACTTCCTCATGTTTCCATCTCTCCCCCTTTTCCTTTAATCTTCCTCATTCTTTTCTTTTTTTTCGCTTTTTCCTTCTTTATCTCATCTCTATATTTTTTTTCCCTTTTCTAACATCTCTCTCATGCCTTCCTTTCACCCCTTTCTTTAATCTTCCCAGTAGCCTCTCCCTCTCTCTCTCTCTCCCTCTCACTCTCTCCCCTCTCTTATATTTTTCTCTTCTTTATCTCGCTCTCCCACTCTCCTCTCCCCAGTACAGCCAATGTTCTCTCCCCTCAACACTCTCACTCCACACTGTCACTTTCCGCCCAAGTCACCAGCGTTAACACACTTTTGGGTTTGTGTTTCTGATAGAATATACGAGAGAGAGAGAGAGAGAGAGATTAACTATTCGTAAAAAAATGAATCTACTAAGTCTTGCCGAACTGAATACATTCAAATTAAACCTAATCTAATCAAATATGACCTGACCTAACATAACCTAACCTAATCTAACCCAATCAAATATGACCTAACATAACCTAACCTAATCTAACCCAATCAAATATGACCTAACCTAACCCAATCAAATATGACCTGACTGACCTGACCTGACCTAACAAAACCTAACCTAATCTAACCCAATCAAATATGACCTAACATAACCTAACCTAATCTAACCCAATCAAATATGACCTAACCTAACCCAATCAAATATGACCTGACATGACCTGACCTGACCTGACCTGACCTGACCTGACCTGACCTAACCTCAATGGACCCTATTAAACCCATGGACTTGAACGTCTGTCGGGCTGTGAGAGAGAAGTCGGGTTTACTGATGTAGTTAGAATTTTTTTTTAATAAATCTTCGTAAACAAACGGAGACTTTCAGCAGGTGAGCAGCAGTAGACAGTGTTGGTACAGGTGTGAGGTAATACTGAGAGCCAAGACCTTCATTGTCTCGTTAACTGTAATGTACACGCCACTGACCGTCATTACAGCCACGCCACCAGCCACCACACTATACTCTAAGATCACCAACCACACCAAGACAACACTTCACCAACCACAGTACAACCACAATCCCACCCCCATTGCCACCAATAACACCACAACCACACTCCACTGTCACCAACCATACTCCACAAACTACACCTCAACCACACTCCAAGAACACCAACCACACCACAACCAAACTCTACCAACTACAACTCAACTACACCACAATTACACTCCACCAACCACACCATAACCATACACCACCAAGCTCCTCACCACCTCTTGCACACGACCCCCTGACCTTCCCAGTGCTGAACCACGACACCATTCTCACTCCCATAACACCTGGCCAAACTCCTCGGATTAGTTAGGCGAAATTTTTACTTCAATATCATCATTAACGGAGATGGATTGGATAAGTTCGCCTAAGCCGCCACCACCACTATCACCCAAATCACGCCACCATCATCACGAAAATTACACCATCACCACTACTATCACCAAAATCATCACCACCACTACTATCACCAGAATTATCACCACCACTACTACCACTACTATCACCAGAAACATCACCAGAATCATCACCACCACTACTATCACCAGAATCACCACCACCACAAACTACCACTACTATCACCAGAATCATCACCAGAATCACCACCACCACTACTACCACTAGTATCACCAAAATCATCACCACCACTACTATCACCAAAATCACCATCACCACTACTACCACTACTATCACCAGAATCATCACCACCACTACTATCACCCCAGGAACTAACCCATTTAAAGAAACACCCAAAACAGACTGCAAAATTTTTCCAGTGGTCAGCCAGTCATGGAATGTGTGTGTGTGTGTGTGTGTGTGTGTGTGTGTGTGTGTGTGTGTGTTTCTCTATAATCGCCTTTTTTTTCATTACCCTCTTTTCTCTTTCAGCAATTATCTGTTCAGTGTCTATTTTTGCTCGCTCTCTCTCTCTCTCTCTCTCTCTCTCTCTCTCTCTCTCTCTCTCTCTGTAATCATCATTGTATTTTTCTTCTCTATTTTAAAGCTTTCTCTCTTCCTTTTCCTCAGTAATTTCTCTCTAATCTGGAGTAAGACATATAATCACACATCCATCCATCCAGCCCCCTAGCCAACTAACCAGCCAGCCAGCCAACCAGCCTAACCAACCAACCCGCCTAACCAAATAACCATCACCCTACCCCATGTCCACTACAGCACAAACGTCTATATTTCCTCAAAACACATTGTCACGTAACACCCATTAATAAACACAAGATAAATAAGAAACAGGGAAACAGAATCTCAAAAGTTCCTAAGTCCATTTTTTATCTCATGATGTACAGTAGCTAAAACAACTCTCTGTGGGGGTCGATATGCTCCTAAATTTGACGCGTGACTAGTGACAGCCCTTATATGCCAATGTTTATCGTCCATGCACAGATAGTTGTTTTAGCTACTGTATATGACGGTAAGGTAAAATACATAAATAACGAGAGATGTGGTATGGAAATTACGCCTTGATTCTTACCTTGACTAGATACGGTTTATTAATATCAGTTGGACGATATTATGATTTATGGGTAAAATAATTGACATGGTAGGAATACATCTTGATTTTTTCTTCTAACAGTGTACGGAAAATTAGTATTAATTCTCACAAAATCAGATGAAATAATTCGGAAAAGGCGTCAAAATAAAGAAAATAACTGAAAAACAAAAGCGTAACAGTAAAGTAAACAATTGAGGCATCCCCATCCTGAAGTGGTTTCAGACCCGTTTTTTGTTGGAAAACACTATTTTCGGCCGAGCTCTATACGATGGTAGTTGATAAGATCTCCTTACTACACTGTAAATAAGGTTGAAAGTCCTTTGAAAATAGGGTAGAACATCGATCTGTGGCAGACAGGAAATTATGGGCTTGGCTCTCGCGTCGTAAGGTGCTCTCATCCCGTTAGTGAGTGAGTGTGAGGAGCGGGCGGCCAATTACAGCAGCCAGCCTACAGCCTCCTCCCCTGTCTCGGCCAATGACAGTGAGCGTGTGCTCTCTACGTCACGGCCCCTCCAGCCAATGAGTGCGGAATCTCTCTCTCCCTCTCCCTCAGTTCTCTTTTGTTGTGGCGGGATCTACACTCTGATATCGAATAAAGTAAAATAAAAGCCAAGAGCGGGTGGGAGTTTTGTTGCTTCAAGTCAACAGTACATTCAACCCCAGTACATTACTTATGACGCTCTACCTACCACTGCACCTTTGGCTTCAAAATGCATCAAAACTGAATTCTGTATCTCAAAACATAACAAAGTTATGCATGTTTGAAGTAGGAAAAACTTAAAATGCAGTTTTCTCGGTTTCAAATTTTGGCGCGAAAAGCCCATACGATGCGGAGCGACTCAATTGAAAACAAAAGAGTAATAGTAAAGTAAACAAATTAAAACAAAAGAGTAATAGTAAAGTAAACAAATTAAAACAAAAGCGTAATAGTAAACAAATAAAAACAAAAGAGCAATAAAAACAAAAGAAGACAGATAAGCGAGGTTGTGACAGTCTAACACGAGAAGTTGGTGGACAGTTAATTATTAAAGTTGGGGAAGGTTCAAACGACACTTGGGGACGCCTTGTACGGCAGTTTGTGGCGCGATAGAAAATTTAAATTAATTTCTGAAAAGTGAGTAATTAGTGGGGCCGCTATGGTCATTGTATAGTACTGTAGTGTGTGAGGGGGAGTGTGTGGGAGGGGAGCGTGTGGGGGAGAGGAGCGTGAGTGGGGTGATGGTTGGAGCATATGGGAGGAGGGGAGTGTGAGATACCTGAGAGTTTAATGTTAGGAGTAAACTTCAGTAGTGAGTATTGTTTTCACGCAAGTTGTTGGAGAGAGAGAGAGAGAGAGAGAGAGAGAGAGAGAGAGAGAGAGAGAGAGAGAGAATATTATATGCATCTATTTATGAACGTATGCATATATACGAACATGCAGAAACGCAAACTATGCATTTATGTATGTATGCATATGTATGGACGAATGCCTGTATATAACCATGTGTTTCTATGTATGTATGTATGTATGTATGTATGTATGTATGTATGTATGTATGTATAGAAAGAAAACGGAAGATTGAGAGTATAAATGACGTCATCAATGGAGATATTAATCGATTGGCGTTTAAACCCAAGTGACGAGGGGAGTGTTGGTGACAATTTTCCTCCCTCACACCTCTCCCCTCGTTCTTCCTCCTTCCCTCCCTCACACCTCTCCCCTCGTTCTTCCTCCCTCCCTTACACCTCTCCCCTCTTTCTCCCTCCTTCCCTTTCTCTTCCCCTCTCATCCCCAAACATGTTTATTTCTTCATCTCTCTCTCTCTCTCTCTCTCTCTCATATTTCCCTGTCACCTATCCCTTGCCTCTCTTTCCCCCTCTCCCTCTCACAATCTCCCTCTCTTTCCCCTCTCCCTCTCACCCCTCCTCCTCTCTTCCCCTCCCTTTCCCTCTCTCACCCCTCCCTTTCCCTCTCTCACCCCTCTTCCCTCCCTTAATCCACTCCACCCCCTTTCCCTCCTCATTATTTCCAAGTCAAAGGAAAACTGGTGGATTCACAGCTGGCTCCAAGTGGTGTACTGCAGCTGGTTCCAGGGTGAGACACTGCTCTCGTGTGAACCAGCTGTGGTAAACTAACCCCGGTTCACTAGTACCAGCTGGCCTTTTAGCGAGTTTGTTGACCCGCCTGGGGGCCACCTTCAGCTGGTTCAAGAGTTTATTGCCATATAGACTAACTGTTCACTAACACCACCAGCTGTTGAGAGAGAGAGAGAGAGAGAGAGAGAGAGAGAGAGAGAGAACATATCACCAGGCCTGCTGGTAGTCGCGGTTCTTACGTTGGATGGTTCATATAATTCCATCGTTACAAATGGTTGTCAGTGATGACTGCTGTGACGTCATCACCAATGGCTGTGACGTCATCACCAGGTTGGAGTAGGTCAAGTCAGGTCAGATCAGGTTAGGCTAGTGTAGGTCAGGTCAGAACAGGTCAAGTTAGCTTAGCTTAGGTGAGGTGAGGAAAATACGTTTCAATTTATGCTTTACAATGCTTATTCAAGGCTTAATATACTTGCATTAAATGTCTGCATTATTTTCTTGCTTGATAGTGTGCACGACAGAGATATATCAAGGTAGATGGTAGTTTTGGAGGGTGGCCAGTCCTTAACTCCCTAAATTTGTTATATTCTTATGGGATTAATTGCTTCAATAACAGTTGATACACTGTCCAACGACTTACAGCTCTATAGAGTCGGTTATCGGGGTACACCTGCCTTTAATTAACGTATACAAGTTTGAGACTCTGAAGTCCAGGTGTTTATTGGGCCTCAAGGTCATACTCCAAAATCTGTCTGTCTGTGTGTCTGTTTGTCATTCAGCAGTCGGAAAGTCAATCAACCACCCAGTCAGTCAACCAGCCGGACATTCAGTCAATGAGTCAATTAGTTAACCAGCCAGCTAGTCAGTGAGTCAGTCAACCGGTCAATCAGTCAACTGGTCAGTCAACCAACCAGTCAATCACTCAACCAATCAATCAGTGAACCAATCAATCAGTCAAGCAGTCAGTCACAATCAGTCAGTCAGGTAACAAGGATTATTTTTAATACAGCCGCCTGACGCACCAGCTCCTCCAAAAACCCGGATCTTTGAGACTGTGTTTCCCAGGCGTCGAGGTCCTACTCCAAAACTCGGAGATAAATTCGGAGGGCGGCTTTACCGACCACGCCTTTCATGCCGGCCTGGCGGAAATATCGCCCCGCCTGTTCGTTAACCTCGCCTCCGGGATCTTTTAAAATGTTCTTTTCACGAGTCTGTGATTATTTCGCTCTTTTTATACAGTGACGAAGTGTGATTATTTATTGACAATGATGTGTACGTATTGTAATAGCACTGCACAGGTCCGTTTCAAGATGTTTTCCTTTCACACACACACACACACACACACACACACACACACACACACACACACACACACACACACACACACACACACACACACACACACACACACACACACACACACACACACACACACACACACACACACACACACACACACACACACACACACACACACACACACACACACACACACACACACACACACACACACACACACACACACACACACACACACACACACACACACACACACACACACACACACACACACACACACACACACACACACACACACACACACACACACACACACACACACACACACACACACACACACACACACGTACGTACGTAAAGAAAAAAGTTCTCTCTCTGAAACGTTGATGATTTTTACGCCAGCGTTTAATGAATGTTCTTTTCTTTCATATCAACAAAAATAAAAGGTGTGAACTTGTTAAAACAGATGATATGACTGACTCGGTGCAAGCTTTTGTTTTACATATTCACGTGTAACAAAAGGTTGTCCTCTCGTATATATTTTATTTTATGTCAGTCTTTGTAGGAGATTTAATGAATATATCCGAAATATTAACAAAAACAGTGTGTGTGTGTGTGTGTGTGTGCGAGGGATGCCTGTGTTCTTCCTCTTGTAAAATTCACACATTTAAAAAAAATGTTTTCTCTGGAAAATACATTTTTTTTTTACACCAAGTCCAATCATTCCTTTTTTTTTACCGAGTTTAATTAATGTCCTTTATATTTACCAAAAGTATGTATTGATTTACACTAGTCATGACCTTTTGGCGGGATATTCTCTTATATTTAACAACATAAAACATCACTTCTCAGATTTCACAGTTTTAAAGATAATGGTAACTTTTTTAATTGGATTACCTGGGTATATTAGCCCTCGTCCACAGCTTATGATATTTGATGAAAACACCTAACCTAACCTAACTTAATATAACATAACTTACACTAAGGCAAACAGAGTATTGGGTTTTATATCTAGAAGTGTAAGTAACAAGAGTGCAGAGGTCTTATTACAACTATATCTTGCGCTAGTCAGGCCGCACCTCGATTATGCGATTCAGTTCTGGTGCCCCTATTATAGAATGGATATAAATTCACTAGAGTCGGTGCAGCGAAGAATGACAAAAATGATTCCGGGACTTAGAAACCTTCCATATCAGGATAGATTAAAGAAACTTAACTTGCATTCCCAGAAAGACGAGGAGTGCAGGGAGATATGATAGAAGAATTTAAGTGGGTGAAAGGAACCAATAAAGGGGATATAGATAAAGTTCTTATAATATCCGGGCAGGATAGGACTCGGAGCAACGGATTCAAGTTGGATAAGTTTAGGTTTAGGAGGGAGATAGGAAGGAACTGGTTCACAAATAGGGTGGTGGACGAGTGGAACAAGCTTAGCAACTTTGTAGTAAGTGCTGGAACGCTGGAAAGTTTCAAAAGGAGGCTAGATAGATTCATGGATGATAGAGTATGGTTGTAACTCTCGACAGGAGCTGCCATGCACAGGCCAACCGGCCTATTGCAGACTCCTTATTTTCTTGTGTTCTTATGTATACCTTACACTGACTTAGCCGAACTTAATCTAACCTAACCTAGCTTAATATAATCTAACCTAACCTCATGAAACATAACCTAACCTAACTTAATATAACATAGCTTACACTAACATACCTTACACTGACTTAACCGAACTTAATCTAACCTAACCTCATGAAAGATAACCTAACCTAACATCAAATAACATAACCAAATCTAATATAACTTATTCTAACCTAACCTAACCCAGCTTAACCTAACCTAACCTAACCCTCATATGGTATTAGGGTGTATAATCATAAGGCGAAATCAGCTGGGATGGGTAATCTTCGTGTAATCCTCCTTTAATACAGGTAAGTATATACACAGTCGCTCTAAACCACCGAGGAATGTTTCTGCTTCCTTGAGTTAGCAAAATGTACGAGGCTCCGCAAAACTCCCTCACTCTGCTGGGCTGAGGGATTTTTTTTCACGTTCACACATGATTTTTTCCACAAGTTTTTAATTACTAGGAAAAAGTGTTGGCATTCCTGAACACTGAAGGGAGGATTGTTTCTGTGACTATTACACACATACATACATACATACATACATACATACATACATACCCATTGACTTTTTCACTCACACACACACACACACACACACACACACACACACACACACACACACACACACACACACACACACACACACACACACACACACACACACACACACACACACACACACACACACACACACACACACACACACACACACACACACACACACACACACACACACACACACACACACACACACACACACACACACACACACACTCACACACACACACACACAATAATGCCTGGTTATCCCTACACACTCTACCTAATAATTATTCACCATCTAAAATATTCTTGCGACATTTTTTTTCCTAACCTAACTAAAAAAAAAAGTCTGTTCGCTCGTTACCACTGACAAGGCCAGTTCCCGCATCCCTTCCTTTATAACAACTCTAACTATTGTTGACAAAAAGTTAGGTCTAGGGGATACATTTTTGACGCCACTAACGCATTTTTTCACCACATGTCATGAATGTTGCTTTTATACAGTTAAGAAAAGTGGTTATTAGTTCACTACCACAATACTTTTAAGAACTCGTAACATTTACTGGAAATTTCACAAGGGGGGGAATTAATTTTTATACCAGATGCTGTTATCTTTGTTGGGATGTTGTTGTCTTACTAACCTGTGAGAGGAGGAGGAGGAGGGGAAGGAACAAGAGGACGAGGAGGGAAGGAGCCCTGCTGGTCGTTGTGGTTGAACCTTTTTAAATCCTCAAAATAAGCCTCCACAAAAACCAAGGATTAGATTCTGAAAGGTTATGATATTGAACTGAACCTCCGAGTGGAAACATGAACACGTGACCACTGAACTGGAGTAACTTAAGCTACGATCCACTGAAGCTGTTCAGGAAAGTCGTCAAAATTGCCCTGAAACTGTCTTATAAGTATGATATGTTTTCCTATGTCCAAATTTAAGGTACGTTATGCGTGGCTGTGCCCTGAATTCTTTAAGGATCTGTCAAAAGTAAAACTTTTTATTACTACTTTAAAAGTCATTGTTGCACCTCGAAACATACACAAATGGGTTCCTGATGCTGCACCAGGGGCCTGGCGCTGATAAATGAGGAGGTTTCTTTAAAAAAAGTAAAAGTTTCCAATATCGCTCCAGGTGTCGGCAAGACGTGAGAATTTCCTCAGGATCCTACACACTATAATGACTCCGTTAAGTCATTACAAAAGAAATAAAAGATAAATCCTTGCAAAAAAGCGAAAAATCCTCAGGTTGAAATAGGATGATTGTGGCGTAACAAGAGAGCAAACGTTAAACTATATAATGAAGACACGAGTAACGAAGATGCCGAAATAAATAACTGACCAGATAAACGGAAAACCTTCAGAAGTTGTTATAAACCACAGCTAACATCCCTAAGGCCCAAGATGCTCTACTGACTGGGGACCTACACAGTGGCTGGTGACACTTGTCGTGGCGTCCGTCCTCAGTAAGACACACAGGGGTAAGGTCTACTGTGTTCTGTACTGACGACATCCAGATGGGAGAGACAACAATTACTGTCTGCATAACTATTAACAAGAGAAAGGCATTATTTACTGTCTCCATTACAAGTAGATAGGAGATAAAATTTACTGTCTTCCCGACTAATAGACGGGAGACCAGTGTACCAAGTGAATTTCTTTGTACAGTACAAGCCGACATCATCACGCCCTCTGAAGACCTTCTCTCACCCCCATTGTCGTGAATCTGAGGGCGCTAATGCACAAGCGTTCACGCTCAGAAGAGCAGTGAGCAGTATGTAAACAGTGGAGTCACACACACACACACACACACACACACACACACACACAAATCCTAAGAGAGCTCCGGGTGGGTGACAGTACAGGAGAACCCATCCCACCCCACCCTTATGTTTACGTTACGCCCACCTCATGTCCACACCCTGTTACACCCACCCTCATGTCCGAACTCTGTTACGCCCATCCTCAAATCCACATCATTTCACACCCAGACCCACATACTCATTCCCATTTCCATATACCATGCCACACTACGCCCACTCTTCATCGATATCCCGCCACTCTAGGAGGAATCAGTAGGCCCTTCAGCAGCCCATAAACAAGGTGAGGTGTGTGTGTGTGTGTGTGTCCTGCTTCTCCCCCCCACACACACATTAAGATGCTCACTTAAGGCCACTCTACAGCCTCAATCTCTTCCCAGCCTCGTGGATCATTCTAATTAGCCCACAGACAGTCTTGCCTCCGCCTTAAAGAGCTACGCCGAGCCATGATTCTCACAAGGTTCTTGCGGAGAGTTACTCCTTGTTTCTTTCCCCTTTAACTAGAGATGTTACGTAGCTGTTATTTTCTCCCTTAACTGGTGATGTGAGATGCCTTTTAACTCTCAATTAACTTACGGCAGAAAGATGAATCCTTAGAAGTTCGTAAGGTAAATTTTCCCTCCTATCTGGATATGGATATGTAAGCACGCATATAACTGGTTCATTTAAGGTATAACACACTATGGACTCATAAAGGTTGGTGTGTTGTATGCCCCCCCCCCCACCTGGAGATCTAACTGTCTTACTAAATGACGACATAAACTCTGTGGCTAAAGTGGATCCGAAGTTTTAGCAAGAGACAAGATGCGTTCTCTTATCCTCAGGTATAGAGGGAGACATTTTATAACGTAAGAATCTTTAAGACTCCTCACCTACGTCGTATAGAACCAGGGAGGAGAGCCTTCAACCCTACACCTTCTACAGGAGAGTACCCCCTATTACCCTGTGAAATCCTTGCCGGATTACTTATATTAATTGGATTAGTCCCGGTTGGGCAGGTCCTCTGTCCCTACCTACACTTCCTCTCAAGTTTAAATGAATTTTGTTCTTCTCGTGTTTGTGTGTCTGTTGTGTTTGTTCGTAGGAAGGAAGTAAAGCTGACAGATGGAACACATACAGCAGACGGAACAATAATATATACACGGAAGAATGCATAGCGAGTAATAGAGACACATAGATAAAGAAGGGTTTAGAACAAATACACAAATAAATAAATATATACCTAAACACAGAATGACATGAAGACAAAGATTTATACAGACAGGTAACTGGACAAACAGACAGCCACATATACAGACACACAGACAAATTTACTTCACCTTCCACCTCATGTCACCAGCCTCCTCTTGAGACTTAATGAAACGGGAAGGACAAAATTACCCAATATTAAAAATAAACCTAACCTACAACCTGACCCTAATATTGACTTTTTACAAGGAGGAAAAATCCCATCGTCTTGTAATGTGACCCCGAGGAAGATTAATTAAGTTTAATGAGGTAGTAATAATGGTAACAACTGACGTACTGCCACTGAGGTTGAAGTGACTGAGAGTAACAATAGAGTACTAGAGGCCAGAACTTGTGTATAATAATAGGGTGAAATGTTGACTATTATACTCCTGTGTGATCTGCTGAGGATAAATCAGTATACAATTTGTGGTTATATTCTAGAGCTGTATGGTTGAGTAGTGTTTACCAGGCCTAAGACAGACAGACAGACAGACGGAAGGACGGACGGGTGGATGGATAGACGAAGAGAATGATGACATAAGGACGGATGGATAAACGCATGAACGGACGGACGGACGGATGGATTGGTGGATGGATGGATGGTTACACGAAGAGAGGACATACGGACGGATGGTTAAACACAAAAACGGACGGACGGACGGACACCCCCCACCCCGTCTATAACGCCAAAACAAGACACAAACACAACAGGTCTGTCTTTGAACATCTGTAAATCAAGGGTCAACGCTACACACATTTCACTAACCTTTCAACCTTTATCATGACCCCATTACCCGGCCACCTGACCTCTGACCTCTTTGTACGGGTGGGAGGGTGGGTTTGTTTTTTATTTATTTTTTTTTTTTTACGGGAATTAGCCCACCCGGGCACAGGTCAAACGACCCACAACGGAGCCTGGGGGAAGAATGAAGAAATTGAAAAAAAAGGTACTGCACCACGAAGATGCCGGAAAACCAGATTTTTAAAGTGAGACAGATTGTAAGAGCAAGGAAACACAGAAGAAGGCAGAGCATTCCACAGTTTGGCTGTGTGAGAGGAAGGAGGTACTATACGTTATTCTCGTGTGACCGACATCCACAGAGAAATGGTAGACCGTGGCAAGACGTGTTACGAACCCACGGCCTTGCCGGCGGTACACAGGATGCCAACCACTGAACATTGCCCGTTAAAGTACCTGTAAAAGAGAGAGAGAGCAACATTGCGGCGAAGAGAAAGGGAGAGATTGTCGACTAAAGAAGGAGAGTTAATAAGACGAAATGCCTTTGATTCCACCCTATCTAATAGTTGGACAGAAGAAGAGCCACCCCAGATATGAGAGCAGTACTCCAAGTTAGGACGAATGAATCCCTTATATACTTGGAGCAACTGCTCAGGAGTGAAGTAGCTGCGCCATCTGTACAGCATTCCCAACTTTCGGGAGGCAGCTTTAGTTATACTCAGGATGTGGGGAAGGTCACAGAAAATATTGTGTCCTTACTGATCCTAAAACATGACACTTGATAAATTGTTTGTCAGTATTTCGTAACAGATGACTCTTCGGTAGCCATCTGTCATAAGGTCCAGAGAGATTCACGCATGAGGGGTCAGACGATCACTGGTTTAAGCGATCGTTGGTACAGGCGATCGTCGGTACAGGCGATCGTCGGTACAGGCGATCGTCGGTACAGGCGATCGTCGGTACAGGCGATCGTCGGTACAGGCGATCGTCGGTACTGGAGATCGTCGGTACAGGCGATCGTCGGTACAGGCGATCGTCGGTACAGGAGATCGTTGGTACTGGAGATCGTCGGTACAGGCCATCATCGGTACAGGAGATCGTTCGTACAGGTGATCGTAGGTACAAGTGATCGTCAGTATAAGCGATCGTCAATACAGGCGATCAAAGACAAACATCAAATGAACAAGATTAAGCCCCGAATAATATAAATCTATTTTCCATAACCATTTTAAAACACAACACAGTAGGCGGGGAGATACTGTCACCCCATTATTTATAGCAACAGATCGACTACAGTAAATGGACGCACAATATGACAGCCTTCACAGCTTATTGTGTATAAACTACGACTCGTACATTTGTCATACTGGTTTATTCATTTATTTACTGAATCGTTTAATACTTTGCTCTGGTTGCCCCGGTATGTATCACGCCCATCTACCTCAACATTCACTGACCTTACTCAAAAGTATTGCTACACCTTTGGACTTTAACGTGACCTTGACCTTTATTTAACACAGACTTATTAAGACTTTAACGTGACCTTGATCTACCTGTAAAGTTTTCTCTTATGACCTGTATTGAATCAAAGGAGCTACGTTCAGGACAAGCAACAGTTTACGGGCATCCAGGCGGTCTGACGCACGGACGGACTGGCATGACGAACGCACGGACGGACTGGCATGACGAACGCACGGACGGAAGGATCAATTCCAAATTAATTGAGTTTTTTCAGTGGTGTTTGAAGATGACACAAAAGAAAAGAAAAGCTGTGGTAGTAAAAATTTAATTATGGTCTCCCTTCCTCACTCCTTCCTTACCCCCACCCCACCCCCCTCTCTCTCTTTCTCTACAGCCATTCCTCCTCCCTCCTCCCTCCCTCCCTCCCCCTTCTCTATTTCCCCCTACTTCCCTTTCTCCCATCCTCCTTTCCACCCTCTCTTCCTCCCAGTCCCCTCCTTCCCTTCTAGTCCCTCTCCCTCCTCCTTCCTCTCCCTCCTAGTCCCCCTCCTCCTAGTCCCTCCTCCTAGTCCCTCCCCTTAGCCCCTCCCTCCCTCCCTCTTTTACTCACCGAGGACAAAGAGAAGAAAAAAAATAAGGTAAAAAAACAAGGTATTTCCCGCATTAACCCTAAACCGTTTAGTAAAACCCGAGCTTAGCACTGTCTTGCCCCCAACGGCGAGTGGACAGAGCACAGCATTAACTTGCCCCAAGGAGGGAGTGAGCACAGCACTATCTTGCCCCAAGGAAGGAGTGAACACAGCATTATCTTGCCCCAAGGAAGGAGTGAGCACAGCACTATCTTGCCCCATGGAAGGAGTGAGCACAGCACTATCTTGCCCCAAGGAAGGAGGAGCACAGCACTATCTTGCCCCAAGGAAGGAGGAGCACAGTACTATCTTGCCCCATGGAAGGGAGTGAGCATACCTATCTTGCCCCAAGGAAGGAGTGAGCACAGCACTATCTTGCCCGAAGGAAGAGTGAGCACAGCACTATCTTGCCCCAAGGATAGAGTGAGCACAGCACTATCTTGCCCCAAGGAAGGGGTGAGCACAGCACTATCTTGCCCCAAGGAAGGAGTGGCACAGCACTATCTTGCCCCAAGGAAGGAGGACAGCACTATCTTGCTCCAAGGAAGGTGAGCACAGCACTATCTTGCCCCGTGGAGGAGTGAGACAGCACTATCTTGCCCCATGGAGGAGGAGCACAGCACTATCTTGCCCCATGGAGGGTGTGTGAGCACAGCACTATCTTGCCCCATGGAGAGAGTGAGCACAGCACTATCTTGCCCGACGCTCTGATCACCCAGTAACAGTTCTCATCCAGTCGGACAAAATCCTCTAATCTCCTCACTATAATCCCATCAGCTTGTTTGCTCCTTTCCCATCCCTCCTCTCACTTACCACCCTTCCTCTCACCCTCTCACTTACCACCCTTACCTCCCACCCTCTCACTTACGACCCCTCTCTCATCCCTCTACTTACCACCCTTCCTCTCACCCCTCACTTCCACCCTACCTCCACCCTACGACCCTCTCTCCTCCTCACTCCCACCCTTCCTCTCACCCACTACCACCCTACCTCCCACCCTCTCACTTGACCCCTCTCATCCCTCCCCACTCTACCACCCTTCCTCTCACCCCTCTCACTTACCACCCTACTCCCACCCTCTCACTTCGACCCTCTCTCACTCACCGCCCCTTCTCCCTTCTACCAACCCTCTGCCCTTCCTGCCTTCCACCCCTTCCTTTCACCCCATCTTCCTGTTCCACTTCTTCCTCCCTTACCACCCCTCTTACTATTAGCCCTCTCACCGTCCATATCCTCTATCCCTCTCCATTCTCCCACCAACTCCCTACATCATTCTTTCTTAACCCCCCGGACACATACGGGACAGGTGCAGTGATGGGCACGAGAGGGGAGGGAGGGAGGGAGGAGGAGGGGGGAGGGAGGGAGGAGGGAGGAAAGGGTGTGATGTGAAATGGAAAGGCAAGGATTGGAGAGAAATAGAGAAGAGGGAGAGTGTGGAAAAGAGACGTGATAAGAGGAGAGGGAGAGGGAATAGGTGAATGGAATAGAAGGAGATTTTATTCTTTTCCTTCTACCTTAAATTCCATCTTTCTTTACATGTTCTCTTCCTTCTCTTCATTAACCGCCCTTTGCTTCTCTATCTTCGTTACTCTCCCTTTCTCCCTTGCCTACTAACCTCCACTTTCCCCTTACCCATAATCCACAGCAAACTTCCCTTCACCCTCACCCATCACCCAATCTTAACCCCCATCTCCCAACTTCTCCCTCACCCCATTCCTCCTCACTACCTCACCCCATCTCTCCTCATCCCCCTCACTCCTATCCCCTCACCTCCATCCCCATCACTCTTATTTCACCTTAACACCACTCACCACCCTTCACCTCCCTCTCATCTCCCCATCCCTCTCATCTCCCACATCCCACTCATCTCCCCTCACCCGTTAAACCTTCAATTCCTTACTAATTTGCATGTGAATTGAGGGACGGACAACACGTTACGTTATTTGACGAAGTAACACAACACGTCAGTCATGTGTGTGTGTGTGTGTGTGTGTGTGTGTGTGTGTGTGTGTGTGAGTGAGTGTGTGTGTGTGTGTGGAGTGTGTGTGTGTGTGTGAGTGTGTGTGTGTGTGTGTGTGTGTCGGTGATTAATTTACGTGTACAAGTCAACGTGTAACGAGTGTCAATCGAGTGTGTGTGTGTGTGTGTGTGTGTGTGTGTGTGTGTGCGTGTGTGCAGTTATGTACACCATAACCCCATATTAACACCATAATGAATCCTTGCATCAACAAATTGACACCATACATCACCAGTGGCATCATACATACACTATATAATACTATAATATCATCATAACATCATTCTTACCATTATGACACCACAAGATACCATAATGACACCATACCCACAATACCATAATGACACCATACCCACAATACCATAATGACACCATATCCACACCATAATGGCACCATACCCACAATACCATAATGACACCATATCCACACCATAATGACACCATATCCACAATACCATAATGACACCATACCCACAACACCATAATGACACCATACTCACAACACCACAATGACACCATACTCACAACACCACAATGACACCATACTCACAACACCACAATGACACCATACTCACAACACCATAATGACACCATATCCACAATACCACAATGACACCATATCCACAACACCACAATGACACCATACCCACAACACCACAATGACACCATACCCACACCATAATGACACCATACTCACAATACAGCCGGGCCACACGTTAGATCTCTCACATACCTGGAAATGGAGAGAACAAAATAAATTTATTCTCTTAATTAAAAAAATTGAAATATATAAAGACACCGAAAACGTATTTATTCTTCAGTTAAAACAAAAATCCATTAAAAATTATTTATTTCTTTGACATGTAATAAAAATATCACTTATTAAAGATTTATAAATGAAAATATAAAACACTTGATTAAATTCTCTCTCTCTCTCTCTCTCTCTCTCTCTCTCTCTCTCTCTCTCTCTCTCTCTCTCTCTCTCTCTCGTTTACGCATCTCCTCCAATTCTCTCTCCCTCCCCCTCTCTCTCTCTCCTCCCCTCCTCCCACCAACACAAAAAAGAGATCTTCGTCAAACAAGGGAGTAGCCCCGCCCTATCTACTTAATACACTAGGCCTATAAAACTCTTAATAAGTAGGCCTACGCGCTACCTACAGCAAAGGGGTAATTGGCGGAAAGGGATCCTCAAGTAGTATGTTTATGTAAGGGGAGAGAGGAAGGGGGGGGAAAGAGAAGGGTGGGGAGAGAGAAGAGTGGGAAGGGGAAGTTGAAGAGGGGAGAGGAAGGTGGGGGAGGGAGGGAAGGATTGGGGGAGGAGGAGGAGGAGGGTGAACGAGAGGGAGAGGTGGAAGGGTAGAGGAGGAGGAGTTTGAGATGGGGGAGGGAGAGAGAGAGGTGGGAGGAGGGGTGGGGGGAGGGAGAGAGGGGTGGGGAGGGAGAGAGGGGTGGGGGAGGAGAGAGGGTGGGGAGGGAGAGAGGAGTGGGAGGAGGGAGAGGGGTGGGAGGAGAGAAGGTGGGAATAGTAGGAGTTTTGAGAATGAGGAGGGAGGAAGGAGAGAAAGGGAGAGGAAGGGGAGAAATGAAGAAGAGGAACGGGAGGAATAAAGGGAATGGAAGATAAAGAGAAAATGGAAGAAAATGAGAAAAGGAAGGAGAAAGGAGAAGAGGAGAGAAATAGCTAGGATGAAGAGAAGGAAGAGAACCACCGGAAGGAAGGAAGGAAGGAAGGAAGGAAAGGGGGAGAAGGAGGAGGAGGAGGAGGAGGAGGAGAAGAAAGATGATGGCGAGGCAAAGGAAAAATCAGAATAACGATGGGAAATAAAAGAAATTAGATTAATAAAAAAAACGATAGAATGATAAAACCTGATGATGATGATGATGATGATGGACACAGAAGATGGGAAGGAGATAAGAATGGATAAGAAGGATACGTAAGAAGGATGGATAATTAAAATAACATAGATGGAGGGATAGGGAAGGAAGAGATAATAAAGATGTTTTAGTTTACCTATTGTGAGTGAAGAGAATAGATGAAGAGAAGAGAAAACTAAATAAAAGGACTGGGGGAAAGGAAGAGTAAGGAGGAAGGAGAAGGAGGGAGGGTGTAGTGAAGGAAGGTGGAGGAGGAACAACCATGAAAAGGAATGAAGAAACGAACATACTCCTCAGAGAGAGAGAGAGAGAGAGAGAGAGACAGATTGATCCCCCTGGCCGTGTTAAGTGGTGTTTGGTCATTTAAAAAGATGACTACATTAGGTGGCTGCTTTTTAAACCTCGAGACAAACTGCGTCCATCACTTCACCCCCTTTCCCTCTCACCTGAAGTCTCTCTCCCACTCCCTTTCCCTCTCCTGAAGTCTCTCTCCCACTCCCCATCCCTTCTCCTAAAGCCTTTCTCCCCCTCACCTAAAGTCTTTCTACCCCTTCCCTTCATCCTTCCCTCTCACCTAAAGCCCCCCCTCTCACCTAAAGTCTCTCTCCCATTCCCCTTCCCTCTCACCAAAAGCCTCTCTGCCCTTCCTTCTCACCCTCTTTTCCCCACCTAAGACTTTCCCTTCACCTTCCTCACCCCTATTTTTCCCCCTTTCCTCCACTTTAAGTCGTTCTCCTCACTTCCTACAACCTAAATATTTCCCTTCCTTCCCCTTCCTCTTCCCCTCTCCGGACTCCATTCACCACCCCCGCCCCGACATAAACTAATAGCTATGTCGCGCGTAAATACGACATCTGTGTAGGATCCAGCAAGAGAAAAAAAATTGCCATCCGACACAAATTCAATGATGAGTAATGACGAGTACAATGGGTTTGAGGGCCGAGCTGACAGCCATCACTAAAATGACAACTTTACTCGACAGCTGACGGCCCTAACAGACAAACATACAGACATAAACGTTTTCATCAATATCAATTTTTGTTTTTAGTATTTTTGTTTTTATTATAAGAGGAAAAATAGAACTTACGGCATAGGTATAATTCGGTTTATAAAATTGGTTGTTTTGGTCTTGTATCAGTGAATATAAAGTAGGTAAAAATGGGAATTATTTTCAAGGAATTATAATGCATATTCCTAACATTTTGGTAACGTCAACAACACCCGTTAACACGAACACGAGAGAGAGAGAGAGAGAGAGAGAGAGAGAGAGAGAGAGAGAGAGACCCTTTACCTCCAGGCAGCTCGGTACTGCGACTACAGCTGGTGCACGAGGGAAGGACTCATCATTTCTCCTTCACGCTGTACACCTCCGTACTTACTTCTACATCAATAACCCTCCTTCCCTCTCTTCATCCCTCCATCCACAATTCCAGTACATCCATCCATCCCTCCCTCCGTAATTCCAGTACATCCCCCCCTTAACTCCTCCGCTGACTACCGACACAAGGAGGGAAGATTACCTAGAGGGAGGATAGGCGGGTATGCAGGCAGGGAGGATTATGAGGGGAGAGGAAGAGTACAAGACACGTATAAAAGGGGAGAGATTAAACACGAGAGGAAAGGAGAGGAGAGGCGTATATATTGTACTTCAGTTTGGTACTTTACAAAATAATACAGGTACAGAAGCAGGTACAAGAGCAGGCATAGGTACAGGAACAGACGCAGGTACAGAAACTTTTGAACCAACTACAGCAGTAGAGGAACACCTTCACTTGGGTCTTACACAACACCTGCGTCTCTTGAACGTGTTATATTCTATTTGAGAACCTATCAATATTGACTAAAAAAAAATGAATAAACTGCAAGGATGTCTCTCTAGTACTCCCGATTCAATGTAGTAATTACGTAGTTCATGATACAATAAGCCAGGTGGCGTGAAGTCTTTGATAGCTACCTGAGTTTAGGTTAGGCTGACTAAGGTGAGGTTAAGTTCCGATAGTTTAGGTGAGGTTAAGTCAGCCTAGTTTCGGTGAAGTCAAATTAGGTTACGTTAGGTTAATTTTGGTGAAGTTAAGCTGAATCCCATGAGCTAAAGTTAGCTTATATTGGGGTAAGTTAGCTTACGTGAGGATGTTGGTGAATTAGGTGAGGTGTTGCCCAACAACCTCCACCAATGCCTCACAGGTCTTGCTAACTTTGGCAAATAAAAAGAAAATAAGGTTTGGGTGTTGACACAGACTGGCCATCTTACCGACACTGAGGAAACTAAGTCACCTGACGCCTCCAGTAAAGAGGAAATGAACAACACCTCAAGAATAACTTCTGCCATCACCTCGTCTGTTCCCTCTTCGTCGGCAGCAGCAGATACTGGAACTCCCTACCATAAAAAACAGCGCCACTACAAGCATTCAACAGCGCCTGGCATTACCCTCCACCTCGCAATAACACGCTAATGGAAGTTACAAACGATCTTTCGCTCGCCTTCTGCCAGCAGTGGCACTCTGATAGCAAATGGATAAATATTTACGTACCCAAGCCCGACCTGTTATTGTGACCAACTTTTGTGTACGACTGATGCCTTTGAAAACATTCTTCAATAACTACATCTGATAAAGGCAACCTGCTCATAAATAAATACTAATCATTATATACATAATTACAGTATACCAACTTGAATGATTTTGTATTTTATAAAGTAACTAAAATACACAAACCTGAGCGTCAGACAGAGGTAAGAACATTCACATAAGTGAGAAAGACTGATGATGTTACTCCTAAGATGGTGAAGACAGTCCGCTCCTCTCCAAGATGATGATGACCTCCAGCAAGTTCACAAGGTACGAAAAAAAATCACCTCCACGATGGCGTCCCTCAAGAGCTCGTAAAACTGAAAACATCGTGAGGCCATTTGCGCGACGCTGCGAGAGGAAATCTATGCTAATGTGGGTTTATAAGGTGGCAACATTACCCCCAGTCAGTCAGTCGGGCACTCCACACCGTCTCGCTAACTCTCCTAATGACGCCATTATCAACCATCAGCGTCGTGTATGTGACAAATTAACGAGGGAAGGATTGACTCTTGCGGCCTCGGTGGCTGGTCAAATGAGCTCCTTTAGTACGTGAGGGTCCGTATAGAGATTTCAACCTGAATACGATGACTAACTCTTTGGGTATGATAACTTAACACCTTGGGTACGTTAACTCCCCTTTGATACGATGACTTAACTTTTTGAGTACGATAACTTAACCCCTTGATACAATGACTTAAACTTCTGAGTACAACCTCATCTTGCGAGGAACATGACATAGTATTCAAGGGGGTTGAGATATCGTACTCAAGGAAACTAAGGAAGGGGCAATGAAGGGTGAGGAGAGGAGGTAATGAAGGGTGAGGAGGAGTTAATGAAGGGTAGGGAAGGAGTTAATGAAGGGAGGAGGTAATGAAGGGGGAGGGAGAGGTAATGAAGGTGAGGAGGAGGTGAGTGCAGGGTGAGGGAGGTAAGGGGGAGGAGGGAAGGAGGGAGGAGGTAATGAAGGGTGAGGGAGGAGGGAGGGTGTGAGGGTGAGAAGGGTGAGGGGGAAGGAGGTATGAAGGTGGAGGTGGAGGGGAGGAGGTAATGAAGGGTGAGGAGGAGAGGTAAGGGGAGGAGGGTAATGAAGGGTGAGGGGAGGAGGATGGAGGAAGGGGGAGGGAGGGGATGGGAAGGTAATGGGGGGAGGAGGTAATGAAGGGTGAGGGGAGGAGGTAGGAGGTGGGGTGGGGGGGGAGGTAATGAAGGGTGGGGGAGGAGGTAATGAGAGGAGGTAATGAAGGGGAGGAGGTAATGAAAGGGTGAATGAAGGGTGAAGGGAGGGGTAGGAGTAATGAGGGGAGGAGGTAATGAAGGGGTGAGGGGAGGAAGAATGAGGGAGGAGGTAATGAAGGGTAGGAGGTAATGGAAGGAGGGAGTGAATGAAGGGTGAGGAGGGAGGTATGGAAAGAAGGGGAGGAGTAATGTGTGAAGGGGGAGGAGGTAATGAAGGGGAGGAGGGGTAATGAAGGGTGAGGGAGGTGAGGGGGGAGGTAATGAAGGGTGAGGGAGGAGGTGAAGGGTGATGAAGAGGATGAAGGGGGGCAGTGAGGGTGAGGGGGAGGAGGTAATGAAGGGGTGAGGGGTGAAGATGAAAAGGTAAGTTGAATGGGGAACAAGGAGGACAGTAAAGAGAGAGGAGGGTGTGGGGGGTAAGGGGTAGATGAAGAGGGAGGTATGTGAGGAGTCCATGGGGTGTGAGAGGTAACCCAACACGGCTGCTGGGAGGTGTGGGATCTCACGGACGTGGTGTGCGTATCCCATCCCCCCCCCCCCCACACCACCTGCTCACACACAACTTCAAACACACCCTAAGAAATACCTCATTAATTCCTCCATCCTGGCCTTGTACTGTCCTAAAATACTCAAATAGCCTATCCATCCAATACTATCCTCACCTCCATCCTTCCTAGTCATTACCCTTGTACATCCAAAGGAAAATACCTGATTTGCTTAACAGGTAATAAGAAGGTGTTGGGCGGAAGAGGGAGGGGAGAGGATGGAGTATAACACCTCCTTCCCCCCTACATAAGCACCCACCCACCTCTTTCCCCCCTACATAAGCACCCACCCACCTCCTGCCCTGCCTCCCTCCTTCACCTTTGTTTACAAATAACACTCACTGACCATGACACTAACATCAAGTTCATTAATCATTACCAGAAGAAATTTCCAATACATAATTCCTTTTTTTTTATAATTCAGTGACCGAAATTTAACAAAAGTTCCCATTGAAGTCTCATTAAATCAGCTTGAAAGCCCATGATGGCATTTTTTCCCTCGCTCATTATAAGAGAGGTGGGGCTTTGATAAGTAAACTGGTTCAGCGCGTTGAGCCCGCCCGCCTGGAGACTCAAACTGTTGTCCTTAAGTCTGAGTCCTCCTCCTTGTACTATTGACCGCAGGACGAGGACGACCACGGACGATGGTGGTAAACAGGAAAACGCTTGGAGAAAATTCATTAATGAACGTAAATCTGGTCGCGTTCTTGTACCAGTGGCCGCTTGGCGCTGTCAACCAATACAAGGCGGGAAAAAACACGTTAAAATACTACTAGTGACGTAACTCTTATCCATTTGCTTGTTCCACTAAACCCTTTAAGCAGATAGCCACATGAGCCATTAGAGAAAGAAGGAAAACACTTGGATATACCATTACCGAACATAATGCCAATCCATTTAATGGCGCTGGGTGGGGAGATAGCGGTGTAGTTAGGAGGATAAAACCATTAAGGGGAGACGCGGCCCCACAATGGCGCCACGATGCAGTTCACAGCTTTCAGAGGATCGTGTTACTCAGCTTCGCACCCGGGCTCGACCCCCGACACCTCACTTGCACCTCTGCAACGTCCTGCCCTCTCCTCCACTAATCAACACTAACTACCACACAAACTACCACACTAACTACTCATCTCAGCCCCCACGAGACAAACAACAACAATAACCTCGGATGGACGCTGGCCTGTGCTTTCATTCTGGGAGATACAAGGATGGTTGAAGAAGTTTGTACAGACGCTAAGACAGGGACCTGAGGGTGGCAGGAGGGGTGGCAGGATGGAGTTGGGGCGGCCCACATGGTCACCTGATAGTGGAGAAGCCCCTCGCTCGGGTCCTCTTTGTCCCTCCTTCACACCCTATTAGATCACATGCGCCGGCTGCCATTCACCGCCACGACCTGCAAAAACCTTGGCTCCCCGAACCTTATGCTGCTCCAATACCCTCCAGAGCACCTCCAGCCCGAGACGTGTCATGCTGATGCAGATCCCGATTCAATAAACTTACTCAGCGACGCCAGGCCGGGGAAAAGGTTCAGTAACGTCCGTCAGGTAAAATAAATGTGGTGTCTTAAACCTACTGAAGTGCACCACAGGCCTGCTAAACTTTGTGATTAGGTATAAACTACAAGTAGAGTAAATCCCATGTGATGTCTCATTAAAGGTGATGTTACAAACTTTAATGCGATAGAAAAAAACAAACATAGTTTGGCTCGTGATAATATATTAAAAACACAAGTACAATTAAAGGTTTAAGTTCAATGTATTCTATTCTATCATATAATACCTCCGTCAGTGTCTTATTATTACGCTCACCAGCCCCAGTTACCTCACAGATCCTCACGACAAACAACACAGGAGCTTGCACACAAAGTTCTTGATATTATTTATTTTCCAGTGACAATGTTCATAACAATGTCTCCTATGTCCATTTCCCTTGAAGACGATGACGACAACTACCATTTCCTACTACTGTACCTTCTCCCTCCCCCCGGCTCTGTTGCACGACGAAAAACTCCACTCGACAGCTGTGGGTCATATTCTGGACGACTTTTACGAAATCTAGGTGGGTGTCGACGACCTCACAAAACACAGCGTTATCTTGATTTAGAGCGAGACCAGCGTGCGTTTTACCCCACTTGACGCCCCACATGTTCTGTGCTCCAACCAGGCCACTTGAAAGCAATATCAACGCGTATCTGGTTAGGTCGGCGCCTGGCGGGTCCTCGGCTACTGTGTCGTCTACCTTCTTTACGAGGTGAAATTGGCCTTAGTCTCAAACTGGTCTGGTTAGAGTGGTCTTCGTTAAGTTTTTGGTTTCGTTAGGTTATAGGTTAAATTTTAGGTTTCGTTAGATTATAGGTTAAGTTAGGTTAGGTTAATTTCGTATAGTCTAGTTCAGACTACGTTGGTGTCACACAGGACTGAAGACAACAGTGTCATCATGGTAAACAAGAGCCAATCATACCCACCAACTGCCCGGATACGCGTGCATTTTTCAGAGTCGCCCCTTGACCACGGCGCTTCTTGAACCTTACTACACCATGTTAGGTACAGTGACCGCGGCCTTGTGTCAGGTCCAGGATACTCCACAAACACTAACACCGAAAAAGAAGAAATATATACCAATCGGAACTCTCGACAGTCTGTGGTAGCGAGACTAGACACACGTAGATGGACACTTCTATGTCCAGAAAGTCAAGTCTGAGCGTGAGGTGTCACTCGCTGGCGTCAAGTAATAGGTCACCCCAACCCACGTACAGTATGCAGCTACAAAATCCCACAGTAGAAAAAAGTACACTCCTGGGCCACAACACCCCACGTGTAGTGCTAGTACAAAAACACAGAGGTTCACATACCAGGCTGGCATAACTGTGTACAGACAAGTGACGGGCTGTGTACAAGCTGTGTGGCAGGGGGTGAGTGACGCCCCTGTGGTAAGACAAGAAGGATGTGTGGTGGAGCTCTTGTGTGGTGGAGCTCTTGTGTGGTGGAGCAACAGAGCCCCCCCACCACACACACACACCTAGACATTCGTACCTGTACCTGTGCTCTATACATATATCTAGTATCAATGTTCCTAAATGAACCTTCTCATGTGAGCAGTAGTCATGCAGCATCACTGGTCATGCGGGAGGCGAGAGAGGGAGAGAGAGAGATAGCCTTACATGCACGTCACCCACCACCACCACACCCTCCACGACTCTTAACCACACTGCCACACTACACATCCTATCCCTCTCCTACACTCCTCACCGACACCATTACGACAAACACACACTATCCATCCCACCATCACCACCATCGTGAGCCATTACAATACAAACACCTTACACGGTCCACTTGGCGAGGAACCACACAAGACAATTTCCTTCATTATCTAGTGATCGAGTGAGATGTGTGAAGACTTTATATTATGACCTGGATAATATGACCTAGTTGTTTTATTGTATTATGTTTACCAGTGAGTGAGTGAGTGGGGAGAGTGAGTGAGTGGGGAGAGTGAGTGAGTGATGAGTAAGTGCGTGAATGAAGGACTGAGTGAGTGTTTATGAGTGTAAAAGAACAAATAACCTAACTCTTCAACACACTACACCCCCCCCCCCGACACATACACAACAGCCAACCTCCTTGACTGCACCACCACTACAGGTCTCCTCCCAGCTGTGTATAGTGTGTCATAACCTCACCTAATCTACACTAACTAAACGACCCAGTGTGATATTATGACATGTACGCGATTTTAAACACCGTGTATAAAGAAGGAGGAGGAGGTTCTTCTTCTTCTTCTCCTCCTTCTTCTTCTTCTTCTTCTTCCTATTATTACTATTATTATATTCAGAAGCATGAGGAGATAATGGGTGAGCCGCCAACCATGCGTGGGGGGGGGTAACATCCTGTGCACTGTAGCGGATAAACACTAGTGGTGGAGGTGATCTGGAGAGACAGTCGTTCACGCCTACACGACTCCTGGCCAAGTCTCCCATTGTCTCTCTTATGCTGTGGCTAGTATTAGTAGCTGTATATTTTGTGAAGCTAGTTTATTTAGGTGTATTATTATTATTATTATTATTATTATTATTATTATTATTATTATTATTATTATTATTATTATTATTATTAATCTCTCTTTTCTGACCGTCCCATTATATATATACATCTCTTAAAGTATTATATTGTACAGCTGGCGATATGATGATCATCTCTCTCACACACAGCTGTACTATCCCTCCTTTCCCCGCCTCTCTTTCCCCTTCATCCCTCAACCGACAACTACGCACGAGCCGGACATTAAACCGCTAACCGTATCCGTGTCCGGCTAAGCGGGAGATCCGGAAACGATCGCGGGAGGCCATCAGGTAGTCTCCGGGCAACAGTCTCCTGAAGGGAGGGGGGGGGGCACTTTACGGCCTTGGGGCGAGGAGGGGGAGGGAGAGGAGGAGAGAACGATGGAAAGGGGGAGGAGGAGGAAGACGAAGATAAAGAGGAGGAGGAAGATGAAGAGGAAGGTGAGGTACTGATGGGCCTCCGTCAGTCCCTACTGGGGGGTTGTTAAGCCTTCCTTGTCAAGCCTGTCAAGGATGTATGTTGTCATGCCTATCAAGAGACTGTCAACTCAACTAAGGACATGCTAAGAATGTCACGGCTCTGTTAAGTGTGTCCAAGAGATTGTCAAATCTGACATTGACATATTAACTCAGTCAAGGTCACTTCAGGCCGGTCAAGTGACTGTCATGACTGCCAAGAACATGTCACTCCTGTCAGGCGCCCTACCGGCATTTTAAGACTAACTTGGGGATTTTCAAGATTCCTCACGCTGGGTCTTGTTTGCCAGGGATTGTCAAACCAACATGTCAAGAATATGTCAGAGTTATACTAAGCCAGTCAAGTCTACGTCAAGAGTGGCAAGCAAGTGCCGAGTTTACAAAGGATCTGTGTGTGTGTGTGTGTGTGTGTGTGTGTGTGTGTGTTTGTTTCTAAAATAATTAAAGAGCGAGAGACTACAATACAGTAAACAGCATAGTCGATCCCTAGATGAAGAAAGAACACTGATTGTTTCTACACACACACACACACACGCGCGTTTGCTCTCTCTCTCTGCCCCCTTATTCATTCCTCTTCCCTTTCTCTCTCTCTTCCTCACACATCTCTCTCTCCGTACCAATTATAATCTGTCCATCCTCCCATCTATTCTTCCTCTCCCTCTCTCTTTCCCTCTCCCTCCCCTCTCCCTCTACCTCCAATATGACACGCCAGAATCAATCGCATCACATCAATATAAACACAAATCTCGTGAAATTTCGCTAAATCCCGCGTCGTCATATTTTGCCGCGAGGGTCCCCTATATGAGGGTAATTACTGCCTAACATTGTATATAAAATCGTTCCAAATGTCACTAAAATGTTTGTAGTACTGGTGGTAATGGTGGTAGTACTGGTGGTAATGGTGGTAGTACGGGTAGTAATGACCGTCGATTACGTCCGATGGTTATGCTCGACACGTGTCCAATGCGTGTGTGTACGTAGTATTTACCGGGATATATTTCCAGGCGCGCCCGTTTACCTGCTGATAAATTTATATAAAAACTAGTGTAGGTAATTTGTCGTTGCTGGAGTGGCATTACTGCTGGGCCGTAAAATAGCGACTCTGTAGGCAGATGAGCGGGCCGGGTGAATGTTCGTCTGGCGTGGCTTCCATATAATGAGTCAATGAGCCTAATGAGGGACGTCTTATGTAGGGTTGGCCAGACAGCTTTTGAAGGATCGTGTGAGGAGGTCGACCGTGGGTGAGGGACACCAGTTAATAGTGTGTGATACGAGCACTCAGCACTGATACTAATAATAATTAATAATAGTAACAACAACAGAAAATAATACTAATACCCAAATATTAAATAGCAGCAGCAATAATAATAATAATAATAATAATAATAACAATAATAATAACAACAACAACAACAATAATAATAATAATAATAATAACAACAATAACAATAACAATAATAATAACAATAGTTATAATGATAACAACAACAAACACAATACAAATAATAAATACACAAATAAACATCACTAACACACACCCTTCCCTTTCTTTAGATAAATCCAACAATACATTATTTCCCTCAACCAACCCATGAAAAAATTACGTCCACCAAAAATCCGCGACAATAATTACCGCAACACACCCGCAGACTCACAGCTAGCGGCCCCTAACACCCGTCACCCGCCACACGCATCCCGTCACTCATCTTTCTTGTGTGTTTTTTTTTTTTGGTGTTTAAAAGTTAAAAACATATACAAAAAAAAGTTATATACTGTAAATGTTAAAAGTAATGAATATACAGGGTGTCTCAGAAAGTGTATACCCACAACCTATTAGATTTTCTTTTGGAGATCGGGTTACTGTTTGTAGTACTGAACAACATTGTATTTTCTTGTTGATGTGTTAGGTCTCCTATGCACAAGTGAGGGAGGACTATGTTGGGGGTTTACAAATGTTGACGTAATCTCCATGAAAATCTTTTAGGTAGCGTGTATACATTTTTTTTTGAGACACCCTAAAACACTTGACTTAATTCTTTGATAACTATGACTTAATCCCTTGAGTACTATATGACTTAATCCCAAAAGCATTATAACTTAATCCCTTGAGTACTACAACTTCAACCCCTGAGTACAATATCACCATACTCGGGAACAGGTCGTCGTATTAAAAGGTGATTAAAACAAGAGGGAAAGAGAGAGAAATAAAGAGATTAAAATAGTGGAGAAAAATGAGAATGAGATAAAACAGAGAGGAGTAGTTAAAATAATACCAATAATTATGTATTTTAAGAAAGGAAAAAATATTACACGAGTATTTCTGACCACCTACAAGCACACTAAACAGACACCACACTATCTGCCAACATCCTAACTGACAGCCTTATCTGCCCATCCATCTATCTGTCTGTCTGTCTGTCTGTCTGTCTGTCCCCTAAGCACAACAAACCGCTTTAATAAATGGAAACACATTATTACCTCATCATTATGTCTCACGGTCTACCGGAACTGTCCACACATACACCACCTGATATAATAATGGAGAACTTGGACAAAAATCTCACCAGGTAAGTCTTCTTCCTATTGGACAAAATATCACCAGGTAGGTTTTCTTTCGTTGGACAAAATCCCATCAGTTTTCCCATTGGACAAAATCCCATCAGGTAAGTCGTCTTTCCGTTGGACAAAATCCCACCAGGTAAGTCGTCTTTCCGTTGGACAAAATCCCACCAGGTAAGTCGTCTTCTCATTGGACAAAATCCCACCAGGTAAGTCATCTTCTCATTGGACAAAATCGCACCAGGTAAGTCGTCTTTCCGTTGGACAAAATCCCACCAGGTAACTCGTCTTTCCGTTGGACAAAATCCCACCAGGTAAGTCGTCTTCCCATTGGACAAAATCCCATCAGCCAAGTGCTCCCATTGAACAAAACGCACCAGGTAGGTCTTCTTCCCATCGTACAAAATCCCACCAGGTAAGTTTTCCCATTAAACAAAATCCCCCACACAAAATTCCACAAAAGCTCAAGTTTCTTTACGTTTCATTATGGTACCTTATTAATTTAATTAGGTAGACTTACATGTAGGTAAGGTAAAACAAGGTAAACTACAGTAAGGTAAAGCAAGGCTGGATTAAGTTACGAAGGATTTTATTTTACAACCTTTGCCAATTTTTACCAGGTTACAAAAAGATGTATTTCTACAAGTATTTACAAAAGAATTGGCGAGGATAAGACATCAGCGCTTAATTACAAACTAAACCCCATCTTCCCGGTTCTAAAAACTGCTGCACTCTGAAAGCCTCAATAAACGTCAGACTCTGTCAACTTTCCACCCGAGATTGAAAGCTCATTTCTTGGCGGTAAGCAGTTTTCCGCCACATTACGACGCTCGATTAAAAAAAAAAAAAATTCAGAGACTTTTCGTACTTTTTCTCTTGACGTGGAATCTCGAAAATATTATATACTCCAATATGGAGCAACTTCAGGTAAAAGTTAAATTAGTTTTCATAAAGCTTAATATCTTCTTTTTTTTAAGAGAAGTCTGTTAAGTAAAAATAAGAGCCATGCCGTCTTTATAACCAACGACAACATCAGCTAGGAACGGATATGGTCGGGGCTTCGCTCAGGCGGCGTGGTATTTCCTGCCTATCAAACGCATTACCCCTACGACGTCACCATGCTTCATTCCACCTGATTGGTCAAGTCGTCTCCGCCAGTCACGTCAGCCTTGTCGCCGCCGGGACCAATCAGAGTCGCTCTCGCGGGATCGGATCATTTGGCGGGAAATGGGAGACGCAAAAAGTGTCATCAATCTTAACCTAATTTTGTGGCAGGCCATAAAGTGAGTCGAGATAGCATGTAAGGTGCGTAAATAGATTTTGGGATGAGCCTCGCTTAAGCCTCGGCGTCAAAATATGGCCACAATGTTGATACAATGATCAAAAAATACCGCAGCGACGCCACAAGTGTCCATCACCATTGCTCGTTGTACCTAACACTTTTGTCCCTAAGATACCGCCACTTATTGGACGCTTCAGTCCTGACAGACAAAACACTTGCGAATAACCCACAGAACCTACTGTAACTCATCACTTATCTTTTCACTGTTACGCTACTACTACTACTACTACCACTACTACTACTACTACTAATACTACTACTACTACTACTACTACTCCTGTCTTTCTCTCTCCTTCGGTCGGCTTTGCTCTGCCTCAGGGGAACGAGAGCTTCTGCCCCAAAGCCGACAACAGCTGCAGATATTGACTATGTGGCTCCAGTCACTGAATGCCGCATAGACCTGCGGCTCAACTAACTCAACACAGCTACTTATGTATTAGGATACTTAATATTAAGGTAATAAAATGGTGGCGAAGGTGTGGCTCCTACTAACTACTACTGCTCCTACTACTACTAACTACTCTTCAGTCCTATAGAGAAGCATCACAAATCCTTCCTGGAGGAGCTCTGCCTCATATCCGGCGACGAAACTTAAACAGACTCATTTTAGCATCACCTTGAACCCTCATAGATCAACCCTGCGTCACCATCAACACAGTGGCAATACTGCGTCATATCTTGCGTCGCCACTAACCCACAGTATTTAACCCTGCGTCATGTCTTACGTCGTCACTAACACAGAAGAGGAGCAACACTGCATCATGCTTCGTATCCCACGGCGTCGTCACTAACTCCCTCAAAAGAAAGTCATTTGTCAAGGAGAGAAGGCGAGACACATTAACTCTGCTTCCTGCCTCTGTGGTGCTTTTCAACACACACACACACACACACACACACACACACAGACAATGACAGATGGAGACAGATGACATTTTGCTTCCGTCTGATGCTTTTCTTCTGTCGACAATCACTCACAACTCTCTCTCTCTCTCTCTCTCTCTCTCTCTCTCTCATCTTTTGCATGGACAAAATCCCTCCACCGGACAATATCCCACCACCAGACAAAATCCCACCACCAGACAAAATCCCAACACTGGACAATATCCCACCATCGGACAAAATATATCAGACAAAATTCCACCACCAGACAAAAACCACAAGCAAAATAACATGAAGAGTCGACAAAATCACACACTACCAGCCTGCAATTCCATGCTGGGGGACAGACGATAAACAAAACTCCAGCGAGTAAATGAATGGCGCGGGTAAACAAACGCTCCTCTTACTGCAGTTTTTATTTCTCAGAGGGGAGGGGGGGTGGGGAGTCGGGGAGCTTATACACGAGGCAGAAAGCAGAAAGGACAAGCTTTTTATTCCAGCTTGAGAGAGAGAGAGAGAGAGAGAGAGAGAGAGAGAGAGAGAGAGAGAGACTTCCACACTTTCCGAGTCCAAATTTCCCCCCCCACCCCCAAAAAAAAAAACTTTCTCCCTCTCAACTAAACACAAGATGGAAAACATTTAAGCCACAAATTAAAAGTTACTGCATAAGTACTAAGTAACAAGTAGTAAATCATCCACCTCTTCCGGAAACATAAATCCCTAAAAATCCTTAAAATTATGGTACACTCCCCTTAAAAAAAAAGGTGCCAAACGACTCTAGGAAACAGCGTGGGTCCGGGGGAGGTTATACACAAAGGTCCTTCATTATACATGCCAGGGGAGCTATTCACTAGCCACTCTAACCCGGGGAAGAGAACCACTTGTCATGTCTTTGTGAAGTTTAATGAAGGTCGCTCATGACACTACCCAGATTAAATGACCAGGATATGTGTGTGTGTGTGTGTGTGTGTGTGTGTGAGGGTGTGTATGTGTGTGTGTGTGTGTGTGAGGGGTGTGTATGTGTGTATGTGTGTGTGTGTGTGTGTGTGTGAGTGGGTTTTGTATGTGTGTGTGTGTGGGGTGAGGGGTTTTGTGTGTGTGGGTTTTTGTGTGTGTGTGTGTGTGTGGGTTTTTGTGTGTGTGTGTGTGTGTGGGTTTGTGTGGGTTTGTGTGTGTGTGGGTGAGTTTGTGCGTGTGTAAGAAAACTTAAGCAGATAGACAGACTGATGAGAGAGAGAGAGAGAGAGAGAGAGAGAGAGAGAGAGAGAGAGACTGTGGATTACTATGCATGAATTCGTCATTACACAGGCTAGCTGGGTCGTGCCCTCCCATCCCCACGCTAAGTGCCACTAACACCCTCCCACCTACCAGCCTACCACTACTACCACTACTAACCTAAACACTACATCTGCAACCATCACCAAAACTGTCACCATTAATAACCACCATTCAGGTACCATTTCCCTCTGACATAATCTACTAACAACAACAACAACAACCACCACGATTATCGAGTCACTACCACTATTATAACCCAGTAACCACCCCCTCTCCCTTCCCTATCATCAATCCATTTACTACCCATACCATAACTACCACAACAAATAATAACCACTACAATCACCAACCACCACTACCACTGACATCTAACACCACTACTACCACCACTAACCTCCACCAATAACCACCACCACCATTACCACCATGCGTCACCCATCCCCCCCACTCATCACCAATTACCATCACTACCTATTTCCCCCCCATCACCACCCCCAAAACTCAACCAACCCTTCCCCACAACCACCATTTATCATTACAATTTACTACCACCATCACCATCTACTACCCCACCCTGCATCATCACTACCTTTGTAATTCCCTCTTCTATCACCATCTACCACCATCACCCTTTCTACATCACCACCTACCATCACTCCCTGCACCACCACCTACCACCATTAACCTACTACAACTCCCTGCACCACCTACTACAACTCCCTGCACCACCACCTACCACCATCAACCACCACCATACCCTACCATCACTCCTTGCACCACCACCTACCACCATTAACCTACCACCATACCCTACCATCACCCCTGCACCACCACCTCCCACCATTAACTCCACCACCCTACCATCACCCCCTGCACCACCATCTAGCACCATTAACCTACCACCATTAACCTACCATCATCACCACCACACCTACCACCATTAACCCACCACCATACCCTACCATCACTCCCGCACCACCACCTACCACCATACCCTACCATCAACTCCCCTGCACCACCACCTACCACCATACCACCAATACCTACCATCACTCCCTGCACCACCACCCACCACCATTAACCTACCACCATACCCTACCATTCCCTGCACCACCACCTACCTCCACATTAACCTACCACCACATACCCTACCATCACTCCCCTGCACCACCACCACCACCATTAACCACCACCATACTTACCATCACTCCCTGCACCACCACTACCTCCCCTTACACTACCACTACTACTCATCTTGCATCACTACCACTACTACCCCTCCTCCCCCATAACCACCACCACCCTACGTGTTGATTAGCTTCCAGTGGGGCGTGTGAGAGCGACTACTGGACCGTACTCAGTTAAAACACACGCCTCCAGTTAACCCGCTTCACTTTTGCGTCAGTTGGTACAGGGGAGGGAGGGAGGGAGGGAGGGAGGAGGGAGGGAGGGAGGGAGGGAGGGAGGGAGGGAGGAAGGGAGGGAGGAAGGGAGGGAGAGGAGGGGGGAGGGAGAGGAGAGGGGGAGGGAGAGGGGTAGATGGGAGGAGAGCGGGGTCATCACTCACCAGCGACTCTCGGCTCTCACGGTAATGAAGACGATTTTAAACAGGTATTTGCTAACTACTGAATGATGTGGTTCAGCTGTGTGTGTGAGAGAGAGAGAGAGAGAGAGAGAGAGAGAGAGAGAGAGAGAGACACTAATAAACCAGACTGACTCGAGGTACACCTTCGTTAGAGCTGAACCATAATTCCGAAAGCTCAATGTTAAGGTGAGGTAAACTCCTCCCTGGACTGAGAGGTGAGAAGGTATCCAACTATCTCACGTGAGCGGCGACACAAAAGATGGCGACTACAACGGGATCAAAGGAGGAGGAGGAGGAGGAGGAGGAGGAGGAGGAGGAGGAGGAGGAGAAAGAGGAGGAGGAGGAGGAGGAGGAGGAGGAGGAGGAGGAGAGGGAATAGTTAAGGAGAGGTTAAGAAAGGAAGGCAAGAAAGAAGGATGGATGGACGAAGAGACGAAAGGAAAGGAAGGAAAGGAGGGAGAGGAAGAAGGAAGGAAGAAAGGAAGGAATGAAGGAAGGTGACCAGGATGTACAGTACGTATGTGTTTGTGTCGTGTGTGGGTTTGTGTCGTGTGTGTGTGTGTGTGTGTGTGTGTGTGTGTGTTTTATGTGGCTAGTAACTGTATAATCAGGAAGCTCTGGAATAAGAATGCTGCTCTTGAAACACTAAAAGACCCACGGTACATTACACTCCTTTGGCCATAGTAACCTTAAGCTGTTATCTGTCCTCATCCACGAGTTAGAATCCGGACAAGGTAAGGCGTCCTGACAACCAAGGAAGTACTGCATGTCTGTATATCTTTCCGAATTCTCAATGTTGGTTAGTGAAGAAACTGACCTGACCTTGTTTTCTGTGTCCTAATAGAAAAAACAAATAAAAACAATAAAAATAACAATAATAAAGATGAACCTCCCTGGCGTGTACGTAAAGCGGGGGATCTTCTACAACACAACCTGGGTAATGTAAACAAGAAGGGTAGAGGAAAAGTGAAGTAATCAAATCAAACCTGGCGACCAACACACCGCCAGCTGGGAGAGTAAACAGTACTGACGAGCGACTGAACACGTACAGCGGCCAACACTGATCCACACTGTACTGATTGGAAGGGGAGGAGTGAAGGGGAGGGGTGAAGGGGAGTGGTGAAGGGGAGGGGTAAAGGGATGAAGTGATAGGAGAGGCAGGAGTGAAGGGGAAAGGAATAGGAAAGGTGAAGGGAAATGGGACAGGAAGAGTGAGGAGAAAGTGGATAGGAAAGGGGGTAAAAGGAAAGGGATAGGAAAGGGGGTGAAGGGAAAATGGAGATAGGAAGAGGAGGGGTGAAGGTAGAGGAAGAGGAGGGATGAATGGAGAGGAAGAAGAGGGATGAAGGGATAGGAAAGGGAGTGGAAGGGAGAAGAGAAGGAGGTTTGAAGAATAGAGAGAGGTTTTGAGGGAAGGGGATTGACAGTCAGAGGGAGGATGAGGAGTAAGAGGTAAAGGGTAGGTTGAAGAGGAGGAGGGGCAAAGGGTAGGGTTAAGAGGAAGAGAGGTAGATTGGAGGGAGGTAGAGAGGTAGATTGGAGGGAGGTAGAGAGGCAGGTAAAGGTTGGAGGGCTAAGGACAATAGCCTCATTTACCCTCCATAGAGCTATCTGACAGCGTTTAGTCCCTACTATTAAGGCGCGGCCGGGGGAGGGGGGGGTGGGTCCGTCCGTCCGTCCGTCCGTCCGTATCGTCAGTCTGTCTTCAATTGTTTGTTACTGTCCATTACACAGAAATTACGGAGATATTTTCAAGATTTTAGTGGAAAATAAGGCAATGTGTAATCGAATGTTTTTTTTGGGGGGTAGTGGGAGCTTTTACAGTCAGTCAGAGTTCCTTATACTTTTACATTAGGTCAGAGGTCTTGGTAAGTTATGATAGTAGAGTACAAAATATGAGAAGGCTGGACTACAAGTAATGAACGAGTACTACAAAAATTTTTCCTGTACTCGTGTTATCAATAAATATTCCAGGTGTTAGTACTTTGAAGAAACACCTGGGTCACCTTCCTAATTAGTGGTGATGGATGGTGATGATGATGATGATGGTAATGATGATGGTGATGCTGTGTGTGTGTGTGTGTGTGTGTGTGTGTGTGTGTGTGTAAATCTATCTTGTTAAATGTTATGCAAGACAAAAAATTCCTATGAAATAAAAAAATGGCATCACAAAAAAATAAAGATAACTAATACAGTAAAAAAAATAAAATAAATAAAACCTACGTCGCACATGAAATATTTTAAAAATATAGAAAAAATAAAATAGCACTGGAAAATAAATAATAAAAAGTAAAAATTCAAATATCGAAAAAAATAAAGTACAAAAACGAGAAAATAAGTAGAAGGTAAAATACTAAGAAAAGGCAAAAAAAAAAGTAAAAAAAGGCAGCAAAAAAAAAACGACGTATAAAGTAATACTAATAAAAAAATAGAGTAAAAATTAATTAACAAAAAATATAAAACAATTAATTAAAAATAATATAAAATATACAACAAATAAATATAATAATAAAAATAATGTAAAATATAGTGGATAAAAAATATAAAATAATAAAAGCCGGGATTGAGAGATGACGAGGAGAGAAAAACAGACATTTACTGTACACACTAGAGATAGACCATTGAAGAACATCACTGGTGGAGGGAAACTGATGAAGGCCAGTAACTTGTGTACGACGGCAGCGGTGAACCAAGACGGGTCCTGATGCCCCCCCCACCTACCACCGTCATCCGTCTACCGCCGTTACCCGTCCACCACCGTCACTCGTCTACTACTATCATCCGTCTACTACCGTCACTCGCCTAATAATTTCACGCACTTTCCTTCTACCATTATAACCCATCTACCACCATCACTCACCTACCAATATTATTCATCTACCACTATCCACCACCCTACCACCATCAGTCATCTGCCACCATCACTCACCTAACACTATCCTCCCTACCACCATAACCCACCTATCACCACCTTCTACCTACCAAGACAAACAGCCATTACCAACCACCACACTCATTAACCACCCACCTAACACTAGACACCCTCAACTACCACCACCCACTACCTCTATCCATTCCCATCCATCAACTACACAACCATTCGTCATCCATTTCCTCTATATGTCTCCTCTCTCTTATATAGGGGGACTCTCTCTCTCTCTCTCTCTCTCTTAAAGAAGTATTTAGGGTCCCTGATGTGTACAGTAGACTAAACAGCCCTCAGCTCTTAGGCGAGTGTGTGTGACGCCTCGCCCACGGATACCAATGTGTGACTTACAGTACCAACTTCTAAAATAAGACGCCTTACTGGTGGTGTGGTGGTGGTGATGGTGTGCATGTGGTGATGGTGGTGAGTGGTGGTGGTGAGTGGTAGTGGTGATGGTGATTTTATATTTAATTTTGCAACTTACAGCGGCTAGTTTATTGTGTACCCCATACTCATCCTGTGAGCGGTAGCGCAAAAGGATTACAGAGTAGAGTTCACAAAGGGTCAGTATAACTAACCCCCGTGGTCAGGATATTATGGCACTGAATGTTACACAGTATTTCAAATAAATTCTTTGTTTAGTTCTGTATATAAAGGGTAACTTATTCACAACTACGTGAGTACAGGAGTGTGAGGCAGTATGTCTGGCCGCACACCTTGTTATTCACATTTACGTCAGAGGTATTCAAGCACATTGTGTTATACATGGGAACTGATATAGCTAATAAGTGCAAAAAAGTGGATACAATCTTATTATGTCGGCTATCTTACCATTAGAGATAAAGTGTTGTGCCATTTCACACAGTGTACTTGGACCTGTCCCTAAACGGTTCTATCTTACAGTCGAGGACGTAGTGTTCGAGTGTGTGGCCATATGTTTGACCACACACTTTACATCTAGTCTTGCTCACATCTGCTTGGGGGACATACTGCCAGAGGGACTTACAGTATATCCTAACCTTAGTCTAGCAGTTACAACACCTTGTAATCTAGTGATCTTGTTACTTGGTCCATATACATGTTTCACTTGATACATCCCATTATGGTAAACAATGGATTGACCAGTGACTGTTTGCACTTGCATGCTTGCGTCAAATTCATCAATAAGTCCTTCCTAATTACAGATTTTGGGGTTCTTTCTGATAGACCCAAATTGTATTCAACAGTGTCTTTGTTTAATCGCGAGTTTGGCGAGGGCATCAACTCTGTCATGTTCTTTGAGGCCTATGTGAGAGGGGATCCACAACGTGTGATGATGAGTGATGGTGTGGTGGTGTGTTGTGGTTATGATAGTGGTCCCCGTCTCCCACCAGCTACCCCGTCTCCCACCAGGCAGAATAGTGAGGGGTCTATGTAAGTTTTCCTTTACGTCTGACTATAAAGGCCATCTGGAAACCTCGAAATGCCCAGCCTATTTTTGTGTGTCGTGGTTGATGTTACTGCTCAGGTGAACGGCAACCACACACACACATGCATACGTACTGACAGACGTATAAATGAAAGCACACACGTACACATAGCCCTTTCCTTCTCCACATACACCCATACACACACCCACACCTAAGTGAAACATCTAACCTAACCTAACCTCAACTTAAATTACCTTACTTCACCTCACCTCAAGACATCAGTGTAGCAAGTTATTAACACATAAAACCAAAATGGCACCGAGTCGAGTGTCAATGGCACCCAGTAACGGTCAGGAACATCTCAGCCCCCTAGAAATACCTCAGTATCCTCAAGGAAAGCCTCAGTATCCCCAGGAACACCTCAGCGGCCCAGGGACATCTCAGGACTCCCAAGAACACCTCAGTACCCCCAAGAACACCTCAGCACCCCCAGGAACACCTTTGCTCCAAAGACACCTCAGCCCCCAGGAGCACTTCAATCCTCCACTAGGAAAACCTGACCTCCCCCCTCAGGTCATTACAGGTGAAGGGTCAGGAACATGTGTGATCATAAAGGTCAGGTTTATTGGACATTAAGGTCATAACACCAGAGACTCCACTGCTGCGCCCCCCCATCACCACCACCACTTCCACCACCACTCACACGACACCCTGGCCAGACACCACCACGACACAGGTGCTGTTGTCTGCACCTGGTGCCTGTTGTCAACACCTGGTACACCCACAACACAACACGAGCACGTATACAAACGCATAGACAGACAAACAGAGTCATAAGAAATATATAAACGCAGACAGATAAAAACAGAAAAATGGACAGATACAGATATAAATACACATGTACAGATGTAAACACAGGTAAATAGAATAAATGTCGGAGATATAAACAAAAAAGCTGAAAGACAGACAGACAGACAGACAGACAGACGGTAAAAAAAAGTCGGACTCCGTGATAATCTGACCAGGTGAAGATTCTTCCTGTGTAATAAAGGAAAGAAAAATACTGCTAATTGGGACAGAGAAGAATGTCTCTCTCCCCCCTTCCCCCCTCCCTCCTCTCTCTTTTCCTCTCTCTCTCTGCCCCTTCCCTCCCTCCCTCTCTCAACTCTTCCTTCAATCCTTTCACGGATAATTAAGAATTCCAGAAATTAAAAGCCTCGACTGGAATCCATTGACTGGTGAAGGAATAATGAGTGGATTCCTGCCTCCGAGATGGAAGTAAGCATGTATGTACACCTGGACGGACGGGCGGACAAAGGCTTTAATTAACAGACGGATGGATGGATGTTTTAATTGATGGACGGACGGACTTATAGACAGATAAACTTCAATATTAACCAATAGACAGACAGACACTCGGGTTGAGAAGAAGGAAGAAACACAATGGTACAGTACAAAAGTCGCCCGGGAGAGGAAGACAGAGTTTATACAATGATAAGGACAGAGGAAGTGAGTGTGTGACAGGGAGTGACCACCACCACTCATCTTCATTATGACCACCACTCTCCCCTCTCACCCTACACTCTCCCCTCGTTCTCCTCATACATCATCTCCCCCTGCCTATACTAATACACATTCCCCTCACTTCCTTATACTAACACTCTCTCCCCTCATACCCTTATCCCCACCGCCTACACTCTTCCACACTGTCTTCCCATACCTCACCCCCAGACACTATCTTCCCCTTCATCCCCAGCCTCCTCCTTACCTCCTCCTCATAACACACCTCCTAACCTCCCGCCCTTATCCCCACCAGCGTCAGGAGTGTGAACTAGCGGGTCCTCAGTGTACTAGAAGTAACACAGGGTAGATGTGACGGAGGCTGCTGGTGAACACTGATGAAACGAGATCATTGTTATCTTAGCCACAACCTTCACCCCCCCCCCCTGTGGTAGCTGGTGCTAATGGCGGTGGTGTGGAATGTGACCAACTGGGGTAAACACACACACACACACACACACACACACACACACACACACACACACACACCACTGCCGTAGCTGGTTCTGGTAAAAGTGGTGACAGGTGGTGGAGAGAGACCATCTGCATCTACACATTCTTCTTCTTTACCCACTCCTGCTGCTGCCTGTTACTACACCTACTGCCTCCTACTTCACCTGCTGCCCACTACTACACCTTCTGCCCACTACTACACCTGCTCCCCACTACTACACCTGCTTCCGCCACATTCTCAACAGTATGTTCCCCGGTGTTATCTCTCTACGGTGTCTCATCACAGTGTGTTTGTCTCTTCTCTCTCTTACTCACTCTTTCTCTTCTCTCTCTCTTACTCCCACCTTTACCCTACCCGCCTTTACCATTTCTCTTCTTTACCCTACTTTCTCTTCAGCCCTTACTCTCCCTTTCCTCTCGCCTTTAGAGCCTCTGAGACTCCGATGGACCTTGACCTAAGGAGAGAACTTTAAGTCGTAAATCATTTGTTCAGGTGAGATAAAGTTATTGTCTGGCCGAGGGGAAAATTGGTCGGTAGTGAAGGATTCTGTCGTTAATGGTTCGGATAAGAGTTAACTCGGTTCATTGATTCGGTGAGAGAGAGAGAGAGAGAGAGAGAGAGAGAGTGTGTGTGTGTGTGTAAATAAGGACGAAAGAGGAACCAAAGAATTTAATAAACAAATGATACGCGAAGAAGAAGAAGTATCGCCATAAGTCAGGTGTAAGGAGCAGGTGGGAGGATACAGACTTACTTTATGTGACGTGTGGGGTGATGTACCTGGGTCTTGTTGCCCCCCTCGACACACCTTAATGCTATTTACTATTCCCCAACTGACGTGAATGTCCACAATAGCTTTCAGAATCAGTCTAGAGGGGTCATTCTTCCTTAAGCTTTTATTTATAAGGCCATCAACGAAAGCGACCCTGAAGCCAAGATTCTCAGTGGCACTCGTAAGTTAATTTTTTTCCCCCTTAACTAGAAGACAATGAGAACGTATCTATAACAGGTTCACTCAAGCTATGACTCACACATATAGAAGCCAAAATCAGTCCAAGAAATCGAAGTCTATATATATACAATTTGGATGTCATTTTTAGCTGGCTCTTTAAGTGTCGTAGCTGAATCGAGTCATCCAGCTAAGTTTTCCCGCCAACAGGTAGGGGAGGAAAATTAACATAAGGGCATCTGAGTATTCCCGGTCTCTGAAGTCTTTGCGGTATAGCTGCGGGCGGAGTGCGGGGCGACGGTAATGGGGGTTAACACAGTAATGTCTCGGTCACCTCGATTATGTTGTCAGACGATGTGGCCTTGTTGGTGGGGTGGCGGCTCTTTGGGGAAGTTGTGGTGGCGGGGAGGAGGGAGTTGGGTGCTGGTGGTGGCTGGGGAGGAGGAGGAGTTGGGGACTGGTGGTGGCTGGGGAGTAGTAGTTTGGGGACTGGTGGTGACTAGAAGGAGGAGGAGTTGGGGGTTACCGATGGTGGGGAATGGGAGTTGGGGGACTGGTGGTGGCTGGGGACGAGGAGGAGTTGGGGACTGGTGGTGGCTGGGGAGGAGGAGGAGTTGGGGCCTGGTGGTGGCTGGGGAGTAGTAGTTTGGGGACTGGTGGTGACTAGAAGGAGGAGGAGTTGGGGCTAGGAAGGAGGATTTGGGGGTTAGTGGTAGGAGGAGCCTCTTGATGCTGGAAGAGGATGATGATGACACACGAGGAGGCTGATAAGGAGGGAGGAAGATGGGCTATGGAAGAAGCTGCATGATTCAAAAAGACTGTGGCTGTTATTGGTACTTAGAGGAAGCACTGCTAGGTGGTGGTGGTGCTAGTGGGGGAGTAAATAGAGGACGGTGGTACTGGGAGGAGTTGGAAGTCAAAGGAAGGGTGAGAGATGAGACTAAGGAAAGGAGTCTGTCCACACTACAACAACCCAACACGCGACCCATCTATGTCCACCACGACGATCCACCTTAGATTAAAACTGAGATGATATAAGATCACATTTAACAAGTCACAATCTGGCGAGTCCATAACGTAATACAGTAATACATGTAATTGTAAAATCAAATTAGCCATTGTCAACTAAAGTAACCATTGTGCAACCTCATCCTAAATCCTAGGTTAGCTTAGTTAGCCAACAAACTCTGTAATATGTAAAACAAGGGGTGTCGTCCCCCTCTGTTTAACTCATTAAACTTCTTTTCCAACCTTTCCCCCCACGAATATCTGTCGTGACTTCTCGATCTTTCATGTCTGGCTGTGACTTGAGCCCCAGCATGCCTTCCATCCTTTCACTACCTTAACCTAAAAATAGAGAGAGAGAGAGAGAGAGAGAGAGAGAGAGAGAGAGAAGAGGGGGAGACAGGTGTTACGTAGAGGGAAAAACTATGTCCCGTTGAAACCTAAAGAGCCACATAGCCCAAAAGTTACGGGTAGAAACTGAACAACATTAACATTACCGACTTGGGTGAACCTTTTGAGAGCTGCAGTTACCTTGACACGTAACCTGATACACATACCTTCGAGTGTAGAGCCCAGGGAGTGTAGGACCCAGCTAGTAGAGCCCAGGGAGTGTAGGACCCAGCTAGTAGAGCCCAGGGAGTGTAGGACGCAGCTAATAGAGCCCAGGGAGTGTAGGACCCACCTAGTTGAGCCCAAGGAGTGTAGGACCCAGCTAGTAGAGCCCAGGGAGTATAGGACCCACCTAGTAGAGCTCAGGGAGTGTAGGACCCAGCTAGTAGAGACCCACCCCAGGGAGTGTAGGACCCAGCTAGTACAGCCCAGGAGTGTAGGACCCAGCTAGTAGAGCCCAGGAGTGTAGGACGCAGCTAATCCAGGGGAGTGTAGGACCCACCTAGTAGAGCCCAGGGAGTGTAGGACCCACCTAGTAGAGCCCAGGGAGTGTAGGACCCACCTAGTAGAGCCCAAGGAGTGTAGGGCCCAGCTAGTAGAGACCAGGGAGTGTAGGATACAGCTAATAAAGCCCAGGGAGTGTAGGACCTACATAGTAGAGTCCAGGGAGTGTAGGACACACCTCGCAGAGCCCAGGGAGTGTAGGACCCACCTAGTAGAGCCCAAGGAGTGTAGGGCCCAGCTAGTAGAGCCCAGGGAGTATAGGACCCACCTAGTAGAGCTCAGGGAGTGTAGGACCAGCTAATAGAGCCCAGGGAGTGCAGGACTGGTGGAGGGTGTGAGGGAGGACAGGAATAGTGGTGTGGTGCAACAAACTCGTCTCGCCTGATACACCACAATGATCTGTGATGGGGTAATGACGCCTTCAAGAATGACTGTACTGTCGTCTGTCTGTCAGTCCTCTACATCTGTCTCATCCCAGTATTCAACATTCTCTTGCCTTTGTATGTTTGAGTGTATGACTGCATGTGTGTTTGTATCCAAGTACTTACATACATATAGAAGGGCCTACGTGTATAAATGAATGTAAATGTGTGTATATACAAGTATGCACATATATGTTCCTGTGTAAACATAAAAGAACAATTGTAAGTAAGAAACATTGCTTCTTCAAGGTAACACAACACACACAGGAACGCCACTGTAATTAACAACAACAAAGGTATACTTGTACAGGTTGAGCAGAAGGATGAAGGATTGGATAGTGGCACTGTATCTCTTGGTGTGCCAGTCTCACTAAGGTCACAGTGCCGCTCACTCCATACTAACACCCTCCTTACACCCCACACCCACCACCCTCCCTACACCCCACACCCACCACCCTCCCTACACCCCACACCCACCACCAACACCCTACACCCCACACCCGCCATCAACACCCTCCCATCACACACACACATACACCCACAATTCTATACACGCATACTTCAAGGGTGTATTCATACTCTCTCTTACACACACCCTGACACACTTCCCTCAACCTGACATGGAGGAGAGAAAAAAATGGATGACAAACAGAGTAATTCAGTGTAGAGGCATTACACATACCCAGCCAGACTACAACAATGTGGCGGCGGGGATGAATAAGGTTACCTGTTGTGTTGGTCTTATGACTCTCTCTCTCTCTCTCTCTCTCTCTCTCTCTCTCTCTCTCTCTCTCGCGCTCTCTCTCCTCTCGCTCTCCTCTCTCTCTCTCTCCTACGTCTTACTTCCCCCCTCTTTCCCGGCGGTGTCACAGCTGCGTACAGACCTACAGCCCAACACTTAATGCTCCTTCCGTCTTCACCTTTATGTGGCTATTCGTTAAGGACCAATTTCCCTTTAACCATGAGGATGTTCAGATGAGGGGCGTGTGGAGGCAACACCGTGATATACTTGTGTAGTCACGTCACGATATTATACGGGGGGGAGGGAAGGAGGGAGAGGGAGAGAGAGCGAGCGAGGAGGGAGAGAGAGTGGGAGAGAAGGGAGAAGGCAGGAGGGAGAGGAGAGAGAGTGGGAGAGGGAGGGGAGAAGGGGAGGGAGGGAGAGAGAGGAGGGAGGGGTGCTTGAGAGGGAGAGAGAGGAGAGGGGAGAGAGAGGAGGAGAGAGAGAGAGAGAGAGAGAGAGAGAGAGAGAGAGAGAGAGAGAGAGAGAGAGAGAGAAACCAACAGGTAAACAGGAAACGAGCGGCAAGACGAAAAGAAAAGGATGTGAAGGGGAAGGAAGAGGGGAAGAAGATGGAGAAGAGAGAAGTGGGAGGCGAAGGGAGGTGAGATGAAGAAGGGGTGGGGGGTTTGTAGCGCCGATCCGCCAATAGATATGCCTCGAGGAAACAGAGAAAGGGGAGACGTGAGGGGAAGTGACTGGCATGCGCATGAGATTAAGAACGCGGCACATGTCGGGGGAGGAGATGAGAGGAGAGGAGAGGGAGGGAGGGAGGAGAGGGAGGAAGGGATGAGAGGGAGGAGACAGAAGGGGGAGAGGAGGGGATGGGAGAGGAGGGGATGGGAGAGGAAGGGAGGGGAGAGGGGAAAGAGAAGAGAAATGAGTAGATGGGAGGGAGAGGATGGAGGGAGGGAAGGGAGAGGGATGGGAGGGGTGACAGAGTAGCCTGACGAAGAGGAAATACTGAGACACGAGGAGAATATATAAGACAAGGAGGAATATTAAAGAACAGATAGAGATGAGAAAATACAAAGAAAAAATAAGACAATTACAAAAATACAGTAAATCAGGGAAATACAGAAGGAAAGAAAGACATAAACAAGAGATAAATGAGAGAAAATACAAAGGAAAAGAAGAATTAGATACAGAGGTTAAATGCGGGGGAATACACAGCAAAGAATAAATGTGATACGAACGATAAAATAAGAGAATGAGTAAATAAGAATAAGCCACATATGACGATAAATAAGGGAAATAAGGAGAAACGAGCACTAAGAGAATACCAATAATAGTAAGAAGAGGTAAGTGAAAACGTCAATAAACTCAGGAAGTAGAAGATAATAAGATATTGAAGGAAGGGAGAGATAAACACCAAGGGAAATAAAAGAAAGGATAAAAGAATAAACAACGAAAGAAGGAATTACAGAGACTAGGAATAACAAAGGAGTAAAGAATATGAAGAAGGAAATCACATGGATGGAGAAAACCTAATGAAGGAAAAAGGAAAAAAAAGAGGTGAAAAAAGGTAAGAGATGCGAGTCATGTAGGGAGAGAAGAGGGAGAGGAGAGGCAGGAGAGGAGAAGGGAGAAGGGAGAGGAGAGAGGGAGGGAGAGGGAGAGGGAGGAGAGAGGGGAGGGAGGAGGGAGGAGAAGGAGGAGAGGGAGGGAGGGAGAGAGGAGGGAGAGGAGGAGAAAGAGGGAGGGAGGGAGAGGGAGAGGCGGAGGAGAGGGAGGGAGGGAGGGAGAGGGAGAGACGGAGAAGAGAGGGAGGGAGGGAGAGGAGGGAGGGAGGGAGGAGAGAGAGGGAGAGGAGAGGAGCAGAGAGGAAGAGAGGTGACGGAGAGGAGAGTCTCATAGCCACCAGATGAAGAGCCAGACAAATTGGCAAGGGTTGTGGTGTCCAGCCAGGAGGGTGGAGGTGAGGTAGGGTTGTGGTGTCAGCCAGGAGGGAGGAGGAGGTGAGGTAGGGTTGTGGTGTCAGCCGGAATTGTGGGTGGAGGAGGTGAGGTAGGGTTGTGGTGTCAGCCAGGGAGGGTGGAGGAGGTGAGGTAGGGTTGTGGTGTCAGCCAGGTGTGGGTGGAGAGGTGAGGCAGGGTTGTGGTGTCAGCCCAGGTGTGGGTGGTGGAGGGGAGGTGAGGTAGGGTTGTGGTGTCAGCCAGGTGGGGTGGAGGAGGTGAGGCAGGGTTGTGGTGTCAGCCGGTGGTGGGTGGAGAGGTGAGGTAGGGTTGTGGTGTCAGCCAGGTGGTGGGTGGAGGAGGTGAGGTGGGGTTGTGGTGTCAGCCAGGTGTGGTGGAGGTGAGGTAGGGTTGTGGTGTCAGCCAGGTGGTGGGTGGAGGTGGGGAGTGGGAGTTGTAATGTCAGCAGCCAGGTGGTGGGTGGAGGGAGGTGAGGTAGGGTTGTGGTGTCAGCCAGGAGGGGTGGAGGGGTGAGGTAGGGTTGTGGTGTCCAGCCAGGTGGGGTGGGAGGAGGTGAGGTAAGGGTTGTGGTGTCAGCCAGGTGGTGGGTGGAGGAGGTGAGGTAGGGTTGTGGTGTGTCAGCCAGGTGGTGGGTGGAGGAGGTGAGGTAGGGTTGTGGTGTCGGCCAGGTGTGGGTGGAGGAGGAGGTGAGGTAGGGTTGTGAGGGTGTCCAGCCAGGTGGTGGGTGGAGGAGGTGAGGTAGGGTTGGTGTCAGCCAGGTGGTGGGTGGAGGAGGTGAGGGAGTAGGGTTGTGGTGTCAGCCAGGAGGGGTGGAGGAGGTGAGGTAGGGTTGTGGTGTCAGCCAGGTGGTGGGTGGAGGGAGGTGAGGTAGGGTTGTGGTGTCAGCCAGGTGTGTGTGGGTGGAGGAGGTGAGGCCAGGGTTGTGGTGTCAGCCAGGTGTGGGTGGAGGAGGTGAGAGTAGGGTTGTGGTGTCAGCCAGGAGGGTGGAGGAGGTGAGTAGGGTTGTGGTGTCAGCCAGGAGGGTGGAGGTGAGGTAGGGTTGTGGTATCAGCCAGGTGGTGGAGGTGGAGGAGGTGAGGAGGTAGGGTTGTGGTGTCAGCCAGGTGTGGGTGGAGGAGGTGAGGTAGGGTTGTGGTGTCAGCCAGGAGGGTGGAGGTGAGGTAGGGTTGTGGTGTCAGCCAGGTGGTGGGTGGAGGGAGGTGAGGTAGGAGTTGTGGTGGTGTCAGCCGGGTGTGGGTGGAGGAGGTGAGGCCAGGGTTGTGGTGTGTCAGCCAGGAGGGGTGGAGGAGGTGAGTAGGATTGTGGTGTCAGCCAGGAGGGGTGGAGGTGAGGTAGGGTTGGCCAGGCATCAGCCAGGTGGTGGAGTGGAGGAGGAGGTGAGGTAGGGTTGTGGTGTCAGCCAGGTGTGGAGTGGAGGAGGTGAGAGTAGGGTTGTGAGGTGTCAGCCAGGAGGGTGGAGGTGAGGTAGGGTTGTGGTGTCAGCCAGGTGGTGGAGTGGAGGAGGTGAGGTAGGGTTGTGGTGTCAGCCAGGAGGGAGGTGGAGGTGAGGTAGGGTTGTGGTGTGTCAGCCAGGTGGGGGTGGAGGTGAGGTAGGGTTGTGGTGTGAGCCAGGGAGGGGGTGGTGAGTAGGGTTGTGGTGTGTGTGTCCAGCCAGGTGGGGGGTGGAGGTGAGGTAGGGTTGTGGTGTCCAGCCAGGAGGGTGGAGGTGAGGTAGGGTTGTGGTGTCAGCCAGGAAGTGGAGGTGAGGTAGGGTTGTGGTGTCAGCCAGGAGGGTGGAGTGAGGTAGGGTTGTGGTGTCAGCCAGGTGAGGTGGGTGGAGGAGGTGAGAGTAGGGTTGTGGTGTCAGCCAGGAGGGTGGAGGTGAGGTAGGGTTGTGGTGTCAGCCAGGTGGGGTGGAGGAGGTGAGGTAGGGTTGTGGTGTCCGGCCAGGAGGGTGGAGGAGGTGAGGTAGGGTTGTGAGGTGTCAGCCAGGAGGGGTGGAGAGGTGAGGCCAGGGTTGTGAGGTGTCAGCCAGGTGTGGGTGGAGGAGGTGAGGTAGGGTTGTGGGTGTCAGCCAGGTGTGGGTGGAGGGAGGTGAGGCTGGGGTTGGCGGTGTCAGCCGAGGTGTGGGTGGAGGAGGTGAGGTAGGGTTGTGGTGTCCAGCCAGGTGTGGGTGGAGGAGGTGAGGTAGGGTTGTGAGGTGTCAGCCAGGTGTGGGTGGAGGAGGTGAGGTAGGGTTGTGGTGTCAGCCAGGTGTGGGTGGAGGAGGTGAGGTAGGGGTTTGTGGTGTCAGCCAGGTGGCTGTGGGTGGAGGAGGTGAGGTAGAGGGTTGTGGTTGTCAGCCAGGTGTGGGTGGAGGGAGGTGAGGTAGGGTTGTGAGGGAGGAGGTTGTCCGGCAGGTGTGGGTGGAGGAGGTGAGGTAGGGTTGTGGTGTCAGCCAGGTGTGGGTGGAGGAGGTGAGGTAGGGTTGTGGTGTCAGCCAGGTGTGGGTGGAGGAGGAGGAGGTGAGGTAGGGTTGTGGTGTCAGCCAGGTGTGGGTGGAGGAGGTGAGGTAGGGTTGTGGTGTCAGCCAGGTGTGGGTGGAGGAGGTGAGGGAGTAGGGTTGTGGTGTCAGCCAGGTGTGGGTGGAGGAGGTGAGGTAGGGTTGTGGTGTCAGCCAGGTGGTGGGGGTAGAGAAGTGGCAGGAGGCAAGGTGAGATAGCTCCGTCAGCCAAGGTGGGGGTGAAGAAGGTGAGGTAGGAGGCTGACGTTACGTGAACAACAGTAAGGGTGCTGACGTTAGATAAAAGAACAGTAATGGCTGACATGCACTCGAGAACGAACGGGGAGTGACTCAGCTGACGAATACAAAACGACAACTTATAAAACCAGAGCACGATCAAGGGTAAAACATAAACAATAACAAACACACGAGGTCTTCCCACACACCTCCACCTGACTCATATTCCTTCAACATGATCGAGATGCAAGGGACACACACACACACACACACACACACACACTCTATTTACATGTACATTCTATCTACACCTACCATAACCTATTTTTTAGAGGGGGGCACCCCTACATCCTTGTGTAAGGTGAAGCGCAGAAGCGTTTACAGCGCCCAACAGGGAAGCATGCTAAGTTCATGCTTGCCTCTATGTCTCACGAGTTAAGGGCGTAGAAGCCTGAAGAGTCAAGGGAGTAGAAGCCTGAAGAGTCAGTGGTTTATGTCATGAAGTTATTGGAAGCTCCAACAACTTTGCCTGAATACGAATTCGCAACTTTCGACTTACACCAGGTACCTACTTTACTGCTAGGCGAACAGGGACTAATGGGGGCTAGGAAGTAAGCACACCTACCATGACCTACACCTACCATGACCCACACCTACCATGACCTACACCTACCATGACCCACACCTACCATGACCCACACCTACCATGACCCACACACCTACCATGACCCACACCTACCATGGCCCACTACCATGACCCACCTACCGCGACCCACCTACCGCGGCCCACACCTACCATGACCCACACACCTACCATGACCCACCTTCGGCCCACCACCATGACCTACACCTACCATGGCCACACCTACCACCCAGCCCACCTACCGCAGCCCACACCTACCGCAGCCCACACACACCGCGGCCCACACCGCAGCCCACACACCGCAGCCCACACCTACCGCAGCCCACACCTACCGCAGCCCCCACCGCGGCCTACATCTACCACAATAACCCACACCTACCACCCCGGCCTACACCGCGGCCTACACTTACTACCAGCCCACACCTACAGCCCACACCTACCATGGCCCACACCGCAGCCCACCGCGGCCCACACACCTACCAGGCCCCACACCGCAGCCCACACCTACCGCAGCCCACACCTACCGCGGCCCACACCTACCGCGGCCCACCTACCGCAGCCCACACCTACCGCAGCCCTATACCATGACCCACACCTGCAAGACCCACACACCTACCATGACCCACACTACCATGACCTACACCTACCATGACCTACACCTACCACTGACCCACACACCTACCACGGCCCACACCTACCACTGACCCACACCTGCGCGGCCTACCGCGGCCCACACCTACAAGACCCACTACCGCGGTACAATTACCGCAGCCTACACCACCGCAGCCCACACCTACCGCAGCCCACACCTACCGCGGCCTACCTACCGCGGCTACACCGCGGCTACTACCGCGGCCTACACCTACCGCGGCCTACACCTGCAGCCACTACGCAGCCCACACCTACCGCAACCCACCGCCCAGCCCACACCGCCAGCCCACACCTACCGCGGCTACCGCGGCCCACATCACCGCGAAGCCCACCTACCGCAGCCCACACCTACCGCGGCCCACACACCTACCATGACCCACACCTACCATGACCCACACCTACCATGACCCACACCTACCATGACCAACACCTACCATGACCCACACCTACCATGACCTACACCTACCATGACCTACACCTACCATGACAGGACACATTACGAGGACCAGCAGGTGGAGGCGCCAGGGTCGTGAGTCACAGGCCAGGAACACCTCTGACGTTCAGCTGTAATTTCAGACTTACACAACCACAAGACAAGTTAAAAAGATGACCACAGACCAGAATAAACTTAACATTTACATTGAATTTGTTTTAATATTTTCCTTAAAGTTTTTTCTTTTACTTTTATATATTTTTTCGTTTGGGTTCATTTCTTTTAATAATAATAATAATAATAATAATAATGTCTCGCAAACAGTCTTAAGGTCCCACACACAGTCTTACCGAGGTCCCACACACAGTCTTAACGAGGTCCCACACACAGTCTTACCGAGGTCCCACACACAGTCTAATAAGGTCCCACACACACACAGTCTTACCGAGGTCCCACACACACAGTCTTACCGAGGTCCCACAGTCTTAACGAGGTCCCACACACAGTCTTAACGAGGTCCCACACACAGTCTTACCGAGGTCCCACACAGTCTTACACCGAGGTCCCACACACACAGTCTTAACGAGTCCCACACACAGTCTTGAGGTCCCACACACAGTCTTAACGAGGTCCACACACAGTCTTAACGAGTCCCACACACAGTCTTAACGAGGTCCCACACAGTCTTACCGAGGTCCCACCTGTGAGTCTTACCGAGGTCCCACACACAGTCTTACCGGGTCCCACACACAGTCTTACCGGAGTCCCACACGAATCTTAACGAGGTCCCACACACAGTCAACGAGGTCCCACACAGTCTTAACGGGTCCCACACACAGTCTTAACGAGGGTCCCACACACAGTCTTAACGAGGTCCCACACACACAGTCTTAACGAGGTTACACACACAGTCTTAACGAGGTCCACACACACAGTCTTACCGGGTCCCACACAGTCTTACCGAGGTCCCACACACAGTCTTACCGAGGTCCCACACAGTCTTACAGGTCCCACACACAGTCTTACCGAGGTCCCACACACAGTCTTACCGAGGTCCCACACACAGTCTTACCGAGGTCCCACTGATCTTACCGAGGTCCCACACACAGTCTTACGAGGTCCCACAGTCTTACCGAGGCCCCTGCAGTCTTACCGAGGCCCCACAGTCCTACAGGCCCCACAACAGTCCTACCGAGGTCCCACACACAGTCCTACCGAGGTCCACACACAGTCCTACCGAGGTCCCACACACAGTCTACCGAGGTCCCACACACAATTTCACCGAGGTCCCACACAGTCCTACCGAGGTCCCAGTCTACCGAGGTCCCACACAGTCCTACCGAGGTCCCACACCTACCGAGGTCCCACACAGTCCTACCGAGTCCCACACACAGTCCCACCGGGTCCCACACACAGTACCGGGTCCCACACACAGTCCACCGAGGTCCACACAGTCCCACCGAGGTCCCACACGAATTACCGAGGTCCCACACAGTCACCGAGGAGTCCCACACGATCTCACCGAGTCCCACACACAGTCTCACGAGTCCCACAGTCTCACCGAGTTCCACACACAGTCTTACCGAGGTCCACACACAGTCTTACCGAGGTCCCACACAGTCTTACCGAGGGTCCCACACACAGTCTTACCGAGGTCCCACACAGTCTTACCGAGGTCCCACACCTTTGAGTCCCACACAGTCTTACCGAGGTCCCACACACAGTCTTACCGAGGTCCCACACAGTCTTACCGAGGTGCCACACACACAGTCTTACAGTGCCACACACACAGTCTTACCGAGTCCCACACAGTCTTACCAAGGTCACACAGTCTTACAAGGTCTCCCACACAGTCTTACCGGGTCCCACACAGTCCTACCGAGGTCCACACACAGTCTTACCGAGTCCCACACAGTCCTACCGAGTCCCACACCTGGTGCCCACCGAGGTCCCACACACAGTCTTACCGAGGTCCCACACACTGATCTTACCGAGGTCCCACACAACAGTCCTACCGAGGTCCCACACACAGTCTTAACGAGGTCCCACACACAGTCTTAACGAGGTCCCACACACAGTCTTAACGAGGTCCCACACACAGTCTTAACGAGGTCCCACACACAGTCTTAACGAGGTCCCACACACAGTCTTAACGAGGTCCCACGGGATTATAGCGACGTGATAACAGCTCCTCTATACAGAGATAATTATGTTTCTAATAATCACTATAATTCTGGAGAACCAAATAACATTATATAATTAAGTCTTTATAATCTTGTTTCCTTGACTGGTCGGTATAAACAACAATAATATTAATTATTATTATTGTCATTATCATTATTATTGTTTTATTATTATTATTATTATTATTATTATTATTACTATTATTATTATTATTATTATTATTATTATTATAACCAGCATTAATCAATGGCGGACGAAAGCATTCATCATCATCATCATCATCATCAGTCTGTACTAATTCACTACCAAAGGAAGCCTCACTCACAGGTTTCTTCAGGCTGGAGGCTTCCCTACCGTCTGAGCTGGAGAGATAATTATACCCGACATATCTTATACACGGTAAAACTTGGTATAACCACCAGGATATACCCGTTACAAGTCAGTAATAAGTATATTCACGCACTTCACACACATGTCAGTTCTGTGTAATAGCATGGATATAGCCGTTATCTGGTATACTTTACACACATTAGTATAACCACCAGGATAAACCCCGGTACAAGTAAGTAATAAGTATTCTCAGCATACTATACACGCGTCAAGAGGAAGTTTTACTATACACGCGTCAAGAGGAAGTTTTACTATACACGCGTCAAGAGGAAGTTTAGCCACTCGCATATACAGTATATTCTTTGTAAGGGAGACTATTTACAGGTAGTAGGCAGCTACCAAACAGGGAGGTACTACTGCCTGGGAAGATGTTGGAAGCATAATGTGTTGTCTAATGGTAGACCCTGCTGCCATATGGCATCACGAAAATTGTGACCAAGTCCCAGGTTGCTGACCTGACTTTTTGCCTCATTTACACACAATTGCAGGGTTTCAATTGTTTCTCTTACTATTGACAACACAAAATACATAGGCCCTGTATATTGCTTCTCAATATTGATTTTTTTTATGGTTATTATTATTATTTTATTTATTTTTATTTATTTTTTTTTTATAAATTATTATTATTATTATTATTATTATTATTATTATTATTATTATTAATTTTCGTCCCCCAGGCCCCAATGTAGGTCAGTGACCTGTGCCCGGGTGGGCTAATGCCCGTAAAAAAAAAATAAAGTAAAATAAAATTAAAAATTAAATACTTTCCATACATCAATCTAACATAACTTATTGGGTATATTCATTACAATAATGAGTATAACACACTAAATATATATCGTATAGCCCATCTTCGGGTATACCTCACCGGCCAGAGTATACTAAATATGCTAACCTGCGACCTATACACCAACAGCCCCTCAATGGTCTTTTAAGCAGCACAAGAACAGAAAACAGCCCCCAAATAGACCCCCAGATACGTGAAAAGGGTACAGACATGTGTATATACTCAAATATAACCAAACATACGCACAGTAGGATCTGAGGTATAACCTATTGGACATGTTCTTCGAAAGGCTGCTGGGTTATATTCGTGTGTGAAGGAGGAAGGGTGTGTGAAGGAGGAAGGTGTGTGTAAGAGGTGTTAGGCGAGGGTGTGAAGGGGAGGGCAAAGGTAAGGAAGGACGGTATGTGACAAGGGAAGAAGGGAGGGAGGAGGGTGCAGAAGGGAGAGGCAGGAAGTAGGGAGGAGGTTAAAGGGGCAGGGAGGAGAAGGAGTTAAGGAGGTAGATGGAGGGGGAGCAAAAGGGTAGGGGAAGGAGGTAATACTAAAGGGGTAGAGATAAGGGAGGGAGGAGTTAAAGGGGTGGGAGGGGGAGCAAAGGATGGGAGTTAAAGGGTGGGGGAGGGAGTTAAAGGGGTAGGGAGGTAATAATTAAAGGGGTAGAGATAAGCGAGGGAGGAGTTAAAGGGGTGGGGAGGGGGAGTTGAAGGGTTGGGGAGGGGGAGTTAAAGGGGTAAGGGGGGAGGTTCCATTACCAGGAGGCGTGTGAATTAAAGGACCTACAGTGCAAAATAACTTCAAAGGGTTGAGGCGGGCGTATGTGCGTGTCTGTACCGCCACGCACACACCGACGTAATTGGTGACTGTGTGGCGGCATGTGCGTGTCCGTGTGCGTGGCCGGGTGTGTATGTGGGAGCATGTGTCGGTGTGGGTATGTGGGAGCATGTGTCGGTGTGGGTATGTGTGATGGTATCAACGTCCATGTGCGTGTCTGTGTGTGCGTGTCCGGATGTGCGTGGCCGGGTAAGGGGATGTGAACTTCCATTTACGTGTCAGAGTGTGTGTGTGTGTGTGTGTGTGTGTGTGTGTGTGTGTGTGTGTGTGTTTGTTTCAGAAAACTGTGCGTGTAGACTGACACGTATGTATGTACGTATGTATGTACGTATGTATGTATGTATGTCCTGTTAATAGTATGTATGAAAAGTGACGGGTCTGGCTGTGTGTGTGTCATATGCGTGTGTGTATGTGCGTGACTACTTATGTGCGAGTCTACGCGCATGGCTGTATGAATGTGAAGGCATATCTGCGTGGTTATGTGAGTGTCTGTGTACGTGATTATCCGTGTACGTGGGGGCCTTGAGTGCATGCGTGATTGATTGTGGGTTGGTTGTGTGCGTGTCTATCTGCATAACCGTGTGTACGTGTAGGTTTATCTGCATGAGTGTCTGTGTACTTAAATAACTGCGTGCATGTCCATGTACGTGGTCGTGTGTGTGTGTGTAAATGGGGGTGGTTATGGGGGTGTAGACATAAAATCAATGATGAATGTGTGATTACTGACACGGCTGTGTATCTGCGTGCCTTTGTGCGTGGCTACTGGTGTGTGTGTGTGTGTGTGTGTGTGTGTTAGCATCTCACAGTTAAGTCACCACGAACGACGCTACAAACTTGAGTGGTTCTACACGCTAATATTTGTCCCCTACCTGCTGCTACCTATCTAGTTCAGGTGAGTCTCTGTGTACTTCTGAAGCCATTTTGAGCATGATTATATAAATAAGTTCACACATCTCCAGTAAAAGAAACAACCAACACTGAGAATCTTGGTCTGAGTTACATGACGACCACTGTTCATAAGAGCGCTGCCACGGAGGGTCGGGTCACTGGTCACGTCAAAAAATCTTGGTGGTTCCTACGGAGTAACTTTGTGTAAGTCAGTGTCATATTCGTACTGAAACTTGACCTCGGTGCCTCTGTCAAAAATGAACTTCCCACCCCTCACGTTTCTTCCTGTACAGTACGGACACGAGCACGTACACACACACACACACACACACACACACACACACACACACACACAGAGAAGGAAAGAACTGCTTCAGCGTTCCCGCAAGAGATTAATTTCTGGAATCCTCCCAATCAATCCAAGTCGTAACTGTACCTGACACCAGCAACTTTTTTGTTAGAGATAAAGCGCAGAGAGAGATGGGACAAGTGTCGTTGTTAAACCTATTCAGTGAGGCGTCAAGTGATGAAGTCGTGTGAAGTAGGATGATCTGATCTGATGAAAGTTATACGGCAGAGAAGTTGGGGTAGGGAGAAGCACACTGTCTGGGTGTAAGCACCTCGTGGTGCACTACTGAGTGTAGCTCGTCACAACACTGACGGCGGAAATGTCTATACAATAGGTGAAGTGACAGAGGCAACGCGGCGACTGTATAGTCCTGGAGATTTTCTGTTAAGGTCATTATTGTTGTGCTGACTTTTCTGCGCCCAGTCGAGCAGGCGGAGTGGCCCAACACCAGAGTGACAGCTGTACTCCGCCTGCGAACACACCAGAGTGACATGTGGTTGTCAACTATTCATCAGTGAAATATGGCCTGACTATGAACATGAGTTTGCATACAGTAATGCTAACCGAAATATTCCTAGCTGGGGCTCGAACCCAGTACTGTACTAAGAAACGTCACTCATGCAACAAACACTCGGCCACAAGTGATCGGGTGACGTTGCAGGCTTAAAATTTTTTAAGAGCTTATGCATTCTTTACACCACTGGCCTGCCACTTCCCGCCACAACCGACATTCAAACATCCACCTCTTGACAAATAATTAATCGGACGCTAAATTTGGGCGACAGCGACGAACGTAACGAGATGTTTTATCTTGCTGAGATAATTGAGTTAAGTTGAATCAGGGTGCGTCAGGTGTAGTCGGGAGGGGGAGGGGAGGGGGGTAACTGACGCCCCGCCCTCTGTGACGTCACATGTAAACAAATAAGAGGCGCTGGTCCGTGTGGATCATTGGTTCAGTGTCTGAATTGTGGCGTCCACTGAACCGTACACGCGTTCCTGTGTCGTTTGTAATTAACGTTTGTAATTTAAATTTACTTTCGACAGGTGTGGGTCGGGTCTAGATCTTTACTGATGTTGGCGCGTCCTTTAATACGGTTTGTCTGGGCTTCGTTTCTGTGTTATCAGTAGTTAGCTCGAGTAGTTCCCTATACAACCAGGTAACTCCCATATATCCAGACCACCGCATTTTATCATCAGTCTACTCTTACGTAATTCCTTCGTAAATAAACATGAAAACTATTTAAAAAAAATACAACAAAATATATAGAAAAAAAATGCGTCATGGGAGAATAATAACTGATGTTGGCTGCCCTGGCGAGGCTCCTTATTGACCTATCACGAGGGGGAGTTACCTTAGTGGGAGAGAATATGGTCATTGTCCACACCTAACTGCATGGTGGTATACTGTAGTGATAATTCAAACGGTTTAGGACACACACACGTATGTCTGTGTTATCCATCCACAAACTCACACAGAATAACAAATAACAGGAATCCATCACACATGTTGACAATGAAACAAGTGAACCACCAGCACACGCTCGACCACAGCCCAACACGGTGATAGTCCCTCTGGCTGTCAGGGTTTAACTAAGACACTGTTGAATACAATCTAGGTCCGTCATTTTAATTCTTAAAACTGTTACCAGAAAGAACTTGCTGATGAATCTGACGCAAGCAAACAAGTGTACAGAGGCACTAGTCAATCCATTGTTTACCATGATGAGATGTGTAAGTATAATGTGTTGTAGCCGCTAGACCTCGAGTGAGAAAATAGAACCTTTTAGGGGCAGTGTGTGTGAAATGGCACAGCACTTTATCTCTGACCGGGAGGCAGCTGATATGCTAAGACCTAGTAGCGAAGTCACCCCCGATGTACAGATCTAATCACACAATGAATCTGAATCTAAATAATATTAAATGTAAAGTGTGCGGCCAAATATTTGGCCACACACCGGCAGTGTGCCCCTTACACGGGTGTGAATAAGTCAACTCCTATGTACAGAACTAAACAAACAATGTATTGGAAATACTCGAACTTTCAATGTAACAATATCCTCACCACTGGGGTCTCCTATACACCCTTTGTGACCTCTACTCTGTAATTCTGTTTGCGCTTCCACTCACAGGATGAGTATGAGGTGCAAAATAAACTAGCCGCTGTATGTGGCAAGAATTATAGTTAACAACAACACCCTCACACAATATACATCACTACCACACACTATACACTAAACAACCACCACACACTACACACCACATCACCACCACACACCACATCACCACCACACACTACGCACCACACACCACATCACCACCACACACTACATCACCACCACACACTACACACCACATCACATCACCACACACTACGCACCACATCACCACACACTACGCACCACATCACCACCACACACAACACCACCACCACTACACACTAAGCACCACACCTCAGCCCCAGGTATACCTCAAACTGTGGACCAGCGTTGACATTATGTTCCCCCCAAAACGTGACATTATCCACTGCAACACATTTTTCCCCAACACCTCGGCCCATAGTTTATTATCAAAACTGTAAAGATAACAGTGTTGTCGCTTCATCCGGGTAGTTTACTGCAGGTAAGGTGGTACTTGGTGCCAGCAATAAGTGGCCGCTGCGTGGAGGCCGACAGTCCAGGCGGTGATTGTTACTTGTTCCCTCCACGTCGAGGATGACCTCAAGGGCTCAAGCTGGTGTACATCTTGTTTATTTACAATGGACTCAACTTTTAATGAACCAACACAAAGGCAGGACAATTAGAGTCGAGAGAGAGATCCGCCTCTCTAATTCTCACTAATACACTAACGCCAATACCGCCACACCATCGCCATCACGAGCAGTCACCGGCAATACAGGTAAAGTTTCCGCCTTCCTGAACCACACACACATGAGATCATCTGCAGGATACGGCGGTGGTGGTCTTGATCCTCCTGCCGATGGTTTTGATAAATATACCACACCAATGTTAGTATACACAGCTGTTTCTGTCCATCTACCTCCACCTGTTGACAGTACTAACAGCCACCAACCTCTCGCGTTTTCATAAATATTTACCTATTTATTCATTTCTTGGTTTATTTATTTTGTGGGGTTTATTTCTCAGCCATTACTCCGTTTTCAGTACACGGGTTTTCTTTACTTCGCCACCTCAGAGTTTTCGAAAATTCTTCCATTTATAAATCTTCCTCGCGTCTCCCTTTAGCCTATTCTACTTTCCACTTCTCCCTTCATCCCTTCTCTTTCCTTCCTCACTCATCCCTCCACTCTTTCCTTCACACACCTTACCTCCCTCCCTCCCTCACTCTCCCTGCCCTCTCTCACCTTCTCCCTAACTTCCACTAATCCCCACTCTCCTGCCAGGTATATCGGCTCTCCCTGATACTTTTGACTGGTGCAAGAGCAAAGTTTGGCCGGCTCTGGTGCTTCAAGTTCCCACCAACTTCGACAAAGCTGTGAGAGGGGGAAGTGAAATCCGCCTCGCCGGACACTGGATCACATAGCCACCCGGAGACGCGGAATGATTTAAAATTTGGTGTCATTCTTCATGATGATGATAATGATGATGATGATCATGATGATGATGATGGGATGGAAAAACTAGTAAATACAGTATATTGGTTGTAGAAATAATAATAAAATAGTAATAAAAAAAAAAAATAATAATAAAAATAAAAATAATAATAATAATAATAATAATAATAATAATAATAATAATAATAATAATAATAATGATAAAAATAATAATAATAATAATGATAAAAATAATAATAATAATAATAATAATAATAATAATAATAATAATAATAATAATAATAATAAAAATAATAAAAATAATAAAAATAATAATAATAATAATAATAATAATAATAATAATAATAATAATAATAATTATAAAAACAACAAACAACTAGATCACTGCACTCAATTCCTTCCTTCCTTCCGCCCATCGCCCCTCTCCCCGACACACACTAAAAGGGCTGGTAAACAAACAAGCCGCCTGCCGCCGCCCCGTACAGCCAAACACCATAACAAACTCTTAGGTAATAATGCATACACACACACACACACCTGTGCCCCCTATATAATTTAATAGCGGTTCCCAGCCATAAAATACGTCGTGATATCTTGACCAAATACAGAATTATTTCCGAACGTGTCTCTACTCCTACCTCCCCCCTATGTAGACTGTCCTATCTTCTTCTCTTCACCCCATACACACTGCCCCCCCATCATCATTCTGACCCTCCAACTCACAATGCACTGACCCTTTATACATGCACGCACACCCTCCCACTGGTTAACACCCCTTCCTCCCTTACCCTCACCATTCATCTTACCTCGCTGCCTCTTCTTTCTGTCCGCACACTATCCCCCATCCCCTCCATCACCATCCTATCCATTACACCCATCATCAGTCTCCTCCTCTCTGTCCCCCCCATCTCCCTCCCACCACTATCCACCGCCAGCACAGTTCAACGCGGCCTCTCCAACACATAGGCTAGGCAGGGGAAAAGTTTGCCCCGGCGTGGAATGTGCCTCTCCGACAGCTGAAATTCAATATTGTATCCCCGCCCCGGTACAGGCAGCCCCGGTAACCAGCCCGGTAATGGCTAATATGCTGGCCGAGTTATGCTTGATGCGACGGGTATTACATCCCAGCCCCAGAAAGCTGTAGCGTGTATTGGGTTAGTGAACAGGAATAATGGCAGGGTGTATAGTTCTGTAACTGTTGTTGTAATAATAATAATTCTACTCTCACACTGCTTCTGTTTATAAATTTGCCGCAAGACAAGCTTCGTATACATTATGGTTTACCAAAATTGACGACAGGAAGATTATTGTGGTCAGATAATCTCTCAGAGGTCAAAAAATTTTCGTTTTCATTATGACCTTTGCTGCTAACACTTCAAACGTGGTGTTGAGGATGACCTTATCTCCCGTTCAGGTGATCCCTCCTAAGTATACAGTATTCAATCAAGCTGGACCCTGGAGGAGGAGACCCGCCTGGTGCCGGGGGTTGATCACAATAAAAAACACTATATTACTCATGGTAGAAACCTGCTCTCTCTCTCTCTCTCTCTCTCTCTCTCTCTCTCTCTCTTTTTTTTTTTTTGAGTTAGGTATGCATAACATCGCCTCCATTAAGTAGAAACATCATAATGTAATGGCTCTCACAACTACAGCGCCATAAATTACTAGTGGGCAGGGGGGCTGAAGGCGCCATTAGCGAGGCAGAATGAAAAAGTAAATAAGTGTTTAAGTACCTGAGTTCTCATTCTCTTTTTTCCTTCTTATCCCTGAGGTAACTTACAAAACCCGAGGAAACATAGCGCTTTACGGAAGGGTACTTTTAAGGCTGAGTTTCACGTGTACTGCGGCGTGTAAGTGACCCTTGTGGTAATGGGTGTTTAGGGGTGATGGGGACTCCTGGTGGAGGGGTAGTAGGAGGGGTATCGTGCTGGGTGGTCACGATTTGATCAATGATAAGGATCTGCGACACGCAACACGGGGGATGAGGGGGGCGGTCATCCTACGCTGGGGTCCTCGATGGCGGTGCTGCTACTCCCGCCCGCCCATCTGCCTCCACTCACACCCATCTGTCCGCCCACCTACCCACCGTCTATCCACTCATCCATCTACCCGCCCCACAACCAACCCGCTCTCCTGCCGCGCGTCCGTCCGCCCATCTGTCCCCCTATCCGACCTTCCGTCTCCTCTCTTTGGTATTGCTCCTGCCATGCCAGTCTGCCCACCTGCGTCTCCAGCTGTCCATATACCAACCCTCCCACCCGTCCGTCCGTCAGTCAGTTTACCGTCCTGTCCGCCCGCCCTCCCGATACCCGCCACTGTAATCACCGGTTCATGTAAGCAATTGGTTATTTGCTTCATGGTTATTTGCTTCATACAGTCTAACCCTCCCTCCATCTCTCCTCCCCCCCCCTCTCACTCCCTCCCTCCCTGCCTGAGATCACCGATAAGGGACACCAACACGCTATCCTGCAGGTCCTGGTAAGGTAGGAGGGAGCCTTGGGGTAGTCCTGGTTACCTGAAGCGTCCCGGCGGCAAAAAAAGGAAAGTCCATCTGTATGTGGGGAAGACAAGCGCTGACTGGTCCTCTTCCAGCATGGCGTCTGATAATGTTACCTCCTGTTGTGGGTTTACTTTAGGTTAGGTTAGGTTAGGTTGTTTGGGTTAGGTTAGGTTGGTTGGGTTGGGTTGGGTTAGGTGAGAAAAAGGTAGTTTAGGTTAGGTTCGGTTGGGCCTAATCCAAATGAAATTATATATATCAAGTCGCGTTTTTTATTAAATTAAATTCTAACCTGATTTAAAATTAGATTAAAACAACTATTGTGTGAGTGTTGGAGGGCTTTAATGGGCACTCAGGTAGGAGAGGACCAATCCGCACATTCTATCCCCGTAAGAGCGTGGATTCTGCGATAACCGAGTCCCAGCTGAAGTAGACCACCACCACCACCCAGACCAACACAGAGGTGATGGATTATAACACGGAAGGATCACCCGGGGATTAAACACCCTAACACTAACTGGGGCGGAGGTTAGGTAAAGTTAAATTAGGTTAGGTTAGGTAAAGTTAAATTAGGTTAGGTTAGGTGAGGTTAGACTGAGACTGGATAGGTTAGCGTTTAGGTAATTACTCTTCAGGTGGAATAAGCTGGGGTTAAATCCTTAGGTGATCCGCACTTAAATTCAGTTGTTTTGTCTCGACGTGACCGTGACATTTTCAACGTTGTGGTCACTTAGAAAGGTCACACACGTCACTCCAAACAGTCTTATCAAGCATTATACAAACAGATTCTGAATAGGAGGACTTACACACCTGTAAGTGTCACGGATCAGCCACCAGCCGTCACCAACAGCACCATCACCAACCACCAACACAGCCACCACACCGTCACCAACACAGCCACCACAATACCAACAGACAGCCACCATACCGTCACCAACACAGCCACCACACCGTCACCAACACAGCCACCATCACCGTCACCAACAGAGCCACCATACCGTCACACAGCCACCATACGTCACCAAACAGAGCCACCACACCGTCACCAACACAGCCACCATATAGCCGTACCACCAACACAGCCACCACACCGTCACCAACACAGCCACCATACCGTCACCAACACAGCCACCATACCGTCACCAACACAGCCACCATACCGTCACCAACACAGCCACCATACCGTCACCAACACAGCCACCATACCGTCACCAACACAGCCACCATACCGTCACCAACACAAGCAGGAACCAGTCGTGCATCTCTCTCTCACCAAGACACGCTCAGCCTCACCACTCCGCCCATAACCTTACTCTACACGCACACACTTATTTACGGCGTACAGGCCAGAGTCTACCCCCAGGTGTGTCCGTGATCTGATGCCATTGAAATCATGTTCCCACTTTGTACAACTCTTGACAACTTGTAATACTGAATTCTGTTGACTTTTTTGTCGTGTCGGATGATGTTGATGTCAAACTGTTGTGGATCCCCTCTCACATAGGCCATTACAAGATAGAGGTAGGTGTGTGTGTGTGCGTGTGCGTGTGTGTGTGTGTGTATGTATGTGTGTGTGTGTGTGTGTGTGTGTGTGTGTGTGTTTCCGAATTCTAATAAAAAACGAGGATTAATCTCAACTAACATCAAGGGAGGACTCCAAAAAATATCCTGTGATGGCCCAGCCTGCGCTTACTCCGGGGTAGGGGTAAAGGCTGGTGTTAATGAAGTAATTAGCGCTAGGTCGACAGTCACACACACGAGCGGGAAGTATTGGTGTAGTGGTGGTAGATGTGGTAGTGGTGGTGAGGGTAGTGGTAGAAGTGGTGATAGTGGTGGTGGTGGTGGTAGTAGTAGTAGTATGGGTAAAAGTAATGGTGGTAGGGGTAGAAGAAGTAGTGGTGGTGGTCCTGGTGAGGGTGGTAGTGGGGGTGGTGGTATGGGTAGTTGGAGTGGTGGTAGTGGTGAGTTAGTGTGTGGTGGTGGTGGGGGGTGAAGGTGGTGGTAGGATGGTGGTAGTGGTGGTGAAAATGGTAGGGAGTGTGATAGTGTCGGTGGTAGGGGTGGTAGGTGGTGGTAGTGGTGGTGGTGGTGGTGGTGGTAGTGGTGGTAGAGGTGGTGATAGTGTCGGTGTTTGGTAGTGTCGGTGGTGGTAGTGGCGGTGGTGGTAGGGGTGGCAGTGGTGGTAGGGGTGGCAGTGGTGGTAGGGTGGTGATAAGTGTCGGTGGTGATACTGGTATGATGATGGTGGTTATAATGCAGTGTATGAGTAAGTATGTAGCTGATAGAGGACTAATTTTCCATGAATCCTGACAAAACACAGGTGAACAACAACAACCTAAAACAACAACAACAACAACAACTTACAACCACAACAACGACAAAGCCTTAACGATAATAAAACACACACAAACACACACACACACACACTAATACCCTTGGGAGGGGGATATAAAACAATTGCAACTTGCCAATTTAACTAAAAGTGATTCCCCTGTACACAGTGTTTAATGGACGACCAACTAAACAATTGTATTAATATATTCGACAATGAGATTAATTCCACAGTGATGCGATTTTGCTTTCAATGAGCGGATTAGGACACGAGATTAGCCGAGGATGAGCTGATTAGCCCAATCACATAATAAACGGAAGGACATAGCAAAAAATACAATGAAAAAAGAAAGAATGGATAAGGTTTGAGATTCCCCCCCGAGATAAGAACAAGTATAAATTGTTTACATACATACAGACATACATACATACATAAATACATACATATGGTACACACTCACAAATATACATTCATAGTATATAAACATGTATACATAGAAAGGTTGTGGATAAGCGCGTGTACACATTCATACACCCACCTCCCCCAGCCGCCTCATCTCTCTCTCTCTCTCTCTCTCTCTCTCTCTCTCTCTCTCTCTCTCTCGGTAATAAGTCACACATTAGGGACGCCATGGAACGATACACTGGAGACTTGATAAATCTGTACCTAAAATTGCCAAGTTTCTCACCATGACTGGTCAAATAGGCCCCAGTCCTGATAGGCACCAACCCAACCTAACCTAACCTAACCTAACCTGACCTAACCTGACCTAACCTAACCTGACCTGACCTGACCTGACCTAACTCTAGCTAACCTAACTCAATTTACCGTAACCTAACTTAACTCGTTAACTTAACTCAACCTGACCTAACTGAACCTCACTCTGTCTTAACCTATTCTAACTTAACCTCATTCTAGTTAATCAACCTAACCTAACCTAACCTAACCTAACCTAACCTAACCTAACCGAACCTAAAATAAACCTCACACTAGTTAACTCGTCCTAACTCAACCCGACCTCAATCAACTCGACCTCACTCAACTCGACCTCACTCAACTCGACCTCCTCCAGCCCGACCTCAATCAACTCGACCTCACCTAAACCGACCCCCACTCAACCCGACCTCACTCAACCCGACCTCACTCAACCCGACCTCACTCAGCCCGACCTCACTCAACCCGACCTCACTCAACCGACACTCAACCCGACCTCACGCAACCTTAATCATAGCTTATTTAACGTAACCTCACTGGGGTCCTATTAACACTGGGGCCTATGAGGGCTGCGTATGGTGCGGGGTGCAGTGTGAATGTGGGGGTGTGAGGGGTGCGGTGTGAGGGTGTGGGGGTAGGGGTGAGGGGTGTGGGGTAGGGGTGAGGGTGTGTGGGAGGTAGGGGTGTGGGGTAGGGGTGTGGGGAAGGGGTGTGGGGAATGGGTGTGGGGGTAGGGGTGTGGGGTAGGGGGTGTACAGGAGGGGTGTGTCGGGAGGGTGTGTGTGGGTGCAGCGTGAGGGGTGCGAGGGTGTGGGGGTGTGAGTGTGGGGATGTAGGAGTGCGGTGTAGGGGTGCGGTGTAGGGGTGCAGTGATTTGACCTACAACCCCCATAATAACCCAAGACAAAAGGCCATTACTATGACTTATCGAGGGTGAGCTATCAACAATCATCTCGTAATTGGAGCCATTTACCGCAGTTATTTACCACACCTTGATGTATCTTTTGAGAAATAAAGGCCATCCCCTGAGACGTCATTTTAAGTGGCTCTCTCTCTCTCTCTCTTTTTTTTTCTCTCTTTTCTCTCTCTCTCTCTCTCAACCTGAGATTAATTAGCAATTACCTAGGTGTCTCGGAAGATTTCTCACCAACCCTGTAATATTTCTTGAGCGAGATCATAATATCTTTCAGTGTTTTCTAACGCTCTCAACCTGACGAATAATAATAATAATAATAATAATAATAATAATAATAATAATAATAATAATAATAATAATAATAATAATAATTATACTACTTCTCCTAACACCAACAACAACAATAATACCTGTAACTCACCAGACAGACAGACAGACAAACACAAATATTAGCCGCATAAAATAAAACTGGGTCAGGGAGTTGGGAATTTTAATGCGAGTCAATTATGAGACAAAACGTTACCACACACTAATGACTCATTTTCCTCTCACATTGTTTTTTTTAATTATAGAAACTGTAGGTCATTTGTCGCCGAGTTTTGATTAATGAGGCAAAATTACCATTAATCTCTGGGTGTTGGTGCAAATATTATCCCTGGGATGTTGGTGTAAATATTTTTATTATCTCTGGGACTATATATGCTGAGCCACGCTCTCAGAACTCCTATATATGCTGAGCCACGCTCTCAGAACTCCTATATATGCTCCACGCTCTCAGAACTCCTATATATGCTCAGCCACGCTCTCAGAACTCCTATATATGCTCAGCCACGCTCTCAGAACTCCTATATATGCTCAGCCACGCTCTCAGAACTCCTATATGCTCAGCCACGCTCTCAGAACTCCTATATATGCTCAGCCACGCTCTCAGAACTCCTTATATGCTGAGCCACGCTCTCAGAACTCCTATATATGCTCAGCCACGCTCTCAGAACTCCTATATATGCTCAGCCACGCTCTCAGAACTCCTATATGCTCAGCCACGCTCTCAGAACTCCTATATATGTCAGCCACGCTCTCAGAACTCCTATATATGCTCAGCCACGCTCTCAGAACTCCTATATATGCTCAGCCACGCTCTCAGAACTCCTATATATGCTCAGCCACGCTCTCAGAACTCTATATGCTACGCCTCAGAACTCCTTGCAGAACTCTTATATGCAGCCACGCCTCAGAATCTATATATGCTCAGCCGCTCTCAGAACTCCTATATATGCTCAGCCACGCTCTCAGAACTCCTATATATGCTCAGCCACGCTCTCAGAACTCCTATATGCTCAGCCACGCTCTCAGAACTCCTATATATGCTCAGCCGCTCTCAGAACTCTATATATGCTCAGCCACGCTCTCAGAACTCCTATATATGCTCAGCCACGCTCTCAGAACTCCTATATATGCTCAGCCACGCTCTCAGAACTCCTATATATGCTCAGCCACGCTCTCAGAACTCCTATATATGTCAGCCACGCTCTCAGAACTCCTATATATGCTCAGCCACGCTCTCAGAACTCCTATATATGCTCAGCCACGCTCTCAGAACTCCTATATATGCTCAGCCACGCTCTCAGAACTCCTATATATGCTCAGCCACGCTCTCAGAACTCTATATGTAGCCACGCTCTCAGAACCCTATATATGCTCAGCCACGCTCTCAGAACTCCTATATATGCTCAGCCACGCTCTCAGAACTCCTATATATGCTCAGCCACGCTCTCAGAACTCCTATATATGCTCAGCCACGCTCTCAGAACTCCTATATATGCTCAGCCACGCTCTCAGAACTCCTATATATGCTCAGCCACGCTCTCAGAACTCACATTTACTCTCAGCTAAGCTTCGAGTCATGACCCCAGGTCTGTAAAGTTCTTTGTGTATTTAATAACATAAGAAAGAAAAGTCTGTGTGCTATTGTGTGAGAGAGAGAGAGAGAGAGAGAGAGAGAGAGAGAGAGAGAGAGAGAGAGAGAGAGAGCTTGGTGTTAATAAAACACTGTTGTTTGTTTACACAGTAAGTGTTGATCATAATAACACTACTTGTCTCCACTATCCCCCTTCACAAACGGACTAAATCCGTCTTAAAACAAACAAATATTAACATAAAACACACACACACACACATGCAATCCACCTAGTTCTCTCCCTCCCACTCCTCCCTCGCTCGTATTATATCCACCTCCTCATCTCCCTCCCTCACACTTCCTCCCTCACGTTACATCACCCCCCTCGCCTCCTCTCCCTCACCACCCTGGCCTCCATTACCTCATAATTTACAATTAATTTCCTGAATTAGTGACTTTAATCTCTCTCTCTCTCTCTCTCTCTCTCTCTCTCTCTCTCTCTCCAGCCTGATCCTTAAGCCTTAGGTCATACGTTTCCCAGAAATACTGTACATTAGTTTAATTAATATTATCTAATATCACAGTGCAGGTACAGGTACAAGAGATAGATGAGGTACAAACACACACACAGGTTACACGTAAAGGTACAAACACACACAGGTTACACGTACAGATACAAACACACACAGGTTACACGTACAGGTACAAACACACACAGGTTACACGAACAGGATACAAACACACAGGTTACACGTACGGAATCAAACACACACAGGTTACGTACAGGTACAAACACACAGGTTACGTACAGGACAAACACGGTTACGTACGAGTTACGACACACACAGGTTACAGGTACAAACATGGGCACAGGTACAAAGACTATGACCCCAGCACCTGTCCTTCCCGAGGTAGACGCACACAGCCACACTAACTCGGCGAAGACTGATAACGAGAAGTAAAGCTAAATATGATAAATACATCACCTATAAATGTCATGTTGTAAAAGAAGGTTAAATATATGGATATAGTTTTTATTTACTTGTATAGTCGAGAGCAAGAGAGGACTACTAGATGGCAGGACAGGGTAGGCAGGGGTGGTGTGGGTGTTCTTCAGCGGTAGGGGTGTACAGGGTAGGCAGGGGTGGTGTGGGTGCTCTTCAGCTGAAGGGTGTACAGGGTAGGCAGGGGTGGTGTGGGTGTTCTTCAGCGGTAGGTGTACAGGGTAGGCAGGGTGGTGGGTGTTCTTCAGCGGTAGGGGTTACAAGGTAGGCAGGGGTGGTGTGGGTGTTCTTCAGCGGCAGGGGTGTACAGGGTAGGCAGGGGTAGTGTAGGTGTTCTTCAGCGGCAGGGGTGTACAGGTAGGCAGGGGTAGTGTGGGTGTTCTTCAGCGGCAGGGGTGTACAGGGTAGGCAGGGGTGGTGTGGGTGCTCTTCAGCGGCAGGGGTGTACAGGGTAGGCAGGGGTAGTGTGGTGTTCTTCAGTGGTAGGGGTGTACAGGGTAGGCAGGGGTATTGTAGTTGTTCTTCAGCGGTAGGGGTGTACAGGGTAGGTGGGGTAGTGTAGGTGTTCTTCAGCAGGGGTGTACAGGGTGGCAGGGGTAGTGTAGGTGTTCTTCAGCGGCAGGGTGTGGGGTGGGCAGGGGTAGTGTGGGTGTTCTTCAGTGGTAGGGGTGTACAGGGGTGGCAGGGGTAGTTGGGTGTTCTTCAGCAGCAGGGGTGTACAGGGTGGCAGGGGTAGTGTGGTGTTCTTCAGCGCAGGGTGTACATGGGCAGGGGTGGTGTGGGTGTTCTTCTGTAGGGGTGTACAGGGTAGGCAGGGGTGGTGTGGTGTTCTTCAGCGGCAGGGTGTACAGGGCAGGGGGTGTACAGGGTAGGCAGGGGTAGTTGGGTGTTCTTCAGCGAGGGGTTAGAGGTAGGCAGGGGTGGTGTGGGTGTTCTTCAGCAGGGGTGTACAGGGTGGGCAGGGGTGGTGTGGGTGTTCTTCAGCGGTAGGTGTGGGGTAGGTAGGGGTAGTGTAGGTGTTCTTCAGCGGCGGGGTGTACAGGGTAGGCAGGGGTAGTGTGGGTGTTCTTCAGCGGCAGGGGTGTACAGGGTGGGCAGGGGTAGTGTGGGTGTTCTTCAGTGGTAGGGGTGTACAGGGTAGGCAGGGTAGTGTGGGTGTTCTTCAGCAGCTGAGGGTGTACAGGGGTAGGCAGGGGTAGTGTAGGTGTTCTTCAGCGGGGGGGTGTACAGGGTGGGCAGGGTGGTGTGGGTGTTCTTCAGCGGTAGGGGTGTACAGGGTAGGCAGGGGTGGTGTGGTGTTCTTCAGCGGCAGGGGTGTACAGGGTAGGCAGGGGTGTACAGGGTAGGCAGGGGTAGTGTGGGTGTTCTTCAGCGGCAGGGTGTAGAGGGTAGGCAGGGGTGGTGGGTGTTCTTCAGCGGCGAGGGTGTACAGGGTGGGCAGGGGTGGTGTGGGTGTTCTTCAGCGGTAGGGGTGTACAGGGTAGGCAGGGGTGGTGTGGTGTTCTTCAGCGGCAGGGGGTTACAGGGTAGGCAGGGGTGGTGTGGGTGTTCTTCAGCGGCAGGTGTACAGGTAGGCAGGGTGTGGGTGTTCTTCGAGGGTGCACAGGGTAGGCAGGGGTGGTGGGTGTTCTTCAGCGGTAGGGGTGTACAGGTAGGCAGGGGTGGTGTGGTGTGGGGTGTACAGGGTAGGCAGGGTGGTGGGGTGTTCTTCAGCAGCAGGGGTGTACAGGGTAGGCAGGGGTGGTGTGGTGTTCTTCAGCGGTAGGGGTGTACAGGGTAGGCAGGGGTGTGTGGTGTTCTTCAGCGGTAGGGGTGTACAGGACAGGGAGGCAGGGGTGGTGTGGGTGTTCTTCAGCGGTAGGGGTGTACAGGGTAGGCAGGGGTGGTGTGGGTGTTCTTCAGGTAGTGTACAGGACAGGGAGGCAGGGGTGGTGTGGGTGTTCTTCAGCGGCAGGGGTGTACAGGACAGGGAGGCAGGGAGGTGTGGTGTTCTTCAGGGTAGTGTACAGGACAGGAGGCAGGGGTGGTGTGGTGTTCTTCAGCGGTAGGGGTACAGGACAGGGTAGGCAGGGGTAGTGTGGGTGTTCTTCAGCGGCAGGGTGTACAGGACAGGGAGGCAGGGGTGGTGTGGTGTTCTTCAGGGCAGGGTGGACAGGGAGGCAGGGGTGGTGTGGTGTTCTTCAGCGGTAGGGGTGTACAGGACAGGGAGGTAGGGGTGGTGTGGTGTTCTTCAGCGGTAGGGGTGTCAGGACAGGAGGTAGGGGTGGTGTTTTCAGGGGTGTACAGGACAGGAGGCAGGGGTGGTGGGTGTTCTTCAGCGGTGGGTGTACAGGACAGGGTAGGCAGGGGGTGGTGGGTGTTCTTCAGCGGCAGGGGTGTACAGGACAGGTAGGCAGGGGGTGTGTGGGTGTTCTTCAGCGGTGGGCAGGACAGGGCAGGGTGTGGGTGTTCTCAGGGCAGGGGCGTACAGGACAGGGTAGGCAGGGGTAGTGTGGGTGTTCTTCAGCGGAGGGTACAGGACAGGGTAGGCAGGGGTAGTGGGTGTTCTTCAGCTAGGGGTGTACAGGACAGGGTAGCAGGGGAGTGTGGGTGTTCTTCAGCGGCAGGGGTGTACAGGACAGGTAGGCAGGGGTAGTGTGGGTGTTCTTCAGCGGTAGGGGTACAGGACAGGGAGGCAGGGGTGGTGTGGGTGTTCTTCAGGGTAGGGGTGTACAGGACAGGGTAGGCAGGGGGTAGTGTGGGTGTTCTTCAGCGGTAGGGGTGTACAGGACAGGGAGGCAGGGGTGTACAGGGCTTAATAATTAAAAGAGCCACGAGACAGGGATCTTTGCCAGATGGAAGTTATCACTGTGTAAACTTTATAATGACAGATATAAGCACAGTGAAGCACGAGTATACACATGTTCTTAACGACTGAAAAAACAAGACGGTTCACTGGTTGTTGTTCTTGCTTGTGTAGTCATTTTGGCTGTTGTTTTCGTAGACGTGGGTGATTCACTGGCCAGGCTTTAACCGCAGTGCACCTAAGTCATCGTTTTCTACACCAAAGACTTTCAGAGTGTGTGAAACATTGCCTCTTGACTCAACTGAACAATAGAAGAAAAATGACATACTCTGCTATAGACTGTATAATACGATAATCTATTTCAAGTTACAAGAGAGAGAGAGAGAGAGAGAGAGAGAGAGAGATATAAAAGCCTTTGGAACTTCCCGTCATTAAGATAATTATATATATATGCAAATTACATTACTGCCGAGTTGAGTTCATTTAAAACAAAAACTTCTTATGAGACTAATAATATTACTCATGGGTCTTTTGTGTGCTGGGAGACTCACCCACTCCTTCAGGAAGTTTCTTTACTCACTTCTACAGGATACTCACTTCCTAACTCACGCCTTCAGGGAACTCATAACCACCTCTTGAGGATTCTTTATCAACCCCTTCCTTCCTCCACGCCCCCAGGAGACAGTCACTCAACACCTCCTTCAGATAACTCACTTCCACTCCTGAAAGATTCCTATTCAGTCCTATAAAAACTTCCTTTGAAGAACTCCCTCATATTCGTTCAAGATTCTTCTTAACTCGTCCCGTCTCCTCCAGGAAACTAAGCCGCGCCATTCACTCCAGGAATCCTACTCAACTTTCACCTTCAGGATATACGCCGGCTGGAGTCCAGCTGGGGTGGTCTTCCCTAGCTCCCTGAAGGGCCCCGGAGGGAGGAGGAGGAGGAGGAGGAGGGAGGAGAGGAGGGAGGAGAGGAGGAGGAGGAGACAGGGAGTAGAGGAGGAGGAGGAGGAAGGAGGCATAAACATAAGGTCCCAGAACGAAAACTTTGTCTCTCTGTATAATCGAAGGCCGGGAGACGGAAGGACGGCCAAGGAGGTAAGAAGGAGAAAGAAGATAAAGTGCAAGAGAAAAAAAATGATAGGTGGGAGTAAGAGAGGAGAGGAGAGGACAAGAGATGTATATGACGGAAAAATCTTCCCATGACTAAAATAATCGAAAACAATTAGACAAATACCTTCACATAGTCATAAAAACAACAATAAAAAATAAATAATAATAAAATAATAATAATAATAATAATAATAATAATAATAATAATAACAGCCCAAAATACACACCTAAATATATATATATAGGCATCATTAAATCGGCCCGAGACTTCTACTCACCCAAAGCTCATTAGCACGAGTCTTTAAATACAAGGTAATTACCAGGTAAACCACGGCCACACACACCCTCTCTCTCTCTCCTCTCCTCCTCTCTCTCTCTCCCATCGCCCTCTCTCATCCCCTACCCATCCTCCCGTCCCCCATCCTCCCGTCTCCCTTCCCCACACGCCTATCTCCCAATCCAGCCAAATTGGTCTCAAATTATATATATATATACGCGACCATAAACCTGCGGTTCCACTACAGCCAGATCCACAAGCCGGGAAACCTATCAATATAACATAGGGAAGAGAGAGACTCAGGCCGACATATACATCTGGTAACACTGCCGCGACACATGTGGCCAGATATGCCAAACTACCGGACAATTTATAAGGAGAGAGAGAGAGAGAGAGAGAGAGAGAGAGAGAGAGAGAGAGAGAGAGAGAGAGAGAGAGAGAGAGAGAGCCTGAAACCTTCCCTCCACCCTACAGAAATCAGTACTAACACCTGTAATTACAAATACCTGTAATTATTAATACCATGCAGTAATACCTGTTATAATTAACACCTGCACTACTAACAATTTGTAATCACTAACACCTGTAATCACTAACACCTGCAATACCTGTAATCACTAACACCTGCAATACCTGTAATCACTAACACCTGAGCTAATAACACCTGTGTACTACTATTTTTTATTTCTCTCTCTCTCACTCACTATCTTTCCCTACCTCTCTCTCTCTCTCTCTCTCTCTCTCTCTCTCTCTCTTCCCTCTCTCTCTCTCTCTCTCTCTCTCTCTCTCTCTCTCACCTCATTTTCCCTACCTCTCCCTCTCTCTCTCTCTCTCACTATCTTTCCCTACCTCTCTCTCTCTCTCTCTCTCTCTCTCACTATCTTCCTACCTCTCTCTCTCTCTCCTCACTCTATCTTCCTCACCCTCTCTTATCTTTCCTCTCTCTCTCTCTCTCACTATCTTTCCCTACCCTCTCTCTCTCTCTCTCTCCTCACTATCTTTCCCTACCTCTCATTGAACATATCAAACCAACCTCAAATAATTTACATACATGTTTCATTAATCGACGTAAACCGACCTTAAATAATTATTAGCAGACACGAGTCATTACAGAAGTCAAACTCATCCACACTAATTCATATACAAATTATTATAAAATATAATATATAACTATTCCGATTCATTTACCACCATCTAGTTAATTCTGACGTCATACGAATGTTAATAATTTCGGTAATGAACGATTGTTTTTGGGGGGAGACTAGTAGAATTATATGGATTCATTTATTTTTTCATATGATAGCGTTTTTGTTTCGGTTAAATTCATCTGTCGATATATTTTCGCCCGACTTAATGTTTATAGATTTCCAAAGCCCTCCTGTGAACCGTATTTTAGTGGTCAGGTGCTGGGAGTGAAGGGTGTGGGGGGTGGGGGGGGTTGGTGTGTGTGGTGGGGGGGTGGTGTGTGTGGTGGGGGGTGGTGTGTGTGTGGGGGGGTGGTGTGTGTGTGTGGGGGTGTTGTGGGGGGGGTGTGGGGGTGTTGGGTGTAGGGTGTTGTGGTGTAGGGGTGTTGTGGTGTAGGGTGTTGTGGTAGGGGTGTTGTGGTGTAGGGGGTGTTGTGGTGTAGGGTGTTGTGGTGTAGGGGTGTTGTGGTTGGGGGATGTTGTGGTTGGGGGATGTTGTGGTTGGGGATGTTGTGGTAGGGGTGTTGTGGGTGTAGGGGATGTTGTGGTGTGGGGATGTTGTGGTGTAGGGGATGCTGGTTGGGGGATGTTGTGGTTGGGGATGTTGTGGTTGGGGATGTTGTGGTTGGGGATGTTTGGTTGGGGGATGTTGTGGTTGGGGGATGTTGTGGTTGGGGATATTGTGGTTGGGGGATATTGTGGTTGGGGGATGTTGTGGTGGGGGTGTGTAGGGTGTGGTAGTGGTGTAGGGGTGGTGGGGGTGTAGGGTGTGCAGTGGTGTAGGGGTGTGGTAGTGGTAGGTGTGGTGGGGGTGTAGGGTGTGGTAGTGGTGTAGGGTGTGGTAGGTGGTGAGGGTGTGGTAGTGGTGTAGGGTGTGGTAGTGGTGTAGGTGTAGTGGCAGTGGTAGAATAGTGCGGTGGTACAGGAGGGGACGTACGAAGCAGCCTTTGTGCCATGAAACAAATTAAAATAAAATACCAGAATAAAACAAAAAATAATGAATACCTGACATGCAGATGAGGGGGAGGGGGAGGGAGGGGGAGGAGGGAGGGAGGAGGAGGGAGGGAGGGAGGGAGGGAGGGAGGAGGGAGGGAGGGAGGGAGGGAGGGGGGAGGAGGGAGGAATGGAAAGAAGGAGGAGGGGGAGGAATAGGAAAGAAGGAGGGAAAGATGGGGTGGGAAGAAGAGAAATGGAGGAGGTTGGAGAAAGAGGAGGAAGACAGGAGGGGGATGAAAAGAGGAGGGAGAGAAGGAGGAAGAGAAGAGGAGGAGGAGGAGGAAGGGGAAAAGGAGAGAAGGGGAAGAGGGAAGAGGAGGATGGGGAGGAGGAGAGATGAGGAGGATGGGAGAGGAGGAGGAGGATGATGGGGAGGAGGAGGAGAGGAGGAGGAGGAGGAGAGGATGGGAGGGAGGAGGAAGATGAGGGAGGGGAGGAGGATGGGGGGAGGGAAGATGAGGAGGGGGAGGAGGATGGGGAGGAGGATGGGGGGAGGAGGAGGAGGATGGGGAGGAGGAGGAGGATGGGAGGAGGAGGAGGGAGGAGGAGGATGGGGAGGAGGAGGAAGATGGAGGGAGGGGAGGAGGATGGGGAGGAAGATGAGGAGGAGGGAGAGGGGAGGAGGGATGGGAGGGAGGAGGAGGAGGATGATGGGGAGGAGGAGGAGGGATGGGAGGAGGAGGAGGAGGAGGAGGATGGGGAGGAGGAGGAGGATGAGGGAGGGGGAGGAGGATGGGGAGGAAGAGAGGAGGGGAGGAGGATGGGGAGGAGGAGGGGAGGAGGAGGAGGATGGGGAGGAGGAGGAGGATGGGGGAGGAGGAGGAGGATGGGGAGGAGGAGGAGGATGGGGAGGAGGAGGAGGATGGGGAGGAGGAGGAGGATGGGGGAGGAGGATGGGGGGAGGAGGAGGAGGAGGAGGGGAGGAGGGGGGAGGAGGAGGAGGGGGAGGAGGAGGAGGAGGGGAGGAGGAGGAGGAGGGGGGAGGAGGGGGGAGGAGGAGGAGGGGAGGAGGAGGAGGAGGAGGAGGATGGGGAGGAAGAGGAGGAGGATGGGGGAGGAAGAGGAGGAGGATGGGGGAGGAAGAGGAGGAGGATGGGGGCAGGGGAGGAGGATGGGGGAGGAGGAGGATGGGGGGAGGAGGAGGATGGGAGGAGGAGGAGGAGGATGGGGAGGAGGAGGAGGAGGAGGATGGGGGAGGGGAGGGGGAGGGAGGAGGAGGAGGATGGATGGAGGAGGAGGATGGGGGGAGGAGGAGGAGGAGGATGGGGTGGGAGGAGGAGGAGGATGGGGAGGAGGATGGGGAGGAGGATGGGGAGGAGGAGGAGGAGGATGGGGAGGAGGAGGGAGGAGGAGGAGGATGGGAGGAGGATGGGAAGGAGAGGATGAGGAGGAGGAGCAGGATGGGGAGGAGGACAAGGATGGGAAGAGGACAAGGATGGGGAGGAGGAGGAGGACAAGGATGGGGAGGAGGAGGAGGACAGATGGGGAAGAGGAGGAGGACAGGGATGGAGAGGAGGAGGAGGACAAGGATGGGGAGGAAGAGGAGGAGGAAGAAAAGAAGGGGAGGAAGAGGAGGAGAGGTAGGAGGAAGAGGAGAAGGAGGCGGATGAAGAGAGGTGGAGTTAACTATACAGTATACATACCAACAAGTCAATCACGAACCGCTGCTCTTACCAGGTCACCAACACATACCTGCAGACACAAACACCAACCATTAGAACACAGTCTCACCTCTAACATTAATCCTCAGCACAGATACAATACTAAACAAACTCACTGAACCACCCAGTCACATACAGTATATAAAATGAATAACATAGTGCGCAAATAGATGCTCAGTGGAATGTTGGTGTGTTTGTGTTACAGGGACATGGGCACTGTATGTGAGCCAACAGGTACTGTATGTGGAGCCAACAGGTACTGTATATGGTGCAAGACCAACAGGATATGGGCACTGTATGGAGGTCTGTATATGGTCAACGTACCAACAGGGATATGGGCACTGTATGTGGAGGGTGGAACGGGTACCAGGATATGGGCACTGATGTGCCAACTGGGACATGTAGTCCTAATATAGTGCCAACATGGACATGGGCACTGTATATGGTGCGAACGGGACACTGGAACTCACCTTACCACCAAAATCATTATATCATATGTTCTCACGTAGATAGAAATAATCATATATTTACCGTCAAACCATTATCCCGATATGTCTGCCTTACCGCAAGCAGTAATGAGTAGAATGACACACAAACAAACATTATGTTAGGCTGTAAGTCATGTCATGTTTATTGGGTGTGCCTGCCCGTACACAGTATATAGTGTTGAGATGAGAGACCCAGAGGAGGTTGGAGTGTGTAAGGGGAGCTTGTTTGTGTATAAACTCCTGATGCAGCAAAGTTGACCAGCCAGGGCTGGCATGTGACTCCGGGCAGGGCACTGCCAGAATAGCTATCCCCATCGTATAGTCAACCCCTAACCTGTTTCTCTTGAGACTTTCAACATAGAAATATGGCAAATTAAGTACTCATTATAAGTGCAAGATTAGACTAATTACATAGCTAATTATGTGAATATATATTGGATTAAACATTTATGTATGATTGCCTATGTATGATTTATTTGAAATACTAAAATGAATTGTATTGAACAGGTTTGACCGAATTATATAACGTTCGAGTTTAACGGGAAGTCTGATTAACCTTTAAACGCTCAGAAGACGTTTACAGTCTGTCCCCTTGTTTCCCCCTAACACAACCCCCTTATATTGTTTCCTTCACTTATCAGATTACTGTAACAACTCTACTGTAAAATATGTTGTATACAGTATACTTATAATATAAATGTAAAAAATAAATTATATAAAAAATAATAATCGTGGTAACATTCAAATGTATTTCCAAGCACCATGTTACATGTAGTAATTCCTTGAGATAAATGTACAGTATATATCAGGTGCCACTGGAGCCTCGGTCTCCCAATTGGCTCAGTCATGTCACTTTTTATTATTGTCCACTCTGTATCTGTATATTTCTGCCCAACAAACTGTTTCAATATCAATAACAGGGACATGGTATATGGTGCTAACAGGGATATGGACACTGTAAATGGTACAACAGGGGCTGAGCACTGTACAGTAAATGGTGCAAACGGGCATGGACACTGTAAATGGTGCCAACAGGGATATGAGCACTGTACAGTAAATGGTGTCAACAGAGACATGAGCACTGTACAGTAAATGGTGTCAACAGAGACATGAGCACTGTACAGAAATGGTGCAACGGGCATGGACACTGTAAATGGTGCCAACAGGGATATGAGCACTGTACAGTAAATGGTGTCAACAGAGACATGAGCACTGTACAGTAAATGGTGTCAACAGAGAATGGAGAAGTAAATGGTGCAAACGGCATGGACACTGTAAATGGTGCCAACAGGGATATGGACACTGTATATGTTACAACAGGGATTGGACACTGTAAATTGTGCCAACAGGGATAAGGACACTGTAATGGTGCCAACAGGATATGAGCACTGTACAGTAAATGGTGTCAACAGAGACATGAGCACTGTGTGCCAACAGGGATAAGGACACTGTAAATGGTGCCAACAGGGATAAGGACACTGTAAATGGTGCCAACAGGATAAGGACACTGTAAATGGTGCCAACAGGGATATGGACACTGTAAATGGTGCCAAAAGGGATGTGACACTGTATATGTGCCAACAGGGATATGGACACTGTAAATTGTGCCAACAGGGATAAGGACACTGTAAATGGTGCCAACAGGGATATGGACACTGTATATGGTGGCAACAGATATGGACACTGTAAATTGTGCCAACAGGGATAAGGACACTGTAAATGGTGCCAACAGGGATATGAGCACTGTACAGTACATGGTGTCAACAGAGACATGAGCACTGTACAGTAAATGGTGCCAACAGGGGCATGGACACTGTAAATTGTGCCAACAGGGATAAGGACACTGTAAATGGTGCCAACAGGGATAAGGACACTGTAAATGGTGCCAACAGGGATATGGACACTGTAAATGGTGCCAACAGGGATATATAGACACTGTAAATGGTGCCAACAGGATATGGACACTGTAAATGGTGCCAACAGGATATAGGACACTAAATGGTGCCAACAGGATATAGACACTGTAAATGGTGCCAACAGGATAGGACACTGTAAATGGTGCCAAAGGAGATATGGACACTGTAAATGGTGCCAACAGGGATAAGGACACTGTAATGGTGCCAACAGGATATGGACACTGTAAATGGTGCCAACAGGATATAGACACTGTAAATGGTGCCAACAGGGATATGGACATTGTATATGCCGTAACAGGGATATGGACACTGTAAATGGTGCCAACAGGATATGGACACTGTAAATGGTGCCAGGATATGGACACTGTAAATGGAGCCAACAGGGATATGACTGTAAATGGTGCCAACAGGGATATGGACACTGTAAATGGTGCCAACAGATATGGACACTGTAAATGGTGCCAACAGGGATATGGACACTGTAAATGGTGCCAACAGGATATGGACAAATGGTGCACAGGATATGGACACTGTAAATGCCAACAGGATATGACACTGGAAATGGTGCCAACAGGGATATGGACACTGTAAATGGTGCCAACAGGGATATGGACACTGTAAATGCAGCGGATATGGACACTGTAATGTGCAACAGGGATCTGAGGTTGGCGACATGGTCAGTGTAGATAGTGTCAAAAGAGAAAATAACACTAAATAATGCCTCACGGATATGGTCACTGCCAACAAGAACATGGTATACTGTAAATGGTGTCACTATGAACCTTAGTGTTAATGCTACAGGGTCACAGGGGACAGAGTTGCTCCTCACGGGGTAAAGACCTAACACCCTAATGGCACTAACAACCTCCACCCACACAGAGAAACCAAAATCACAATCGCAATGTGTGGGATTACGACTGTACCTTCACATGTACTCTTTACAAACAATATCGATCTACCAACAGTAAAGGACACTAGAACAATACCTCTTTTCTGAGGCTCCAGGAATGGGAGGAAAACCACATCGAAGTGAACAACACAGAGGTGAAAACCGTTCTGAATGGCGGAGCCGCGGATGTGGTGTCGACTGTACGAACGAGAAACCTGAATCCGGATTTATAAAGAATCCGTTCAGTAAACAAAAAATAATTAATATCAATAATTTAAGAATACAATAAAAATATGAGTAGGTAAAAATAACTTGAGCTATAATTATACATACATAAATAAATAAATAAATAAATAAATAAATAAATAAATAAATAAATAAATACATACATAAATACATAAATAAATAAAGGCTGTTCACGAGGGCACACGGCAACTCCCTGCCTGAGATATTAACCGTGACGACATACTTCCTCAAATATTCACATAATATCGCCTGGAAAGTTTGTCTCCTGCCTGCCGAGGTTATGAGACTGTGTATCTTGAAAAGGTAGAGTCATAGTGCACTTTGGAGGCCATTTTGGACCATATCTTTGTTCTGTAGACTAAAGTCAAACAAAGCTAAGTTCCTTCATCATAGGTTACGAGAGAATTTAACATGTGAATCTTGGGAGAATTCGAGCATTGTAAGCTGGCTCCAATTGTATAATGCCAGTCTAGCGTCATATAGTGCCATTGTCTAGTGCCAGTGTAGCGTCATAGTGTAGTGCCATAGTTCAGCACCATAGTCTAGTGTCACAGTGTAGCGTCATAGTCTAGTGCCATAGTGTAGTGCCATACCCAGCTCACCTAGATTCTAACGCCATAGACTAGCACCATAACCACAGCCATGGCCTAGGTAGCACCACTAGGTGATTAGCACTTTAGTCCACCAATTAATGGCAGCACCACAACCTAAATCCATAAGCCAGCACCTCTATATAAAGAGGAAGAGAGAGAGAGAGAGGAAACAGAGAAAGGAGATGAAGGAGGAAGTGGAGGAGGAGGAAAAAGGATAGGAGAAACACAAGCAAGAAGGAGATGGAGGAAGAAAAAGAAAGAGGGAGAAAAGGAGGAAATGTAGAAAAGGGGAAGAAACACGAGAGGAAGAAGGACAAGAAGAAAAAGGGAGGGGGGGAAGGAGGAGGTAGGCACATTTAATATATAAGGCTAATACATGAAATATTGCAAGAATGCGAAAAATGAACACAAAAAAACACACGCACACATCTTTTTTGTACGAGGGTAAAACAACGATAAGATTTAATGGGACAAATGCAAGGTGAAACATAAAATGAAAATAAATCCCAGGATGAACGACTCTAATAAAAAGTGACAATGAAAACTAATAATTCCCAGGATGGATGACTCTTAACAATAAACATTAGAGGTAAAATTCCCAGGATGGATGACTCAACAGTAAACATTAAAACTAAAATTCCCAGGATGAACGACTCTAACAAGACTATAAAACACCACAGAATAAATTCAAGTCACTCCTGTACTCCCAAACATAAACACGTATACAGTAACTCCTATAATGACCAAAACACAACATACCAACCTGTATTTAGACAAGCTACTTAAAACATACACACTTATCAAAACAATAAAACGGCAACTTAAAACACACATAAGACACTTACACTCAAAGCCACTTACTAACCTGTACGTAAGTGTATCCTCACTCTACCTCACACTCATCTACACACAGGACAAAGATAAACTGAAAACTGGAAGGTATTAGTGTTCGACAAGGGACCATCTCGTTAGTGTTTATTCTATACCTTGGTGAGATTACCTGTCCACCTTATCACTTCAATACCTTACTCTGTGCACTGGTTATGTTATCAGGTACTGTACATTATTTGTTATTAAGTAGTGTACACCATTATTTTATAGGTACTGTACATCATCTGTTAAGTACTGTAGTGTACATCATTTACTAAATATTGTATATCATTTATTAAGTATTGTACTTCATTAAGTAGTGTACATCATTAAGTAGTGTACATCATTAAGTAGTGTACATCATTAAGCACTGTACATCATGAATTACTGTACATCATTAAGTACTGTACATCATTTAAGTACTGTACATCATTTATTAAATACTGCACACTTTTCATTATCAAGTCCAGTTTAACCTTCATTATTGACCATAGAACATCATTCATTATTTAATACTGTACATAAACCAGTCGTTGGGTATAATATTTCCTAAGGGTGACACAATCCTTCCCTGTAACACTAACAACAGGTAACACACCGGCACCCTGAGCTTATAGCACTACTTGGTTGATATTAGACCTGTAGAGCAGAAAGGGTGATAATCCTAGTAAAACCACTGCCCCAAGCAACCGTGTAGACAGCAAGGGTTTATAGTTTCATCTGGCCCGTATCACCTGCACCATCTAGCTGGGAACACTCACTTGAACTATTCTTAAGAGGAAGTAAAATATATTCAGTGGTATTAAATCCCAGGACAATGAACTACAAGGTGAAAAATGACAAAATTAATATATTTAATTCCCAGGACGAACTGTGCTACAAGAGGATAAACAAAACTCGTGATATAACTCCCAGGATGAACTAAACAGCAGTGAAATATAAAACCCAATCAGTGATCTTAACTCCCAGGATGAACTACTACAGACTGAAACATATAGGTACACGTATGGGCAGACGGAGCCATATCTTACTTTACGAGGCCAGGAAGCAGCACTAAATTCACAAATAAAAGAGGAGACTGGCTCGCAGGCGGCAACCCACACATTTCTCTCTGTAATTAGGCCAAAGTGCGACTATTTCTCTTAGTAATTAGGCCAAACTAAGGCGATAATTCCCGGCTGAAAAATGCGCTACGCCTCATTTACGATAGCCACTTGTAGCCGTCACCAGGCTCTGGGGGTGAGGTGGGTGGTGGGGAGGGATGTGGGCGGGGTGCAGATGTTGGCTAGGAAGGTGTGGATGGGAAGTTGTGGGCTGAGGGGTGTGGGAGGGGTGGGAGGATATGTATCAGTGGGCGGGGGAGCCGTGTGTGGGGTATAGTGGGGGGAGGGATGAAATGCGTGGGGGATTGGGCGTGTAGGATGTATGGGGAAGTGGGAAGAGTGTTACAGCGGTGTGGAAAGTGAATGTAGAATCTGTATGAGAGGGGAGTGGGAGAGAAGGGTGAGTGGAGATAGAAAGGCATGGGGTGGGGGTGTGCATGAGAGGGAGTAGGTTTGAACTCGGGCACCATCAGACCCAGGACACCACGACCCAGGCACCATCAGCCCAGGACACCATACCAGGCACCATACCAGGCCATACAGCACCATACCAGGCACCATAAGGCCCATACCCACCCATACCCAGACCCCATGACCCAGGACCCACAGACCCAGGACACCATCAGACCCAGGACACCATCAGACCCAGGACACCATCAGACCCAGGGCACCAGACCCAGGCACCATCAGACCCAGGACCAAGGGCACCATCAGACCCAGGCAACATCAGACCCAGGACCCCATCAGACCCAGGGCACCATCAGACCCAGGACACCATCAGACCCAGGACACCATCAGACCCAGGACACCATCAGACCCAGGACACCATCAGACCCAGGACACCATCACCCAGGACATCAGACCAGGCCAGACTACAGCAGCCGAGCACCACAACGCCTTATGCCACGCCGACAAGCTGTAATTAAGGCACTTACGTCATTACTGGCGGAGGAACACACACACACACACACACACACACACACACACACACACACACACACACACACACACACCAGCTGTTGGACGACTGAGGATCCACAGTTACGAGTCGTGACAAATAAATAACTTGAGAAAAAAAACAAGAACATGATTTAGCATACAACATCATACAGGATATATTTAGCTTAATAAATACAGACTCGGTGGCTTCGAGGCGTCACATCCGAATAGACTTGGTAGATGTTCAGGAGGAAATAACTTACCCGAGAGCTTTTTAGAAGACAATAAAACGACAAACATACAGATTATAACCAATAAACAAGAGAAAACAAACAAGATGCACACACACACACACACAAAGAAAGAATCCAAACAGTTTTATATCATAGCTAATAAAAAACACACGTTAAACACCTGCTAATCAAAGAGACAAACAGACAATAAAATACGATAGAATAAATAATACCACACCCCTAAGTAAAGAGAGGGAGGGACATAAAAAACAATACACACACACACACACACACACACACACACACACACACACACACACACACACACACACACACACAGCCGAGGATCAAGTTAGACAGAGAAAAATGACGTCCCTACATGAAGACGCTGTAAACACTAGTGGTGGAGCATTAGAGTCTTGGTGAGGGGAAGAAAAACGTCTCTGTATTTACATTTCAAACCAGAAGGAAATCCCCGACGAACTCTAGTTTGGTGGGAGGGGTGAGGGGGGAAGGGGATGGGGGTGAGGGGGTTTAGGGGGGAGGGGAGGGAAGAGGAGGTGAGGGCAGGAAGGAGGAAGGTTCTGTAAAAACGTGGAGGTGGAGGAGGAGAAGAGGGGTGGATCAGGAGTAGGTGGGGAGAGGAGGGGTGTAGGGGTTGGATTTTAGGAGTGAAGGGTGGAGTAGAAAGGGGACAAGGGGGGATGAGGGGAGGAGGAGTGAGGAGGGAGTAGGAGGGGGGGGTGTAGTAAGAGTTGAGAGTGAGGGTGGTGGAGAAGGAGGAGTACGAGAAGATAATGTGAGCACGCACGCATGCACGCACGTACACACACACACACACACACACACACACACACACACACACACACACACACACACACACACACACACACACACACACACACACACGTACGTAACTTGGAACAATAATATGACATTTTATTTGTACTTTCATTATTTGTTGTATTCCTGCGGACCATAAGTGTAGGTGAACGTGTGTGTCTCCTCAATTAATTAGTCATAAGAGCTCCCCCATCCCCCCACCCCCTAGCGTCCTCACCCCTGACCTCACCCCTGGCGTCCCCCTCACCCCTGGCGTCCTCCTCCTCACCCCCTGGCGTCCCCCTCCCTCACCCCCCTGGCGTCCTCCCTCCTCATCTCTTGGGTCCCTCCTCACCCCCCCTGGCGTCCCCCTCACCCCCTGGCGTCCCCCTCCTCACCCCCTGGCGTCCCCCCTCACCCCCTGGCGTCCCCCCTCCTCACCCCTGGCGTCCCTCCTCACCCCTGGCGTCCCCTCTCACCCCCTGGCGTCCTCCTCACCCCCTTTGGTCCCTCCTCACCCTGGCGTCCACCCTCACCCCTGGCGTCCACCTCCTCACCCCTGGCGTCCACCTCCTCACCCCCTGGCGTCCCTTCCTCAGCCCAGCCAGCCCCTCCAACAAGACCAATGATTCACCAACTATCCTAAGTTACATTTTCTTCCTCGTTACAACACAGAGTTACGGTTATCAGTAGAGTCTCAGTGAAATTTCGACGCCATTTTGCTCTCCATCTTTCCGTCTTATGTTAAATATGTTCTTAAATCTTCAGTTACGAGAGAGAGAGAGAGAGAGAGAGAGAGAGAGAGAGAGAGAGAGAGAGAGAGAGAGAGAGAGGAATGTGATAACAAACAAAACAGGTGAACACAGGTAACAATTACCCTCAATAAAATACTAAAACTGAGCTGTATTTACCCAGCCAAGCTATACCATTAATTCTTTACAAACACACGAGAGGAAAAAACCCCCAGAGTAAAACACTATATGACGCCGGAAAATAGATACGATTTAAGGATTAATGAATTGTCTTGGGAGGAAAAAAAGACAGTGATAGGTATCTGAGGAGTGGCAGGTAACCCGTGTACACACCTGGTCCTCATTAATTAACAGGTGGGCCGAGAGTGAGGCACCACCTGATAACTCGCCTACACCATCACCACCTGACACCTGACACTGGAGGTGGGTCCTGTGGTGGCCTCCTGCTGTCTGTTATTGTTGCTCCTGATGCCGTTGTCTTTTGTCTGCTGGACGATGCTCTCCTGCTGATGATGCCTGCTACCCCATGCTGGTTATGTCTGCTACCCCATGCTGGTGATGTCTGCTACCCTCTCTGCTGGTAATACCTGCCATTGCTACTTATGCTGCTGCTACTACTACTGCTGCTGCTACTACTACTGCTGCTGCTACTACTGCTGCTAGTGTTACTGCTGCTGATCCTTCCTTGATAAAGTGGGCGAAGGGCAGCTGTCCCTCTCAGAAAGGCTGCCTCCCCTAGGACGCCTGTCTAACCCAGGACGGCTGTCTGAGCTAGGATGGGCCTTTCCCGCAGGGCGGGTCCTACAGTAGCAGGGATGCTCGCGCGGGCGTCTTGTGGGGCGCCGCCTTTGGTGAGCCGCCATCAAAGTTGCAAAGCGGGCCGAGAGGAACTTCAATTATAGTGTGAATAACTCCGCTTTGATGCCGCACGCAACTCACCCGCTATCCCAAGCTATATTCCGCTATATCTGCTAGGAATATATCCCTTCAGGCGGTACTATATTCTGCTATATTCCCTCTCCTTCCCTCCCGCCGTCCAGCCCCGCTATACTCAGCTATGTGTGCTATCAATACGTCCCCAACTGTACTATGTTTTACCGCTATACCATTCCCTGTGTCCCTCACCACCTTGTATTATTACACTATTCATCACCCATCTCCTCGCTAAGCATATATGCCCCTCCCCGCTCTCATATCCACGCTACACTCCGCTGTCCCGTGCGATGTATATATCCATTTAAAGCGTCAATTCCTGCTATATCAACAGCCTCTATATACTCCGCTTCATCAAGCAAGAATGCACCACGAGTCTGATTACCGACCCGCTACCTGCACAGGGGAGTAAAGGTTTGTACTGTATGTCACCAGGAAGGGAACTAAAGTTATACCAGACACGAAAAAATAACTTGTGAAGGACGTTGGAAAAAATGGAGGCGGTGGGGAGTGAAAATAAATGTGAGAAAGTCGTAAAAAAAACAGGCTTTTAGTGTGACTTTTGCAATTATTTTTTCTTAAGGAAGTGTAACCCTTCATAAATTTTGATACGTCAGTCGTAATAACCCCCCTCAACACACACTATAACTTTAACATGCAGGAATATATCACCTTCCTACTCTCCTGCACCACGAAACGATTTTGAGCAATGAGAAAGGAGACTACCTCAGCCGGGAAGAGAGAGGGAGTCAGTACCTTAACTGAGGAGAGATGAGTCAATACTTCATGGGGGGGAGAGAGAGGACAGTACCTCAGCTTGGAAGAGGAGTCAGTACTTCAGCTGAGGAGAGAGGAGACATCTCAGCTGGGGACATCATCACAGGTAATTAAACTGACTTAAGCCGCAATGTGGAGCAGCGGAGGTAAGAGGTAGAGACGGAGGCGGTTGGTATGTGTGGCGGGACACCAACACCGGCTGGGCTGTATATATTTGGACTTAGGCGAGGAGATAAGCATATACACTATTTGAGTATAGCAGGAGACGACACCGCTACCTGCTGGAGGACGACTGTGTTCTACAATATTTTTTTGCTGTGTTCAAGTAGACCAACGTGTGTGTATCTTGACCTAACTGATGGATGTTTCTCACTCGCAGACTTTTTTTTTATGTGGGGTTTAACGCAGTCAATGATTGTTTATCAACGTTGGTTTACGTGATATAAAAAATATGTAATATAAGAAATGTCATGCCTATTTTTATTTTATTTTTGGCTGATTTTTTCACAACTGGATGTTTCTTTCTCCCGGTGATGTATTTCACGCAACAAAAACTATGATTTATGTCAGAGACGTCGGCTGTGAGACACAACCTCCAGCACTGTTTATTCAGTCTCACATATTTGTCACGCTACGTCTCCTCTCTCTCTTACACGTCTAAATAATATAAACACACACACACACACACACATATATATATATATATATATATATATATATATATATATATATATATATATATATATATATATATATATATATATATATATATATATATATATATATATATATATATATATATATATATATATATATATATATATATATATAACAAAAAGTATGTCTGTGTGTTTGTTTGTGTGTCACTGAGAATCTCAGAAACTACTACCGATCTGTAGTGATGATGGATGGTGTTATATGTAGTGATGATGGATGGTGTTATATGTAGTGGTGATGGATGGTGTTATATGTAGTGATGATGGATGTTGTTATATGTAGTGATGATGGGTGGTGTTATATGTAGTGTTGATGGGTGGTGTTATATGTAGTGTTGATGGATGGTGTTATATGTAGTGATGATGGATGATGTTGTATGTAATGATGGATGGTGTTATATGTAGTGGTGGTGTGACAGTGTGTAGTGGTGGTGATGGTGATTGCGGCATGTTTGTGGTGATAGTGGTGGTGGTGGTAGAGAGACTGGTTGATAGTAGTGGTAATGATGGTGGTGGTAGTGATGATGGTGGTAGTAGTGGTGGTAGTGATGATGGTGATGGTAGTGATGGGTGGTGCTATATGTAGTGATGATGGATGGTGTTATATGTAGTGATGATGGATGGTGTTATATGTAGTGATGATGGATGGTGTTACATGTAGTGATGATGGATGGTGTTATATGTGGTGATGATGGATGGTGTTACATGTAGTGATGATGTGGATGGTGTTATATGTAGTGATGATGGATGGTGTTATATGTAGTGATGATGGATGGTGTTATATGTAGTGATGATGGGTGGTGTTATATGTAGTGATGATGGATGATGTTATATGTAGTGATGATGGATGATGTTATGTAGTGATGATGGGTGTTGTTATATGTAGTGATGATGGGTGGTGTTATATGTAGTGATGATTAGACAATAAAATAATAACAGTTTAATGCTAAAAAATATACTTTGCTGTACCGTTGTAGTGAAAAACATGGTGTAACTTACATACACCGTTAATGAACTATTGATGGCAGAAGAAGTTTTGGGGGACTGAACAGTGAGACAATGTGAGCCTCCTGGAGGTGGCGTCTACCAGTGGCCTGCGGATGAGCCGCCCGGACGGCAACGATTCTGCTAGTATATATATATATATATATATATATATATATATATATATATATATATATATATATATATATATATATATATATATATATATATATATATATCCACGTTATCATACCTCCCACATTAATCATGAAACACAAGTGAATTAAAAAAACGTAAACTACATAAACATAAAATCATGGACTAATTAAATACATGATGAAAAATCAAGAATAGATAAACAAACAAATAAACAAACATTAAAATGTGCCTTGCTGTATCTGGTGACGTCAGCAACCCAAATAAACAGTTTCCAGCTGAGGACACAATCAGGAGACGGGCGGCTCCGGGCACACAGCCACAGGTTCCCACACTCACCACCCACGAGTGTCTCACTTAAGGCCCTCCTCCTCCTCCTCTGTGCCTCCTAAATGCCTTCCTCGACGTTGTGATGAGTGTAGGAGAGAGTGAGAAGCGGGTGGAAAGAGGAGGAGTAGTGAAGGAGGAGAAAAAGGAAAAGAGTCGGAGAATAGGAGAGGCGGGTGGAAAGAGGTGAAGAAGGAAGGGGATGGAGGAAGACAGAGAAGGAGAGAGAGAGAGAGAGCGAGAAATTCAATGACAACGTCAGAAGGGGAGATAAGAAGCATAAGAAAAGAAAAAAGTCTACTGCCATTAAGTTTTACATAATTGAAGGTATTTGAAGCAAACGTGTCATGATCTGATCTAATCTAATCTAACCTAACCTAACCTCAATGGACCTATTTAAATCCTCATACCTCCTTTTCCACAATAATTGTATAAAACCTGAGGAAGAAGAGGGAGACGAAACGAAATAATAAGGTAAAGAAGAAACCATGATAAAAGGTGGAAAGGAAGACACGGATGAAAAACGGACAAAAGGATGGAATGGTGGAGAGTAAAAAGTGGTAAAAAGTTAAAAAAGAGAATGGGTGGAGCCGGAACGTAAATAAATGGAACAGACAGGTAATGATAGGGAAGTAAATGAGGGAGGAAGTACGGTGAATGAGTGAACACGGATGGCGGGTACAAGGTAAAACAATAACGAGAGACTCCACGAGATGATAATGTTAGTGGTGAGTCACTCGAGTCCTAACAAAACGCGCGGTAAACATCACTGACGGTACACCTAACTACACACACACCTCCCCGCTAATTACCCAAACACGTGATTCTGTGTGAAATGACAAATGAGAGGTGATTAAGGCGGCCCCCAAGGTCGACCACAAACTGCCACCTACGTCGCCACCGTCACCCTCCTCATCACGCTGACGGAGTGGAGCACAACCCCCCCTCATCCTGCCACCAACACCTCATTGTGGATTTTAACTGCACTTCCTTCCTGGGGGTGTGGGTGGTGGTAGTGAGGGGGTGTCTGTCACTCAACAACACCCCTGGAGACACACCTGCCACTCCAACAACACCAGGACACGCCTGCCACTCCAACAATACCAGGAGATACACCTGCCACTCCAACAACACCAGGAGACACACCTGTCACTCCAACAACACTTAAAGAGTTTATCTGGATGTGTTTCCAGTGTCTCTTTCTACGCCTCACGCCTCCCCCACACAGGCCCCGCGACCAACCTCCCAGGTCACCAACCTGATTAACCAGACCAGTGCTATCAGCAGCCCGCAAGGCAGTGTACGCTACTGTACTGTTGACCAGGAAGCCTTCAGGGATTATTTAATTTCTCTCTAAAAACTCTCTTGGTCGCCCGGTGGGGGTCTTTTTTTCATAAATGTTAATAAATTCAAAAGTCTTAGATCGCCAAACACTACTTGACGGTGGTGTCGCCCTGGGTTACCCGACGCCCCTCTTACACCTCCTCACCAACGTCCCTCCCCCCCAACAAAACCCCTAACAAGCCGGCAGTCTCAAGACAGTGACACAGCAAGGAACTCCTTCTCAAAGTCGCCATGAGAGAGACTCCGACGTGGTATCTCTCAATCACTGACATCTGCGGCAGTTCTGAGGCTCTTAAGTGAACGTGTCAGACTGAAGAGGCTCTCAATCACCTCATGTGCCCGGTAAGCTGTAGTAATAGGAGGGTTCTGGGTGATCAGGTTCAGTGTGCACTTCTGAACCATTTAAAACTGAATGATCCTGATGCCACCTGAAGAAAGGTTTACCTCGGGGAAGTTGTTGACCTGGATGACACACACGCTCACGGGGTCTTCTAATATGTCGTGTACCTAGCAGGACCTCAAGCGTGAGTCTCTCTCTCTCTCTCTCTCACACACACACACACACACACACAAACAATTTTTTTATCTCTCTCTTACTACAAGCACAACAAACTTCGCACAGACGCAGACCCATCCACCAACACCCTCGCGCACACATACCCACACACTCTCTCTCGTGCACACACACACACACACACACACACACACACACACACACACACACACACACCAACTTTCCACAGTGATTCATGGACTTGATTCAGAGCGTTGATTTAAGGCGTTGATGGACGGTCGCCGAGAGGCTGGCATTAGAAGAGACCGAGGGGGTACCACTCTGCCGCTACAGGGAACCACCAAGAACTCAGAACAACCACTTAAGTGCATGTGAGAACCAGTCTAGTGCATGAAAGAGACCAAAAAATAATGTCAAAAGACTCACTTAGATATATAACAGAACCTATTTGATAATTGGACCTGATGTCTTGAAGTGTTGATGTTGACGTAATTGTTACCTCAGTCACCACCACAGCACCCCCCACACACACACACCCTTAAACACGAAAAACACACACACCCTAGCCACACCCTATAGTCACACTCTTACATTCATCCTGACCACACATCTATACTGTACTCACTCTAGCCACACCCACACCAGCCACACTCCTCAACACCCACACCAGCCAAACCTCTCCCACACCTCCAACAGGTAGCCGAGATATAAGTTACCTGTGTTCGTTTATACCGGTCTTGTGTATATACTGTATACAATATATATATCGACACCCAAGACTCTGATTTACACCCCGGATAAATAATAATAATAGCACACACAGGCGAACTAACGAAGGGGGACGGACAGCCAGCCAGCCAGCCAACTACTCCTTGCTGCATCAGATCCTCAAGTGTGATAGCTAGGTAGTCGCCCCTGGCCCGACCTCCCTATCACTCAACCTCGACTTCTCATTAAATTTTCAAGCATAAAAATAATGAAGCGATAGAGCCAGTAATGTGGGGGCGCTTCCTGAACTCTTGGTGAGGGTGAAGGGAGTGGTGAGTGAGGTGTGCTGCGGCTTGCTCCTCCTCACTCACTCACCATGGAGGGAGGGCATGATGTACAGATGTCAAGAGGCTCCTCCTGCTGCTGCTGTTCTTGCCAGTGGTGAAGGTGGTGCAGAGTTAGTGAAGAGGGTGGGGTGTTTTGAGGTCAATCATCGGGTCAGGGGGTGTAGTCAGGTCAATGGTCGGGTCAGGGGCAGTAGATCAGGTCAATGGTCGGGTCAGGGGCAGTAGTCAGGTCAATGGTCGGGTTATGGGGCAGTAGTCAGGTTAATGGTCGGGTCAGGGGCAGTAGATCAGGTCAATGGTCGGGTCAGGGGCAGTAGATCAGGTCAATGGTCGGGTCAGGGGGCAGTAGTCGTCAATGGTCGGGTCAGCAGTAGATCAGGTCAATGGTCGGGTTAGCAGTAGTCAGGTCAATGGTCGGGTCAGGGGCAGTAGATCAGGTCAATGGTCGGGTCAGGGGCAGTAGATCAGGTCAATGGTCGGGTCAGGGGCAGTAGATCAGGTCAATGGTCGGGTCAGGCAGTAGTCAGGTCAATAGTCGGGTCAGGGGCAGAAATCAGGTCAATAGTCGGGTCAGGAAGCAGAAGTCAGGTCAATAGTCGGGCAGAAGCAGAAGTGTAATAATAGTCAGGTCAGGAGGCAGTAAGTCAGGTCAATAGTCGGGTCAGGGGCAGTAGTCAGGTCAGCAGTAGTCGGGTCAATGGTCGGGTCAGGGGGCAGTAGTCGGGTCAATGGTCGGGTTAGGGAGCAATAGTTATATTTATTTTTATATTTGCCCCCGAGTGGGCTAGTTTATTGGGCACCCCTTTGTCATCCTGTGTAAGGTTAAGGTGAAGCGCAAAAGCGTTTACAGTGCCCATCTAGGAAGCATGCGTAGTTCATGCTTGCCTTTATGACTCATGCATTAAGGGCGTAAAAGCCTGAAGGGTCATGGGTTTTGTCAGCAAGTTACATAAAGTGACAGAATGATGAGTGTGTGGGGGGGAAATTCCCAGTACAATTTATGCTTATGGCAAAGCGTGGCAGGTCTCTAATAATGTCAAGTGCCAGGCCTGTCTCTAGGAGGAGGCAGTAGTTAGGGCTCACCGGTCGGGCTCAGGGGGGGCAGTAGTCAAGGGGCATTAGTCAGTAAGCAGCGGGGGGGGGAGTAAGGGGAGGGAGGTCGGGGGAATGAGATAGGGAGGAAGGTGGGGAGGAGAGAACGGTTAATTGGAACAAGAGAAGAGTAGTAGTACACCGTGTAAGGCCGGAGAACAAGAGTGAGAGAGAGAATAAAAAACCCAAGAACTGAAGAGAGAAGGAAAGGCGAGAAGATAAGAGACTTTTACAGTGGGTTTAAAGAGCATGTCCAGAGATAATTGGTAATAAAGAAGAGTTACGGAGACGATACGATAAAAAAAAAGTAAATAAAAAACAAGAGTGGAAGGTAGAGGTAATTTAAGAAAGCTAATAGAGACATAATGAACACTGACTTAAGGTGTTCATATATATATTATGGACTCATTGTGCACGTCATCCTATACTGCCTCTCGTGTGTGTATGAGAGAGAGAGAGAGAGAGAGAGAGAGAGAGAGAGAGAGAGAGAGAGAGAGAGAGAGAGAATGATGATGATTACTGTATCACACTATACAAGGTACGTATATCCATCTACTGTACTATTTGTAAACACTATACTGTGCACCTGTACCACATTTTGTAACCTACGCTAACTAATGTACTGTACCGGTATAATATGTGGAGTAAAACTGTACCCGTGGATACTTCTTATAGTCAATACCCTTAACTAATGTGTCCTTAGTCCGTCGCTTTTCCTCAATTACCTAAACTAATGTATAATTCTCCCGGGGTTAGTGAGGCGAGCCGTCCCAGCTGGTGAGGGTCTGCCTGCCAGGGTGGGGTTATGGTAACACTGGTGAGGGTTTGACAGGGTGGGGTTATGGTAACACTGGTGAGGGTTTGACAGGGTGGGGTTATGGTAACACTGAAGGAGCTACCACGGTCCTAAAAACCTCTGGCCGTGTTACAACAGGTGGTGGTGGTGGTGGTGAAGGGGTGGTGGTGGGGGGACGATGAATGTGGTAGTGATGATGGTTGTTGTGATTATGGTGGTGAAAGGGGGGAAAGGTGTTGGAGGAGTCAATGATGCAAGTGGTGGTGATAGTGATGTCAGTGAAGGTATAGCAGTGATGGTGTGGCGGTACTGGTGATAGTGACGATGACAATAATGGTAGTAGCAGTAAGTGACAGCGCCAAACATATGACCCCACTGTACAATCCATCACCATCACCTCTTTTTTATATTAATACACTTATGTGGATGACTCTCTCTCTCTCTCTCTCTCTCTCTCTCTCTCTCTCTCTCTCTCGTCTTAGTATGGGCCAGCAACTCACAAGGACTAACCATATATCTTACACGGTCTGTCCTAACACTGACGGACATAGCACTCAACATCCTCACCACTCACCCTCCCTCCGTCACCCACCACGTCCCTCCGTTTTTATCATTGACTTACTTACGTTGTTTTAGAGTCAACTGTGGTGGGTATATATAATTTATTTTTTTTTTTTTACCGTGAATGATTATCCTTCAGTCGCATTCTCTTTTTTTTATCAATGGGTATGTTACGTTCTTTTAAAAATACTATCGTTGTTTTCTTTTTCTTTACACGAATGGTCACTTTTATTTTGATTTCTCTTACGCTAATATAAATCACGGTAGGAGACTTATGAATCAATCCCTTTAAAAGCGTTGTATATTTTTCCCTGGATGATTTATATATTATATACAATGCGGTTTGGACACTCTTTGTTTTCAATGGCTACAGATCCTTGTTTGGGAATCTCACTCGCTAGATATTTATGAATGGTTTATGGTCGTAGATCCTTGAGAAGCGATTGAGGACGACAGCTTTGGTATTCAAGTCACAGGATTTTGTTTTTATAAGCGCCCTCTTTTGTTTACAGTCTGAGAAGCATGGTTTCACAGTCGAATATTACGCCATCTTGCTTTTTTATCGATCCCTTGAGTACCATGACTTAACCCCCTTGAGTACGATCCTAAACCCCATGAGTACGATCCTAGCCCCCATGAGTACGATCCTAGCCCCCATGAGTACGATCCTAGCCCCCATGAGTACGATCCTAAGCCCCATGAGTACGATCCTAACCCCCTTGAGTACAATCATAACACCTGGGTACGATCTTATCTCCTTAAATAAGATATCTAAACCTTTTACAGAAAACGACTTAATCGTTTGAGTAAGATAGACTTTTTACTTCCTTCAATAGGATGCCATCGTACTCAGGGGGTTAAGTCATCGTACTCAGGTGGTTAATTTATCATACTCAGGGAGTTAAGTCATCGTACTCTGGGGGGTTAATGATCAGTAGCTCTACACCGCGGGCCCTCTGACTCACACAAGACACTCACGGTGTGGACAGCTGCTCGAGTGACTTGGCCACTAATCCAACTGAGCAGAACGTCAACACAGAGGACACCGATACAGCACGCTACTGTGATCACAACACTTGTTTACTGTCAAGTTTTTCTCATATCCAACACTGTTTTATCTAGTACTTGCATAGTTACGATCCCGCATCAGATCTCTTTTACGGGGTGTCAAATAACTTATCTTCTCTCCCTTGGCGCCATTTTGAACAACCGGATCAATCCACGAACGAGTAACGGATTTCTGGTTTGGATGAATCCGATTTCAAGATTTGGATTCAATTATATTTCTCTGTTAATGGACGTAGATAAATCCACTAGAGTCTCAGTATAATTTCGACGTCATCTTGGCCGCTAACATTTTGCCACAGCTTAAGTCATGGATCAGCTAGATTTTGTTCTTGTATCTCTAGTTAGGAGAAAAGTTTAAAGCGCGAACCTTTGAGAATCCGGATTCAGGCCCAGACTAACCCATGTAAACAAACAACTCAGCCTGGCAGAACATTTTCAGATCCTTTGTACTAAACGTCTCGTAATGGCAACTGGTGGACGATAGGGAGAAGGGGAGGGGAGAGAAAGGAGGGGAGATAAAGGAGAATGAGAGGGACAGGAGAAGGGGTGAGGAGGGTGATGAGGAAGACAAGGAACAAGGACAAAAAGACACGAAGCAAAAGACGAATAGTGGAGCAAAAAGTTGGAAAGAAAACGAAGAGAAAGAAAGGAAAGAAGAGATGAGAATAAGGGGAAATAAACAGAGGAGGAGGAGAAGGGTGAGGTGGTGAGATAGGTTCCACGCTTGAAGGAAAATAAGAGAACAAAGAATGAGGAGTGTGAGGAAGAGGAGGAGCAAAGATGGGAGATGAAAGGAGATGAGTGAGAGGAAGAGGGAAAGAAGAAAAGTTGGAGAGATGAGGAGAGGTGAAGAAAAGTGGTGTGTGTGTGTGTGTGTGTGTGTGTGTGTGAAAATAAGTTTTTTAGTTTAATAAATTTATTGACAAAGCTTGGAGTACAGTTTGAGATGAGAGAGAGAGGAGAGGAGAAGAGACGAGTGAGAAACGAGTGAGAGAGGAGTGTGTGAGGGAGTGCAGCACGCGACCTGTGGAGTGCTCCTCACACCCTCCCTCGCATCAGAAGAGCTGCAAGTTATATGAGGGAGGCAGGACGCGTGAGGTGAGAGAGGTCTACTGTAGCATAGGTGAGAGGTGAGGGAGGTCTGCTGTAGCGTAGGTGAGAGGTGAGGGAGGTATGCTGTAGCGTAGGTGAGAGGTACAGATGGTGGGAAGGTGGAGGAGGCTCGTGTGGGATGGAGGAGGCTGTGTGGCATGGGGTGGAGCATCGTCGACATGGGATGGGATAGCGAGCACATCACTTGCAAGTCATGTGAGAGAGAGAGAGAGAGAGAGAGAGAGAGATGCAATAATATAAGATGGTGGTACTCCCAGCAGTATAAAATTTCACTTTCTTGAATAAACTTTGAAATGCAACATCAAAGGAGTCGCGACACTGCCAACTTGTGACTGAAGTGATGACATTTTTCTCCCTTCCTTAAAATGAGGGAGGGAGGGAGTGTGTGTGTGTGTGTGTGTGTGTGTGTGTGTGTGTGTGTGTGTCCTGTGAGTCTTCGTAGGATGGACTCCACTTCTAAGTAACCCTCAAGTAGGTATCAGATTTGGTAAAAGAAAATGTCCAGGAAATCTAGTCCACAATTTATGCCAAGTCTGATAATAAAATCTTCAGTGGTTTCTGGGCTGTTAGGGAAAATTGGTGACAGACAGACAGACAGACAGACAGACAGACAGAGACAGATGAGAGAATGATGTTATCCTCTCTTTAGTGAGGAGGGGACTTATGAGGACACAAAAAATTATATAACTTTGCCTTACAAAATTTTAACCTAACCTAACCTAACCTAACCTAACCTAATCAAACCTACCTTAAACCTCATATAACCATCATTAAACTAACCTAACTTAACGCAATCTAACCTATCATATTTAATTTACTTTAATCTGACCAAATCCAAACCTAACTCGTTGCAATTTTGTCCAATGAAATTTGAGGAGGAATTTTGTCTTCTGGGATTTTGTCCAGCGTGTGTAAAAAATTAAACAGAGTAATTTGTCCAATAATGAAAATTGCCGTAGTGGTAATTTTGTCCACTGGAAAACTCTGACGGAATTTTGTTCAGTGGAATTTGTGTTAGCGTTAACCAGGCCTGACACCTATTGGCCGAGCGGGATGGTATCTGAAGGTCAAACTCCCCCCAACAATAACAATAATCCACAGTACCCGCGACAATTGCCAGGATAAATACCGTAACGACCCAACGACCCTCTTAACGACCCCTAACGAGTTGAAGGGACCGCGACCCTAAGGCCAAAATTTTCTTAATTCCCACCAAAACACACACATACCCGCACTCACACACATACATACGCACACGCACACATACGCGCACTCACACACATACATACGCACGTACACACACACATGCACGTACACACACATGGCTCACGAGGTAATAAATAAAACATACTCAGAGGGAATTAAGTTTTACGCTCGTGACATTCAGATATAAATGCAAGTAAAGACCCAGAGACAAACACAGACCTCACACAGAATGATAAAACAGTACACAAACAAACCCTAAAATCAGTGTACGTTTTATCATATCGTCTCGTTTGTGCGTAAAGATGGTTAAGGTAAGTGTTGAGGTTCATTCATAGCAAAATTAAGGTCAAGCGGCAAGCAAGTATCAGGGGAGGGTGTGTGGGGAGGGTGTGGGGGAGGCATGGGGTAGGTTTAAGGATATGAGAGGGGAGATGTGGGGGTGGAGGTGTGGGGAATATATTTCCTTGAAATTCACTTTGATGTCAAGTGACGTAAATATTCGTGAGTTTTTCGCCAAGTCGGAGATAAATGCCATAAAGACGGGCGTTAATTGGGCAAAAAATGTGTTTTATCGTTAAGAGTAAACAAAAGAACTGCCCTCGACCTCCCTCACTCACCCTTAACACTAGAGGAATGTGGCTGCAACCCGATGGAAGACTCAATAAATATTCCCTTTGTCTTGTTGTACACGGCCGCTACAAAAAGTGAGGCTCCTGTATGGCCCAATTGGGACATATCTGGCTGCCCATAAAAGGGGGGAGGGGAGAAGGTGGGGCAGAGAGTGGGTGTGTGATACAGGCAGGAGAAGAAGAGAAGAGAGGGCGTGAAGGAAGGAGAGGAGACCAGAGAGTGGATGCAGGAAGAGAAGGGGAAGATGGAGGTAAGTGGGACGGAGTAGGAAGGAAGAGACGACAAGGGAAGGAGGAAGAGGGAGAGAGAATAGGATACAAGGAAGATGGAGGCAGTTCTGACAACACACTGCCTCCAAATGTTTCATACAGACGTGTGTAAGTCTTTCACACAGGCGGGGGAGATGGAGGTGTTGCTGGATGAGGAACAAGAGGTCCTGTTGGTGGTGAAGGAGGAGGTGGTGGTGTTAAGATGATCGTGTGTGTGTGTGTGTGTGTGTGTGTGTGTGTGAAGCAGCAGATAAGTGAAATTGTAATCTGAGTGTGATCATATTACAGTTCAGCTGAATAAATCACAGAAGTTATTTAAATTATTATTCATCGGTAAACCTAAACCTTGAATCTGTTTTATTCCAAGACATAAAACAAGTAGAGTCCTCAACATGTCTTGCTTAACCTTTCATTTTCAGACACCTTCAGGGAGGAACTTTAAAAATGTTCAAGCATTTTCGTGCTGAAAAAACGTAAAGGATGTGCCGCACCTCGTAAAACTCTAAAGTATTTTAATACTCTTGTTCACACGGCAGCCAAAAAAAATAATAAGCATTAATCTTTTTCGTAAGAGGTCGTAAGGAAACAGTGTGATGAAAGAGAAAAATGTTGTTATTCACACACACACACACACACACACACACACACACACACACACACACACACACACACACACACACACACACACACACACACACACACACACACACACACACACACACACACACACACCAGAGCTATTCATGTCCTTTACACAGACCTAACTAGATATGCTAATTTAAGTCAACTCATCAAAATATTTATCTACTTCCATCTACTGTCACGTTAATCTGTCTCATCTGCTAACAAATTATGTTCGACTGAGTGCCAAGAAGGACAAGGGCAGAGTAGGGTGCCACCTCCTAGGCACTCCGGAACAAAGCCCAGCTGGCTAGACTCGCTCCCAGCTGCACCATCTGGACCATCTCTATTTCTGCCACTCCCCACGACCCACGCCGTTATAAAACCACCTGTATTCTCTCTTTTTCTCTCTCCGTCTCCCTCCCTCCCTCCCTCCCTCCATCTCAGGTTCCCTTCCTCTCTCTCTCTCTCTCTGGTCGTCTCTCTCTCTTCACCCTTTCCTCTCTCAATTTTTCCTTCTCTCTCTCTCATTCCTTCCATCTTACTCTCTCCCTCTCTATACCTGTTTAAACTTTTTGTTACATCTCGTCTCGTCTCTCCTTTTAATCTTTTAATTTCTTTAATTTTCTTTTATCTGTCTTGTTTTATTTAGGTTCTCTCCAGTGTTAAAACTTCTCTATCACCTTCAATTCTTTTGTTTTTGCTATGATCTTTTTCCTTTGTTTATATTTCTATTATTTCTTATCTCTGTCTCCTTCAAGCCGTTCTATACTGATAATATATATTGATCACGTAGAGTATTTGTATGTTTGAGATACCGTATTGTGACGTAATATTTAAGCCTTTTGTTAATTATCTTGTGGATAAGAGTTTGATTTTGTGTTTTAAATTATATAAAAAATATTAAACTATTTAACGAGTTTTAAATCCTGATTAGGAACATTAATACTACGTCATACTATCACAGGAAAAAAATTATTTCCCCATAGATGCTGACTTTTAACCGCAAAACAAAACACTAACGACAATACTATAAACTCCCTGCATGTATAATAAACGCGCATATCTCCCCACTACGACTCTCTTTTGTTTTATTTCTTTACTCCTCGGAAGTATAAAAGCAGAAAGTCCGACAAGAACATCTGGTAAAAGGTTCACCCCGGGATCAAAGCTGGTGTGATCGGCGAGGCTGTAAGACCCGCCACATTTCCCAGCACTGGTATTTAAGCACTCAGGAGGGCGTTAAACCTTCAGTTTTATCTGGTTGGCGGTGATAAAGAGGCCGACCTGGAGATAAAACCCGGACAGTTTACTCGCCCGTGAGGTTTTGTCTGTGTTGGTTATCGTTAAGCTGGTTAAAGCCCACTTCTGTGTAGCATAGTATTGGTGGTGGTGGAGGAGCAAGGAAAGGAGGAGAATGTGCAAGGAAGTTAGGAAGGAAAAAGGGAGGAAGGGATGAGAAGGAGCAACGGACGAGGAGAAAAGGAGGAGAGTAGGAAAGGAGAGAGGGAGAAACAGGGGAAGGGAAAAGAAGGGAGGAGGAGGTGAAACAGATGAAGGGAAACGAAGATGAAGATGATGATGATGATGATATGGATGAGGAGGAACGGGAGAAGGGATGGGGGAGAAACAGGGGAAGGAAGGGAGAGGAGGAGGAGGAACAGGAAATGCTCTTACAGTGGTGCAATAATGACAATACTGGACACAACAAAGCTAACGCAGGCTTGTGGTAACTACAATACAAGGGGGGGGGCGTTATTAGGAGCTGTTACTACTGTTATCCGAGGGTAAGGAAGTGACCCACGGATTGAGAGAGAGAGAGAGAGAGAGAGAGAGAGAGAGAGAGAGAGAGAGAGAGAGAGAGAGAGAGTCTTGTTTTGGGCCCCACTATGGACGTTCTAATATAGTTGAATTATTTACCCAACAGACAGTACTTTGGGATGATTATAAAACTATTGCAACGATTCAAGAACCACTTTGGAAGGCATGAATTAACACTTTGGAAGGCATCAATTACCACTTTGGAAGGCATGAATTAACACTTTGGAAGGCATCAATTTCCACTTTGGAAGGCATCAATTACCACTTTGGAAGGCATCAATTACCACTTTGGAAGGCATCAATTACTACTTTGGAAGGCATCAAGTACTACTTTGGAAGGCATCAATTACCAGTTTGGAAGGCATCAATTACCAGTTTGGAACGGATCAATTACCACTTTGGAAGGCATCACTACTTACCTTTATAAGGTATCGGCACTACTTTGAAGGCATCACCAATAAAGTTTGAAGGCATCAATTACCAGTTTGGAACGAATCAATACCACTTTGGAAGACATCAATTACCACTTTGGAAGGCATCAATTACCACTTTGGAACACATCAATTAACACTTTGGAACGAATCAATACCACTTTGGAAGACATCAATTACCTCTTTGGAAACATCAAATATCACTTTGGAACGAATCAATTACCACTTTGGAACGAATTAATTACCACTTTGGAAGGCATCAATTACCACTTTGGAAGGGAGGTAATTTGGACGAGCCTTAAGACTTGTGTGGAGTCTTGGCTACCACTTAAAGAGGGTTAAATCCTAAACCAACAATGTCTGTACCAGCTTAATGCTTACATGTTGTTCCTGGCTACTACTACTACACATATCGAGACGTAGTGAGAGAGAGAGAGAGAGAGAGAGAGAGAGAGAGAGAGAGAGAGAGAGAGAAGTGATGCTCCTAAGTAAATAATGTATAATAAACTAAATAAAATTACATATATTACTACATAATAAATAATCATCACTACAGTACAACCCTTATAAACACTTTGAAACAACATAGAGATTATAGTCACAATGTATTCCGAGCCTGGCGGTGTTGTGAGCTGACGACACAACATGGTGTAGTGTGGCACTGTCATCAAACATCTGTTTATGAGAGCATCGTCTTGATGACTCCCTTCCTCTATGAACAACGTAATTACTGTGGCGATAATAATAATAATAATAATAATAATAATAATAATAATAATAATAATAATAATAATAATAATAATAATAATAATAATAATAATAATAATAATAATAATAATAATAATAATAATAATAATAAAATAAATAAATAAATAAATAAAAAATATTAATAATAAAAAAACAAAAAAATACTAAAATTTTAATGGCCAATATCATACTCGCTTGTAGTAAGAAGTCGCACGCATACACACACACACACCTGGACCTGAGGCTTGAGACCACAACTTCTGGAAACACTCGACAAAACACAGAACAACAACTTCTGGTTTGGGGAACACATCAGATACTTCCTCCCGGTGATAACTACACCCATCAACTTCGTGTAATCCACCTGTTAACGTCACCTTTACTTCTTAATTACCACAAAAAAATATATATCTTACAGCTACCAGTGTTTTCCCCAGAGGTCTTCACACAGTTCCGCTATGGCGAGAATTTAACGCTACAACTATTTCACCAGGTATTAATGTTTACTATCTCGGTTAACTGGTGGGGATTCTGGCCTTAAACTATATTACATTTTAACTCCTTCCAGAATTTATTTATTTTCTTTCAGCACCGCGGGTAATATGTCAGTCGTTCACCCTCCTACACTCTCCAGCTCCCAGACACCATGATTGTGTTCCAGCAATAACAAGAGCCAGGTAGTTAACCCACTATGTCAACAGGTTGTCTTCCGAGCCCCAGGGAGAACACATGTGGGCCAATTAAGCAGACTGGAAGGAACATAGAAGGTTGTTACTGGCTCCCGGAATGACTCGCCAAGTGTATAGACAAGCCAAGCTGCTTCGGTTAATCCTCGCTGTTGCTCTCTTACTGGACCAACTTTTACGACCTCTGAGTCTTGTTTTCTGATTACATCTAATTCAATTACGATAAACACTCAGGGAGCCGTGAAATGGGTCGTTCAATGAGTCGTTTAGACGGGGTTAACAAGCGCAGTTGGCTGTTGGGTTCACAAACAACAGTTAGTTGTGAAGGACACACTCAGTAGTGGCTCCTGCCATGACTGTATCCATACGATGTGCACATAGGTGGTAAACGCCCATGTGTGTATAATTCAGATGACTACATCCCAGGTTTAATGCAGCGATGAATACATACCGAGAACGTACACATATATGTATGTATGTACTAGTCCAGTGGCAGCTGATGGTAGTAATGTACACACTTGATGGGTACACATAACACAGAGTAAACGTAGAAGTATGTATACACGAGACAGCTTGTGGTACCAAGAGACATACATACATACATACATACATACAAACTAAGTGTACACAAGCCTAACGGTACATCTGGTCATAGTTAAATGATTATAATTAATGTAACGATATTCTGTAATGTACTACTTTATACTGGTGTAGTCAATAAACTCTGTCTGTCGACTTATATACACAGTTCATTACATGAGTACAGCAGAGGTACACAAACACCGGGAACAGGAAAGACATAATAAGCTGCACCGCGACACACCGGAAGTACTTGACCGAGCCTGACCTACACACATGTGCACCTCCCCGTCTCCCTCACATGTGTGTACACACCAGCCTCACCCACAGACATATGCACCTCTCCGCTTCCTGCCCTAATGTGTGCACCTTCCCTCGCGCACACAAGCCAGTCACACACACACACACGTATGTCCTCCCTCGTATATACACTTGCTTCAAGCACATCAAAGCCCACATATGCCACACTCACTGAATGTACACAAACCATGTGTACGTTGAAAGTATATAAAGTATGTTTACGCACATGGATAAGTGCACACACGAGGCTCACACACACATATACTCGTCCCACACTCATGTGCACCCACACACTTTATTTTTAAATGTGTTACACTTGTAAACAAACATTGAGCCCACTCCCATGTGTACGTCATTATGTACACACACACACACACACTAACCTCAGACATGTGCACGCGGGACATGACACAGCGGGTGGTGCAGCAATTAATAACGAGGAGGAAACAGCAGTAATGTGACCACCAGCTTTATCCTGCCTTAACGAGGTGCCAGGCGGGCCTAGGGAGGTGGTGATGGTGGTTAGTGGTGGTGGTGGTTGTTAGCGGTGGTGATGGTGGTAGTGTTAGTGGTGGTGATGATGGTTAGTGGTGATGGGGGTGGTTGGTGATGGTGGTGGTTAGTGGTGGTGGCCGTGGTTAGTGGTGGTGGTTAGTGGTGGTGGTTGGTGGCCGTGGTTAGTGGTGGTGGCGGTGGCTGGTGATGGTGGTATTGGTGATGGTGGTGGTTAGTGGCTAAGATGGTGGCTGGTGATGGTGGTGGTTAGGTGGTGGTTAAGATGGTGGTGGTTAGTGGTGGTATGTGGTTAGTGGTGGTGGTTAGGTAGGTTAGTGGTCGTGGTTAGTGGTGGTGGTGGCGTGTGGTGGAGGCGTGGTTAGTGGTGGTGGAAGGGTTAGTGGTGGTGGAGGTGGTTAGTGTGGTGGAGGTGTGTTAGTGGTGGTGGAAGTGGTTGGTGGTGATGGTGGTATGGTGATGGTGGTGGTTAGTGGTGGTGGAGGTGGTTAGGTGGTGGTGGTGATGCGGTTGGTGGTGGTGGAGTGTGTTGGTGGTGGTGGGAGGTGGTTAGTGGTGGTGGAAGTGTCAGGTGATGGTGGTGGTTGGTGATGGTGGTGGTTAGTAGGTGAGTGTGGTTGGTGGTGGTGGTGGAGGTGGTTAGTGGTGGTGGTTGGTGATGGTGGTGGTTAGTGGTGGAGGTATTAGTGGTGGTGGAGGTGGTTGGTGGTGGTGAGGTGGTTAGTGGTGGTGATAGTGGTTAGTGGTGGTGGCCGTGGTTAGTGGTGGTACGTGGTTGTGGTGGTACGTGGTTAGTGGTGGTGGCGAAAATATGGTTAGAGGTGGTGGAGGTGGTTAGGGTGGTGTGGAGGTGTTGGTGGTAGGAGGTGGTTAGTGGTGATGGTGGTGGTTGGTGATGGTGGTGGGTTGGTGGTGGTTGGTGATGGTGGTGATTAGGTGGTGGTGGTGGTGGTGGCTAGTGTTGGTGGTATAGTGGTGGTGGTGGCTAGTGGTGGTACCAGGTAGTAGTGGTGGTGGCTGGTATCGTGGCTAGTTGGTAGGTGGTGAAGGTAGGTTTGTGGTGGTGGGTGGTGGTGATTAGTAGTGGTAGGTGGTGGTGGTGGTGATGGTGGTGGTGACGGTCAGGAAGGAGAGTGAAGAAAATGGAAAAAAATGAATAAATGCAGACTAAGTAAACACAATAACGAAAAAAAAGGCGAGAAAATATAACATTATACAATAAATCAATGATAACAGCATTAATTAAATTATACACAAATTACAAAATAATAATGAAAGAAATAAACATGAAATACCATAAAAACAAAAACAAAAATACCAATAATATAAAACATGAAAAAAAAACTAAGAAAAATTAAACTCCAAACAATGACAAACAATACGTGTGTACCTTCAGTAACTCGGTCAGCTGTGGACCAAACTCACTGACACGAGAACTCATCCGTGATCATAAGACAACATTACTTTGTGGAAAATTCAGTTCAAATCTTTTCTAATTTGGTTAAGTTACTTCGTGGACAATGATGTGTTTCGGACGGACGGACGGACGGACGGACGGACGGATAATGGTAGTATATGCTCCTTTTACCCTCACGACGGGGCAAAAAAAAATAAAAAATAACAAAACATAGAAGGAAAAAAGTCCCTCGGTAACTATAGTCATGAAGTGAGGAGGAGGAAGAGGAGACAAAGAGGAAGGGTGTAAAGTAAAGCGAGAGAGAAAGAGAGAGGAAAGTGAGGAGAATGTGTTAGGGAGGAGGGTTGAGAAGGATGTAGGAAGGGGGAGGGTGTGGTAGAGAGAAAGGTGGTGGAGGAGGAGGAGGATATGGTAGGAAGGTAGGAAGGAAGGTAAGGGGGAGAAGGATGTGGCAGGGGGTGAAGAAGAGGTAGAGGATGATGCGGTAGGTTAGGTTTGGAGACGAATGAGAAGGGGGAGAGAGAGAGAGAGAGAGAGAGGAGGATGGAAAGGAAAAGGGAGGATGGAAGGGAAAGAGGAGGGTGGTTGAGAAAGCAAGGGGTTGGAAGATGAAATTAGAGGATGGGAAGAGCAAGAAACTCTGAGGAAGAGAAAGAGGACTGAGGAAGAAGGAGGAGGAGGAGGAGGAGGAGGAGGAGGAGGAGGAGGAGGAGGAGGAGGAGGAGGAGTGAGGGGAGGAGGAGGAGGAGGAGGAGGCGGGCGGCGAGGGAGGGAGTAAGGCTTGTGTAAGTCTGTCAGCGGCCCCCGTCATCACCCCCCTGGCTCAGACAGAAACAAATGTCTCCGTTGACACACGCCCCACACCCCGGCATCTGTCCGCGCCTTCTTGCTACCCCACGCCCTCTTGTTGCCCCCACGCCTTCCTGTTGCCTCACGCCCTCTAGTTGTCCCCACGCCCTCTTGTTGCCCCCACGCCTTCCTGTTGCCCCACGCCCTCCCACGCCCTCTTGCAGCACAAAAGGTTAAAAAATATACTATTTTTCGGAATAACTGTGGGAGTAGTAACTTACCTGTGTCAACACCTGGACTCTGATGGACATAATATAAGTAACTCACTGATGGAGCAAAAGAATAAGTAACTCACTGATGGGGGAAAGGTACAAGTAACTCACTGATGGAGCAAAAGAATAAGTAACTCACTGATGGAGCAAAAGAATAAGTAACTCACTGATGGGGGAAAAGTATAAGTAACTCACTGATGGAGCAAAAGAATAAGTAACTCACTGATGGAGCAAAAGAATAAGTAACTCACTGATGGGGGAAAGGTATAAGTAACTCACTGATGGAGCAAAAGTATAAGTAACTCACTGATGGAGCAAAAGTATAAGAGATGGAGGATAAGTATAAGTAACTCACTGATGGAGCAAAAGTATAAGTAACTCACTGATGGAGCAAAAGAATAAAGTAATAACTCACTGATGGAAAGGTATAAATGGCACTCACTGAAGTGGAGCAAAGTGCAAGCAGCACTCACTGATGAACCCTGAAAGTATAAGAGATGGAGGATAAGTGCCAAGTAACTCACTGAATTAGACAAAGTATAAAGTAACTCACTGATGGAGGAAAAGTATAAAGTAACTCCACTGATGATGGAGGAAAAGTATAAGTAACTCACTGATGGAGGAAAAGTATAAGTAACCATGATGGAGGATATAAATAACTCACTGATGGAGGATAAGTACATAAGTAACTCACTGATGGAGGATAGAAGTATAAGTAACTGACTGTTGAGCAAAAAGTATAAGTAACTCACTGATGGAGAAAAGTATAAAGTATTAACTTTCACACTGATGGAGGAAAAGTATAAGTAACTCACTGATGGAGGAAAAGTATAAGTAACTCACTGATGGAGGAAAAGTATAAGTAACTCACTGATGGAGCAAAAGTATAAGTAACTCACTGATGGAGGAAAAGTATAAGTAACTCACTGATGGAGGAAAAGTATAAGTAACTCACTGATGGAGGAAAAGTATAAGTAACTCACTGATGGAGCAAAAGTATAAGTAATTCACTGATGGAGGAAAAGTATAAGTAACTCACTGATGGAAGAAAAGTATAAGTAACTCACTGATGGAGGAAAAGTATAAGTAACTCACTGATGGAGCAAAAGTATAAGTAACTCACTGATGGAGGAAAAGTATAAGTAACTCACTGATGGAGCAAAAGTATAAGTAACTCACTGATGGAGGAAAAGTATAAGTAACTCACTGATGGAGCAAAGTATAAATAACTCACTGATGGAGCAAAGTATAAATAACTGCTGATGGAGGAGAAAAGTATAAGTAACTCATGATGGAGGAAAAGTATAAGTAACTCACTGATGGAGCAAAAGTATAAGTAACTCACTGATGGAGGATAAGTATAAGTAACTCACTGATGGAGCAAAAGTATAAGTAACTCACTGATGGGGAAAAGTATAAGTAACTCACTGATGGAGGAAAAGTATAAGTAACTCACTGATGGAGGAAAAGAATAAGTAACTCACTGATGGGGGAAAGGTACAAGTAACTCACTGATGGAGCAAAAGAATAAGTAACTCACTGATGGAGCAAAAGAATAAGTAACTCACTGATGGGGAAAAGTATAAGTAACTCACTGATGGAGGAAAAGTATAAGTAACTCACTGATGGAGGAAAAGAATAAGTAACTCACTGATGGAGGAAAAGTATAAGTAACTCACTGATGGAGGAAAAGTATAACTAACTCACTGATGGGGGAAAAGTATAAGTAACTCACTGATGGAGGAAAAGTATAACTAACTCACTGATGGGGGAAAAGTATAAGTAACTCACTGATGGAGCAAAAGTATAAGAGATGGAGGAAAAGTATAAGTAACTCACTGATGGAGCAAAAGTATAAGTAACTCACTGATGGAGGAAAAGTATAAGTAACTCAGTGATGGGGGAAAAGTATAATGGAAGTGATTTATACGGTGTCACGAGGCTGCTGGAGGGTGTGTGTGTGTGTGTCAGTCGCCACGTATGTTTACTGTCTGAGTCGGTGCGTCATCCTTTGTGTGATCCTGTAGTTGTCACCCTGTGTGTGTGTCATCCTGTGTGTCATCCTGTGTGTCATCCTGTGTGTCACCAAGTGTCAACCCCGCGTGTCTAGTTAATGTTTCAACCCTTTGCCATCCAGTGTGTCAACCCCGGGTGTTGGTCAGGTGTGTCAGCCCAGGTGGTCAGTGTGTCAACCCAGGTGTTGGTCCAGTGTGTCAACCCAGGAGCCATTGGTCCAGTGTGTGTGTGGCTGAGTGTTTGGTCCAGTGTGTCAACCCCGGGTGTTGGTCCAGTGTGTTGCCAGCCTGCTTGTTGACACTTCTGTACTTCGGTGCTGTGTTCCTCTCCTGCTGTGTCTCGCCCCTGCTGCCGTGTCCCTCTGTTGCTGTGTCTGTATACTGTGTCCCCTTTGAATTGAGTCCAGCTGTTGCAGGTGTCCTCCAGTTGCTATGTCCTCGTGGTACTGCATCATAATGTTGTGATCCCTCCCTCTCCCCCTCCCCTCCTCTTCCCCTGCTTTCCACCTCCCCTCCACCTCCTTTTCCTCGTGCAGTAAGTTTACGACACACCATCATCATATCTGACATATACAACAACATGAAACACTACACACACTATACGTTTTCCTCCAGGAGGCAGCTGTCACCCCCGACCAACACTACCAAGAGGGTGTCGCTTAGATGACATGTGAAGCTTTCTAGTGACAAAGTTTCGAGATCCTGGTGACGAGGTGATATAGTACTAATTTATTGTTGTTGTTATAACGTGTTTCTGTGAATCAACAAGTTCATACACTAGACAAGTATTAACAGTTAATGTCTTAATAAAGGTATTTAGTCAAGTGAAATTCTGGGGTCTTAGTGAAAATTATTTCAGGTTTGGTGGAGTGAAATTCGAGGACCTATTAACAGTGATACTCGGGTGCCATAATTTGGGTTGGTCCAAGTAGTGAAACATGAGGCAATGGTGGCTGTTATCAGGAGGCCTGGTGACTTACTCGACGCCCCAGGCAAAAGCGGAATCCGGGGGTCCTGGTGACTGTGAAATTCCCCCTTAAAGCGTAAGGCGTGAACAAAAATCATTAGGTGACATCTGTTTCCCCTCCATCACTCTCCCCGCCGTCCCCCACCACCTCCTCCTCCTCCTCCCCCTCAACCAACCCTCCGCCACCCTCAATGGACTACCCCTCCTCTTCACGGACTTCATCCCCCTCCCATCCACTCCTCGCTTAGGACTACCCCCTTATCCCTCCCCTCTTCTGGCGACGACAACCTCCCTCTTTCCTACAAGGACTAGCCCCCTTTCCTTCCTCCTCTATAAAAAAATCCCTCTTTTGGAATCTTGGAAAACTTCAAATAAGGTAAAAAAAAAAGACCAAAACAGTATGGTGAAAGTCATGTTCGTTCCAGTCAAAATTTCAAAGGCGGTCAGCGGCCATAACTCCTGTAAACAAAGATAAACGGCGCCGATTACCTGCCTCGACTTGGCTATTCCTGACGTGAACCCGCAAACAAAACTTCATATACCCCCGAAGTTTTTCTAAAGCTACTGAACGGGAACAGATTACAGACAGACGGATTAGGATAATTCTATATACCCCCCTCACCCCCCACACTATTCTAAGGCAGGGCATAAAAAAATAAAAAAAATAAAATAAAAATAAGCTGTCTCCTATTTTTGCAAACTGAGTTAAAGATTTTGATACATATTTTTTACCCACTTTACCCAGCTATTTCTGAGAGAGTTGAGAGGCGTCGCAACAGGTGTGAACATTACGTTGAAGAAAGATACTTAAAAATATTATTATACCTGTTGCAGTTTGTTGTTGATACATAATATTTTCACACACGATGGTTAAGACCTCTCTCTCTCTCTCTCTCTCTCTCTTTCTTCTCTCTCTAAACATTTCCTCTTCTCAATCTGTATCCTCTCTACCCCTGGTTCTTTCCTTACGGTGTTAGCAGCATCAGCAAATATTTTTAGAACCGGGGGGAGGGGGGGGGGAAGGGGAGGAGGGGGGTAGTCGATGTCTAATCTCCCTTATTTTCACAGCAAACATTCAGCCTGTCCCTTCCTATTAGTACACCAGGGAGGGAGGGAGGGGAGGAGGGATGTGTGGAAAGGCGAGAGGGAGAGAGAGAGAGAGAGAGGGAGAGAGAGAGAGAGAGAGAGAGAGAGAGAGAGAGAGAGATAAGGGAATAAAAAGAAGAGATATAGGTACGAAGGAAAAACAATGGAAAAGAGGGAGGAAAAGTTGCTGGAAGAACGGTAGTGAAAGGAAGAAAGGAGAAGAGGAACACAACAGACAGATAAAAATGGAAAGAAAACCCAACAAAGAGGAAAGAAGAAGAGAGAGACTATCAGGGAAAACAGACAGAAGAATAAAGGGAAGGGAGAAAGAGCAAATAAGGGTGGGTAGGGATTTACAGGATTTCGACATGAGGGAGGGAGGGAGGGAAAGTAGCAGTTGATGGATTTCAGGGATGTTACGGAGGCGGTGACTGTGGTGAGGCGGAGGGATTATCGCTAGGATTAGGGTAGGGATTTGGGGTGTGGAGGTTACGCTAAGAGGAAGGATAGCGAAGGATTGATGATAACGAGGATTTAATGAAGACGTCGGTGGGAAGGATGGAGGTGGTGGTGATACCCTGATGAATGGACGTCACTCGCCCTAATGAATGGGAATTATTAGTAAGCACAAGCTGAGAGCGTTCATGAATGACAAGGGATAGTATGGAAACAGCTGATGGTGTTTACGTATGAATAAAAACTAAAAGCTTCCGGAGTTTATGAATGAGAGGTGATAGTAAGATAACAGCTGGCTGGGTTCATTGACGAGTAACAGTCTGGAAACAGGTGATTGTGTTTACGTATGAGTGATAGTAAGCAAAGGTTGGTGAGGTTTATGAATGGGGACAGATACCATGGAAACAGCTGATGTTGTTTACGTATGAGTGATAGTAAACAGAGGCTGGTGAGGTTTATGAATGGGGACAGATACCATGGAAACAGGTGATGTTGTTGCGGCGCCGGTAATCAATGTTAAACAGGGCTACGGTGAGTCTATGAATGAAGACTTACAGTAAAAGAAACAGCTGATGTTGTTTACGTATGAGTGATAGTAAACAGAGGCTGGTGAGTCTATGAATGAAGACTTACAGTAAAGAAACAGCTGATGTTGTTTACGTATAGAGTACGGAAACACCTGAAGGCTTTTTATGACAATAGTAAACACTAATTACGGTAACATTTATAATAATTAGAATAGTAAGTGACATTTACAGGATAATAGCATAATAATACAAACTCCTAATAATAGTATAATAACAGTAATATTATCATTGACAGTAACTGCTAATATTGAGTCAAAACAAAAACATAAATAATAAGAAAATCGTAACTCAACAAAAAATTTATACCAAGTTTCCGGTAATTCTGTTGTAAATTATCGAACGTGTTTATTAATTTTTTTGAAGTTATCCCTTACAGACAGACAACTTATGATTACAGATTGACAGACAGACACAGTGATAGATTGATATATCTCCCTACCGAGGTCCTTGAGATAATAATAGCAATACAATTTTACATAAACGATAAGAGAGTGATGGTGATGGTGTCGACGGCCGGGAACACACACACACACACACACACACACACACACACACACACACACACACACACACACACACACACACACACACACACACTGGAATAAATACTGCTGCTGAAAGGAAGGAGAGGGAGGGAGTGGGGGTCGTTATAGGTGGGGGAGGTCGTCGTTAGAGGTCAGGGGTCGTCACAGGTGGTAGGACAGGTGACAGGTTAACATCAGTACTTTGGAGTGTTACTTGAAGATGATTCCGGACAGTAGATTATTCCTTCCCCGACACCTTGAGTACACACCAGGTTATATACGATACCTTTCTGTGTGTGTGGGAGGGAGGAGGAGGAAGGGGGGAGGGAGGGGGAGGGGAGGAAGTGGGGGGAGAGGAGGAGGATAATAGTATGTTAATTTAGCAAGCTGGAAAAATGACCCAGGTGATGGACGTCTGACAACACCTGCCATGCATCCTCCTCTTCCTCCTCCTCCTCCTGTTCTCCCCACCTCCTTCCTCCCCTTCCCTCCGTTCCTCTTCCCGCCCTCCTGTTCTCTTCCCCTCGTTTTTTTTTTTTGTTTTTTTTTGTTTTTGTTTTTTTTTTTTTTGTTTTTTGGTTTTTGTTTTTTTGTTTTTGTTTTTGTTTTTTTGTTTTTTGTTTTTTTGTTTTTGTTTTCTTCCCTTGCCCTCCTCTTCCCATCCTCCCTCTTCCTCTTCCCATCCTCTTCCTCCTCCTCCTTCCTCCTCGACCCTGAACAGGCAAGAATAATCTCGCCCCCGACCGGTCCTAACACCCGCCCTGACCTGCAAGTCCCTCCATATCCAACCCACCAGCTAACACCATCCACCACCCAGTCCACCTTCCTACTCTTCCCATCCACCGCCTCACCCCAACCCACTTTCCCACCCACCCACCTTACCCCACCCACCGCCTCACTCCACCCACCCACTCACCTACCACCCACCACCTACACCACCACCCAACCCACCCTTCTACTCTCCACCCACTCCCACCCCACCCACCTATCCCACCCACCCACCACCCTCACCCCACCCACCTATCCTACCCACCACCTCCCTTACCCACCCACCCACCTAACCTACCTAACCCACCCACCGAGCTCCTACTCCACCCACTCCACCACATACCAAACTAAAACCCGTCAGTCTTCTATCACCGCCCTTGCCACTACCACCATCACCACCACCACCCAATCAACTCCCCTTCCATCTCTACCACCACCACCACTATACATCACCATTCTCAACCCTTCCACCACCTTTTCTCCAACACCAATCCCCAACATCCCCCATCACTCCTGGATCACCCACACCCCCCACCAACATCCTTCCCCATCACCAACAACACCTCCCTCCCCCCATGAACCATAAGATCCTGCAGGTATGTAAGGCAACAGGTACTGGTTTCACACACACACACACACACACACACACACACACACACACACAGGATTTTCTTCAGTTCTTCTCTGTCTCTCTGTTCCATCTCTATCCTCTGTTTCTCTCCGTCTCTCTTGTCACCATCAATCACACACTATCACCATTAGCGTTCCCGTCATCAGCATAATCCTAACCACTACTCACACCTCTTGCACTATCACTTAAAACAACCAACCTACAAACCATCACCATCACTTAAACAACCCACCACAACCATCACCATCACTACAACAACCCACCACAACCATCACCATCACTTACAACAACCCACAACAACCATCACCATCACTACCAACCCACCCAACCATCACCATCACTACAGCAACCCACAACACAACCATCACCATCACTTACAACCCACCACAACCATCACCATCACTTACAGCCAACCAACAACAACCATCACCATCATCAACAACCCACAACCATCACCATCACTTACAGCAACCCACAACAACCATCACCATCACTTACAACCCACTCACAACCATCACCATCACTTCAGCAACCCATCAACAACCATCACCATCACTAACAACCCACCACAACCATCACCATCACACTTTCACAAGCAACCCAAACAACCATCACTAACAACCCAACAACCATCACCATCACTTACAGCAACCCACCACAACCATCACATCTACTTACAACAACCCATCACAAACCATCACCATCACTTACAAAACAACCCACCACAACCATCACCATCACTTTCAAACAACCCACAACAAATCACCATCACCAACAACCCACCACAACCATCACCATCACTTACAACAACCCACAACAACCATCACCATCACTTACAACCCACCACAACCATCACCATCACTTTACAGCAACCCACCACAACCATCACCATCACTAACAACCCACCACAACCATCACCATCACTTAAGCAACCCACAACAACCATCACTAACAACCCACCACAACCATCACCATCACTTACAGCAACCCACAACAACCATCACCATCACTTACAACAACCCATCACAACCATCACCATCACTTACAACAACTCCACCACAACCATCACCATCACTTCACAACAACCCACAACAACCATCACCATCACTACAGCAACCCACCACTACCATTACAGACCACCATCACTACCTACCACTACCACCATCACTATCTATTACTACCAACCACCACCACAATTACTACCTACCACCACCACCACACAAACTAGTTATCACATCAATATCAACACTAAACATATTGACAGGTTTACAGGCCGCCATTTTAGGAACGTAATAAATACTTAGATGATTTTTTCCATAAACTTATAACTTTTAATTTAAGGAGTCAGCCCAGGGGTCAGAAGAGGGGGGTGGGCAGGGTGACGGGGAGCGGCAGGGTGACGGGAAGGGCAGGTGACGGGGCAAGGGGGTGACGGGGGCAGAGGGTGACGGGGGCGGGCAAGGGTGACGGGGGCAAGGTGATGGGGAACGGGCAAGGGGTGACGGGGAGGGCAAGGGTGACGGGGGGGCAGGCAAGGTGACGGGGAGCAAGGGGTGACAGGAGCGGGCAAGGGGTGACGGGGAGCAGGCAAGGGTGACGGGAACGGGCAAGGGTGACGGGGAGGGCAAGGGTGACGGGGAGCGGCAAGGGGTGACAGGGAGCGAGGCAGGGGTGACTGGGAGCAGGCAGGGGTGACAGGAGCGGGCAGGGGTGACAGGCAAGGGTCTATACAGTTATCAAAATCTGCAATTGTGTGCTTATAATAATAATAATAATAATAATAATATAATAATAATAATAATAATAATAATAATAATAATAATAATAATAATAATAATAATAATAATAATAATAATAATAAAACAATAACGATAAAATAACACTAATTAATGGTTAAGGGAGAGAATAATAGAGCCCAAAATACACAGTGAACAGAGATGACATAACATACAGAAGGTGACATAAGGGCGGGAGTCATTAACAACAAAACCATCAGTACAAAAAGAGGAGGAAACACGTGGCGGTCATACAAGTTAATTACGGTCTGATAGTTTACTTAGTGGTTGGGTGTTTTGTTGTTGTGTTGTGTGTGTGTGTTTGTGTGTGTGTGTGTGTGTTTGTGTGTGTGTGTGTGTGTGTGTGGGGTTCTGTGTGTGTGTGTGTGGGTTCTGTGTGTGTGTATGTGGGTTCTTGTGTGTGTGTGTATGTGTGGGTTGTGTGTGTGTGTGTGTGGGTTTTTGTGTGTGTGTGTGTGTGTGTGTGTGTGTGTGTGTGTGTGTGTGTGTGTGTGTGTGTGTGTGTGTGTGTGTGGGTTTTGTGTGTGTGTATGTGTGTGTGTGCGTTGGTGGGTTGTGTGTTTATGTGGGTTGTGTGTGTGTGCATGTATGTGTGGGTTGTGTGTGTGTGTGTGTGTGTGTGTGTGGGTGTGTGTGTGTGGGTATTGTGTGTGTGTGTGTGTGTGTGTGTGTGTGTGTGTGTGTGTGGGTGTGTGTGTGTGTGTGTGTGTGTGTGTGTGTGAAAAAAAGCGTTTATAATGTTTTTATCCTGAAATAGTGTTAGGAACCTCTTATAAAAATATGAATATGAATATGAATGACAAACGACAATGAATATTACTTTACAGACAAGACCCAAATATGCACTAGTCACAGCTTATAATGACTGCTGAATACTAACGACGGCACACACACACACACACACACATCATATATCTATATCTCTTACACACAGCGACCCCTCCTGGCTGCCCTCCGATACACGTCATCAATCATTTAACCAATCATAGATGGACTCCCCACTGGGTCAACGTAATTACACGCCTCTGGAACTTAGCTCGGTAATTTCACATCCAAATCACTAAAACTGTATCTGTGTAGATATCGAGGAGAGATGGTCATTCATAGTCTTCCTTCACCTAACAGACTGCAGGGATCATGAGGGTAAAAGGAAAAGAAAGACCCCCAAAAGGACTTGCCGGCCATGTTTAATATCTAGGGAGTAAGGGGGGATCTTATCCCCATGTCAATCATCGACCAATCAGCTTCATCTGTTATGCTGGTTTTAGCGTCGCCTATTTTTGGCTAAATGACTGGCTTGCTGGCTAAATGGCTGCTGGTTGGCTACTGGCTGGCTGGCTAACTGGCTGGCTGGCTAACTGATTGGCTAACTGATTGGTTGGCTGGTTGGCTAACTGGCTGGCTGGCTGGCTGGCTGGCTAATTGACTGGCTGGCTAATTGACTGGCTGGCTGGCTATCTGGCTGGCTGGCTGGCTGGCTGGCTAACTGGCTGGCTGGCTGGCTGGACGATGGTGAATTTCTGATAAATATTTGTTTACTGTTCACCCGGACCCCTTGAAATCATTAGGTGATAAAAGACCATGTGTGTGTGTGTGTGTCAGTCTTAGAAATTTACTGTTAGGGTAAATATATTTTGTATTAGTGACGACATTATCTCTCATATCTCAAGTGTGGCATGTTGACGGTGGTGGCCAGGAGGGGTAAAACACACACACACACACACACACACACACACACAACGGAGAAACATGTTGAATTCACCCGCCCTCGCAACTGACACGGCTGATTGATTGATGAGCTGGCGCCTGCACTACCTCAGATCAACCCGGTTCTCCATGCATGCACAACTACACCGGTGCTGCAAGTATCACACACACACACAAAAACACACACACAGGCGCTGAAGCTAAAATTTATAACATAGAATAAAATTTATCTTTTATTCAACTCGACCTTTTAATTCAGTTCTATAACACCTGGGCAGAAAGTTATACATTAACACTGCTGGTTCTTCCTGGCAGGGGGAGGGGCGGGGGGAAATGAGGCAGGGGTACAAGACGGGGGTACAGGGGCGGGAGGCAGGGGTACAGGGGCGGAAGGCAGGGGTACCAGTAAACGGGAGGCAGGGGTTGGGAGGCAGGGGCAGGGGGAGGCAGGGGCAGGGGGGGAGGCAGGGGTGGGGCGGGAGGCAGGGGAGGGGGGAGGCAGGGGTACAGGGGGAGCAGGGGGCGGGGGAGGGGTACAGGGGCGGGAGGCAGGGGTACAGGGCGGGAGGCAGGGGTACAAGGGGCGGAGGCAAGGGTACAAGGGCGGGAGGACAGGGGGGAGGCAGGGGGAGGGGGAGGCAGGGGTCAGGGCGGGAGGCAGGGGTACAGGGGGCGGGAGGCAAGGGTACAAGGGCGGGAGGCAGGGTACAGGGGCGGGGAGGCAGGGGTACAGGGGCGGGAGGCAGGGGCACAGGGCGGGGAGGCAGGGGTACAAGGGGGCGGGAGGCAGGGCACAAGGGGCGGGAGGCAGGGGTACAAGGGGCGGGAGGCAGGGGTACAGGGCGGGAGGCAGGGGTACAAGGGAGGAGGGCATATAAGGGAGGCAGGGGTACAAGGGGCGGGAGGCAGGGGTACAAGGGGGCGGGAGGAGGGGTACATAAGGGAGGCAGGGTCAAGGGGAGGCAGGGGTACAGGGGGAGGGAGGGGGGCAGGGGGAGGGTACAGGGGGGGAGGCAGGGGTACAGGGCGGGAGGCAGGGGTCAGGGGGCGGGAGGCAGGGGGTACAGGGGTGGGAGGCAGGGGGTACAGGGGCGGAGGCAGGGGTACAGGGGGCGGGAGGCAGGGGCAGGGGGCGGGAGGCAGGGGCACAGGGGCGGGAGGCAGGGGTACAGGGCGGGAGGCAGGGGTACAGGGTGGGAGGCAGGGGCAGGGGGGGGAGGCAGGGGTACAGGGTGGGAGGCAGGGGTACAGGGGAGGGGAGGGGCACAGGGGTGGGAGGCAGGGGTACAGGGGCGGGAGGCAGGGGTACAGGGGGAGGCAGGGGGACAAGGGCAGGGAGGCAGGGGCAGGGGCGGGAGGCAGGGGTACAGGGGGCGGGAGGCAGGGGTACAGGGGGGGAGGCAGGGGTACAAGGGCGGGAGACGGCACAGGCAGGATACAGGTGCGAGGCGGAGGCAGGGGTGCCAGTAAACGGGGAGGCAGGGGGGAGGGGCAGGGAAGAAGGAGTGCAGGGGTGCAGGGGCGGGAGGCAGGGGTGCAGGGGCGGGAGGCAGGGGTGGGGAGGCAGGGGGCACAGGGCGGGAGGCAGGGGCAGGGAAGGGCGGAGGCAGGGGTACAGGGCGGAGGCAGGGGACAGGGCGGGAGGCAGGGGTACAAGGGGGGAGGCAAGGGCACAAGGGGCGGAGGCAGGGGTACAGGGCGGAGGCAGGGGTACAGGGCGGAGGCAGGGGTACAGGGGCGGGAGGGGCACAAGGGGCGTGGGGAGGAGGGGTACAAGTGGGAGGCAGGGGGTGCAAGGGCGGGAGGCAGGGGTACAGGGAGGGCAGGTGCAAGGGCGGGAGGCAGGGGTACATAAGGGAGGCAGGGGCACAAGGGGCGGGAGACAGGGGTACAGGGTGGGAGGCAGGGGTACAAGGGGCAGGAGGCAGGGGGTACAGGGGCGGAGGTAGGGGTACAGGGGTGGAGGCAGGGGTACAAGGGGCGGGAGGCAGGGGTGCAGGGGCGGGAGGCAGGGGTACAGGAGGCGGGAGGCAGGGGTGCAGGGGCGGAGGCAGGGGCACAGGGGGGCGGAGGCAGGGGTACAGGGGCGGAGGCAGGGGCACAGGGGGGCGGGAGGCAGGGGTACAGGGGTGGGAGGCAGGGGCACAGGGCGGGGAGGCAGGGGTACAGGGAGGGGAGGCAGGGGGTGCAGGGGCGGGGAGGCAGGGTACAGGGGCGGAGGCAGGGGACAGGGGCGGGAGGCAGGGGTACATGGGTGGGAGGCAGGGGCAAGGGGCGGGAGGCAGGGGGTACAAGGCGGGAGGCAGGGGCACAGGGGGCGGGAGGGGTGCAGGGGTGGAGGCAGGGGCAGGGGCGGGAGGCAGGGGTACAGGGGCGGGGAGGCAGGGGTGGCAGGGGCGGAGGCAGGGGTGCAGGGGTGGGAGGCAGGGGCAGGGGGTGGGAGGCAGGGGCACAGGGGGGGGAGACGGGTACAAGGCGGATACAAGGGTACAGAGGCGGGAGGCAGGGTTACCAGTAAACAGGGAGGCAGGGTGGGAGGCAGGGTACAGGGCGGGGGGCAGGGGTGCAGGGGCGGAGGCAGGGGTGGGGGCAGGGGCAGGGAGGGCAGGGTACAGGGGCGGAGGCAGGGGCACAGGGCGGGAGGCAGGGGGTGGGGGGGAGGCAGGGGCCAGGGCGTGAGGCAGGGGCAGACAGGGGGAGGGGTACAGGGGCGGGAGGCAGGGGCACAGGGGCGGGAGGCAGGGTACAGGGGAGGCAGGGGTACCAAGGGAGGCAGGGGTACAGGGGCGGGAGGCAGGACAGGGGCGGGAGGCAGGGGTGGGGCGGGAGGCAGGGGTACAAGGGGCGGGAGGTAGGGGTACAGGGGCGGGAGGCAGGGGTACAAGGGAGACAGGGCAGGGGTGGGGCAGGGGGGGTGCAGGGAGGCAGGGGTACAGGGGCGGGAGGCAGGGGTACAGGGGCGGGAGGCAGGGGTCAGGGTGGAGGCAGGGGGCACAGGGGGGCGGGAGGCAGGGGTACAGGGGCGGAGGCAGGGGGTCAGGGGCGGGGGGCAGGGGACAGGGGCGGAGGCAGGGGTACAGGGGGCGGGAGGCAGGGGTACAGGGGTGGAGGCAGGGGCACAGGGGCGGGAGGCAGGGGTACAGGGGCGGGAGGCAGGTTACAGGGGCGGGAGGCAGGGTACAGGGGCGGGAGGCAGGGGTACAGGGCGGGAGGGGGTACAGGGGGGAGGGCAAGGGGGGGAGGCAGGGTACAAGGGGCGGGAGGCAGGGGTACAAGGGGCAGGAGGCAGGGGCACAGGGGCGGGAGGCAGGGGTACAAGGGGCGGGAGGCATGGGAACAGGGGCGGGAGACGGGTACAAAGGCGGGATACAAGGGTACAGAGGCGGGAGGCAGGGGTACAGAGGCGGGAGGCAGGGGTACAGGGGCGGGACAGGGGCGGGAGGCAGAGCTTTTAAGTTTTAACATTAATTTTACTATTAGGAAATTAAGAGCGCGTGTGGTTGTCATGGCGCACACAGACACGGTTAAGTTAACGATACTTTGAGGGAAAAAAAGGAAATTAGAGACGATTCAGGCTGATAAAGTAAGTGGTAGTCCAGTCACCTGCTGCTGGAACGTGTCAAGGCTGTGAGCGTGTTGTCATTTCAGTGAACAAATGCAAAAAAAATATTTAAATACATTTCCTTGGAGTATAACCACACATATATATTTACATTCATATATACAAGTATACCTTTGTGGGAGGTGGAAGGGAAGGGTTGAACCTGTATGACCTGCAACAAGCGCCCAGGAGAGGTACAGCACGTCCAAGGTCACAGCACCAGCTCACAGCAGGCAGGATCAACGCGACCATGACGGGGCCCACCATGGTGTTCGTATGTCCTGGCTCATGTGGTGCTCGCCATGGAGACTTGCTTATCTTATCTTAGGTATCGTTGTGCCCTCCCCGACGCTGGCTGTCATGCTCATGTCTCGCATTTGTGTACCGTCGAAGATTCGCAACTTGTCTCAAGATTTTTGACGTAAAAATATTTCATCCTTCAAAGGATATCCAACTACCTCAAGTTTTAGCTATCTGCTGAGAATCCACCTCACGCCAAGGACCTAATACAAGCCCGAAGAGTTGATTTCTAACGAGTGTCTGCACCCTGTCCAAGATCCTCAACTTACCTGAAGACGCACAATTTTTACCCATAATTTTGTTTCTCCTTAAGACCTGCTGAGAAACATCTAACTCAGCTATAAATATTTATAATTTCCCAATTACCACAAGACTTTCAAGATATTCTAATACTGTACACTTCTCTACAAACACCAACATTCTTTAAGAATAAATAAAATCATTCAGTACGAAAAATGAGAAAAATCCGCACTCCAAAACTTGCATCGTGTTGAAAATTTACACCGTTCACCTCCCTTGGGAAACTCCACAAGGACCCCCTACCACCACCACCTCCCACAACTTGTGTGGGAGGTGGTGGTGGTCAGCCAGCCTCTCTAAGGTATTATCAAACGTGTCTTGGTGCCATAACAAGAGTCGCTGGATACCTGAACAAAAATACCGAGTTTAAGTTTGTCTTGATTTCTTACAGCCTGAGAGATTATTATTCTCTCGTGTGTGTGTGTGTGTGTGTGTGTGTGTGTGTGTGTGTGTGTGTGTGTGTGTGTGTGTGAGCGCGCGCTCGTAAAGGGCAATATAAAAAAAATTGGCCCTGGAGAATTTAATTGTGCATTATCAAACATTCAATGAATACTTAATGCTTCTAGCGTACACACACACACACACACACACACACACACACACACACACACACACGAACAGTAATATGGGTTAAGGGACGAAGGACGTGCACCGAATTACTGAGAAAAGGGAGATAAATACTCCAGGAGGAGGAGGGGTGTTTGGGCGTATACCTCCTCCTTCTCCAGTTGTTCCTCGAAGATCAGCTGTTTCCCTGGTCCAGATGTTCACCCTTAAACAGTTGATCCTCATTCGACAGCTTAACCAGTTTCCTATTACCTTGACCTATTTTAAATCATCCTGACCTCGTTCCTTTACCTCTTCTCTGCAAGTTCCAACAACACAGGTAAGACGAGTTATCATCATCACCACTAAATGTTATCATCATCACCACTAAATGTTATCATCATCACCACTAAATGTCATCATCATTACGAAATATCAATCGTTATCATCACCGCAGACATCGTCACCCCAGCTAATCATTATTTTATTATTATTTTCACCGATAGTTACTCAATGTTGTTATTTATAATGTTGTTATTACCATCCTCTCTATTATTACAACTACGGGACAGGTTTTTTTTTCGGTCAAGTCTGTCTGTCTGTCTGTCTGTCTGTTTATCCCTAAAACAACAAGTGACAGGGTGCACATGACAAACTTTTGGTGCAAATATGACGCCAAAATTGACCAACTGTTGCCATGGTAAGGTTTTGCATAAAGGTAACTCACATGATTTTTCGAGGGTTAAAGACAACAATGACAGCGGTGACTACATTAATTTACAATATTCAGCCGGCCATGGTAACAGTTCGCAGGAAAGCCGGCACCCTCTTGGATAATGTTCAAATGTTTAATTATAATTGTTAATGTTAATAATATAATCACTATCATTATTATCAGTGTTAAAATCCTATCCTCTTGCAGGGGTATTGTTCTCTCTAAGGTCACAGCTCGTTACGTCCTGCCTAACTTAACGCCTTCACAAGGAAGGAGGTGACCTTACTTGGGAGGGAGTGGCGGGTCAGTGAGAAGTGACCCCCTGTCAACGCCCCCCACTGTGTACATCCTCGTGGGAGTGTGGCGAGGTACTGCGGCCTCCTGCTGTACTCACTCTCCCTTCCTCCTTCACACATACCTGCAACAAAACAATTCTAATATTAACACCAATGAAAGTAAACTCATTAGCTGTCTCTCTGTGTGTAAATAAAGACAATAAGTACGAAATAAAATTAAGTAAACTGAATATTGCTGGTATTTTATTTATTATTATTATTATTATTATTATTATTATTATTATTATTATTATTATTATTATTATTATTCAGGGTCTATACTCCAGATGTTCCGCATTATATAAGCCAGTGGATCACCCTATAGCTGTGGTGCCAACTGGTGGTGTGTACAATGTGAAGGGTGGCGAGCTCAGGCATTGACAGAATCGTGCAAAAGTGGAGGTGGACGATGGGGGTCTTCAGGAAGGAATGGGTGGTGAAGGAATGGGTGTGGGTGGTGAAGGGTAGGGTGTGGGTGGTGAAGGGTAGGGTGTGGTGGTGAAGGGTAGGGGTGTGGTGGTGGAAGGCGTAGGTGTGGGGTATGGGTAGGGTGGGTGGTGAAGGGTAGGGTGTGGGGTGGTGAAGGTAGGGGTGTGGTGGTGAAGGTGTGGGTGGTGAAGGGTAGGGGTGTGGGGTGGTGGGACAGTAGGTGGGTGGTAAAGGTAGTGGGGTGGGTGAAGGGGTAGGGGTGTGGGTGGTGAAGGGTAGGGTGGGTGGTATGGGTAGGGTGGGTGAAGGGGAAAAGTGTATGTAGGTGGGTGGGGTATGGGTAGGGTGGGGTGTATGTAGGGTGGTGGTGAAAGGTAGGTGTGGGGTAATGGGCAGGGTGTGGGGGGTGAAGGTGGGGGTGGGTGGTGGGAAGGTAGGTGTGGGTGGTGATGGTTAGGTGTGGGTGGTGATGTGGGTTAGGTGTGGGTGATGGGGTTAGGTGTGGTAAGATGGGGTTAGGTGGGGTGGTGATGGCTAGGTGTGGGTAGTATGTTAGTGGGTAGGATGGGTTAGGTGGGTGGTGAAGGGTACGGTGTGGGTGGTGATGGGTTAGGTGTGGGTGGTGATGGGTTAGGTGTAGGTGGATGGGTGGGCGTGCAAGAGACGAGAGGGTGGAGGGCTCTGAGTGATGTCCAACGTATTACCACCGGCACTCGTCATACCAGTTTCTTGTTCTCTGTATGAGGCTTCCCGGGACCCCTCCACCCATTCCCTTCCACCCACTCTTCCTGTTCCTTGCCTGAAATCAACCCTCCCGCCATTCCACCCGTTCCCATCGTCAACACGCTTAAGACACCAATAGAGACAGACACACACACACACACACCGTTAATGACCACTCCACGCACCTGCATTAGTCTCCTGTTAGATCAACCACACCTACAATCACACCACATCTGTTCTCACCCACAACCACACGAACACTACTCTCCACCACACCCTCCTACCCCAACAGTTCCCCTCACCCTCCTACCCAAACCAACATCAACATATAGATCCTTTTTTTTGCTCCTTTTTCCACTCAGTTACCGTTTCTTCACTTTACACACCCTTATGTTTGCTGTCACACGTCTTTTTCTCCCTTTTCATACTTTCTCTCGTTTCTCCCTTTCTTGTCTCTTTTTTTACCGTTTTTTTTGTTCTCTCTCTCTTTCCCTGCCTATCCTCCCTCATTCTTCTTCCTCCCTCCGTCCTCATTCTTCTTCCTCCTTCCTTCCATAATCATCCCCTCTCGCTCTCCACTCATTCTTTCTCTTTCTCTGCATTTATCTTGATTCCCCTCATTCACCCTTTTCCCTTCCCCCATACATCATCATCATCTCCCTTCAGTATGTTTTCACCTTTCATTCTGCCAACCAATCACCCTTTTATTTGCGTGTTTTACTCCCCTCCCCCTTTCTCTAACCACCCCCTCTTCCTTCTCTTATCCTCTCCTATGTCTCCACCATTATTAAGTTTCCTCCCACTCAAATTCTTCTCTTGTTCCGTTCTGTTTCCCAATTATCATTTTTGCCTTTATACTTATTCTCAGATGCAATCAAAGAACAGAAGAAGAGGAGAAGAATTTTGGAAGAGAGGACGAACAGAGGAAGAGGGGAAGAACGGAGGAATAGAGGAAAACGGGGGAATAGAGAACAAAACATGATACTGACAGCTCTGTGCTCTTGTTCCACCTTAATACAACCTTGTACTGCTTCCCTCCCTTATCATATTTATGTATATCAACTCCACTGTAAAATATGTATATACACCCCTGTATACTTATAATACAAATGTAAAAAAATAAAATAAATTAAATAAATAAATATCGAAGTGATAACTGTGGTAACATTCTGATATGTTCTTACTAACACCATGTTACGTGTGGCATCCCAGATGATATTAAATGTTACTTCCCTCAGATAAATGTACAGTATATATGAGGTGCCTTCAAGATAGCTCTGGTTCTCAACTGGCTCAGCCATGTTAATATTGTTATTATTATTCACTCTGTACCAGTGTTCTTCTGGCTAAATAAACTGTTTCAATATCATATCAACCTCCTCTACCTGGCCTACTTGTGACGTCACTTAGTATATATACCTGCTGCTGTTAATTCCTGCCTGGTGGTGTTCTAGGGACCAAGATGGGACCACTATGCCTGTGCTTCCTAATCCTGATCAACGATGCTCTATCAGACACTCCTTACAGGTGGAAGTACATGGATGACTGCACTGTGGGGGTTACAGTGGACAACACCTCACCGGACTACTCATCGCTAAATGGCACCCTGGACAGGCTACAGGCATGGACTACGGAGAACAAGGTCACCATCAATCACACCAAAACCGTAGTCATGCACATCAATACCGCCACCATTCCAGTGCAAGCTCCAGCAGTTACAGTGGGTGCCCATCCTCTCCAGTTAGCGCAGTCTGCCAATCTCCTGGGTGTAACTATAGATAACAAACTGGACTGGACTCAGGTCACTTGGGGCACCCACGCCAGAGCTGAGGACTATCTACAACGCATTTATTCTCCCCAAATTAACGTATGCGTCACCAGCCTGGTCGTCTTCTCTCAACTCTACCCAACAACGTCAGCTAGAGAAGGTACAGAAGAGGGCCTGCAGAATCATGGTCGGCGCAGACTACTCCGGCTACAACAACGCTCTCTCCACCCTGGAAATGCCATCCCTCAGTGACCTCCACCACCAAGCACTAGCAAGGTTTGGTAGTGGACTACTGCCTCATCCTCGTCATCGCCACTTACTACCACCTGCAGTACCCCGCCCACCTCGTGCAGTCCACCACTACAACAAAATTCAGCCCATAAGAACCCGCACTGATAGATATCAGAATAGCAACATCCCATCTATTAAAATAATAAACAGCTCCTGATTTATGTACTGTACAGCCCTGTAAATGTATTGAATGTATATTATTATGTCTAATCTAAATCACATGTAAGTTTGTATATTTTCAGCCACCGGCTGCAACTCCATTAATAAACCGATTATTATTATCACACACACACACACACACACACACACACACACCCACACCCACACACACACACACACACACACACACACACACACACACACACACACACACACACACACACACACACACACACACACACACACACACACACACACACACACACACACACACACACACACACACACACACACACACACACACACACACACACACACACACACACACACACACACACACACACACACACACACACACACACACACACACACACACACACACACACACACACACACACACACACACACACACACACACACACACACACACACACACACACACACACACACACACACACACACACACACACACACACACACACACACACACACACACACACACACACACACACACACACACACACACACACACACACACACACACACACACACACACACACACACACCCACACCCACACACACACACACCTCTTGTTAATCATTACCAAGTTTTCTCGTCACAGCAACAGCCACATCCTTGTTCATAAGCAACAGCTCTTGACCACACCCACACACCGGAACTTCAACCACATCTCTTGATCACATCCACAACCACACAACGTTACCCATGGCTCGGCAAGTAAGACACCACCACCCACTCACCCACCCCCTCCCTCCCTCCCCCTCCCCCCCCCACACACACACACCAACCTTCAGACACCTGACCAGAAAACACACCTGAGCTCCCAGACACACGACGACGGAGTGGCTGCTAGAGGTATGCAAATGTAATAAGAGGAGGAGCAATAAAGAGGTAATGGTGATGAGTGGACGTGGGTGGGCGGGAGACAAATGGGGGAGAGTTTGGGTGGGTGGGTGGTCGACGGAGGGGACTATGGGTGGTTAGGTGAGTGACGAGCGGATGAGTTGGGTGAATACGAGGAAGGGTTGAGAAGGGAGGTGGGTGGTATAGTGTAGTATTGGGTGAATGGTGGTTGACTGGGTGGGTGATTTCAATGACTGCGTAAGTGGATGAGTGGGTGATATAGCTATGTTGTGGTAAGGATATTGGATAATTGGGCTGGTGAATGATAGGTTAATGAGGTAACATAACAAGGCTTATGAAAGGGGAGATATATATTATATTTATATATATATATATATATATATATATATATATATATATATATATATATATATATATATATATATATATATATATATATATATATATATATATATATATATATATATATATATATAATCAACACCTAATGAAATTTATATACATACAGGGTAAACATAAAATCTTTCCCTGATTACAATCATTTATTACACAAAACATATGCTAGGTACAAACATACAGTTTTTTGCAGCTTAAAATGTGCATGAAAACAATTATGAAGTCGTCTACACAATGCTACAACATTCATGTTTCTATCTAGAATGGTCTTCGAGATATGATTTTTAATAATCAGGGAAAGACTTTATGCTCACCCTGTGTATATATATATATATATATATATATATATATATATATATATATATATATATATATATATATATATATATATATATATATATATATATATATATATATATATATATATATATATATATATAAGTAGTCGGAGCAGGTGCCTGGGCGTGAGTGGATGTGGAGTAGGTAAATGAACAAAAGGGTGGGATGCCTCAGCAAGGGGGGTGGATAGGTGGATGAGTGGGTGAGTGCCTGGGTGTGGAGGTGGATAGGTGGTTGTTGATGGGCGGGAGAGTGTTGGTGGGGCAGGGGATTTGTTGGATGGGGGTGGGTGGGTGGGTGTTGGTGGGTGTTGGTGGGTGGGTGTTGGTGGGTGGGTGGGGTGGGTGTTGGTGGGTGGGCGTGAGGTAGATGGTGCCTTGGCGTGGGATGAGGTAGGTGGAAGGACAGGTGGTGGCCCAGGTGAAGGTGGCGTCATATGATCCAGCACCACTTACTAAAGATCTTCCCGACACAACCGCCCCCACCCTCCCAAGTTCCTTTCGCCCCCCACTCTCTCCGGCCCCAGCCCTCCCGTCTCAGGCCCCCAACCCCCACCACCCGGCCAATCACCATTCATAAAACCCAAGAGTCAAAAAAACCTTCCCTGGAGACCGTACAACAGGGAGGACCTGTAGTAGTGCTCTCATAGTAGAGGTGTCCCTACAGTACAGGACAGATACTTTATACAGTATTAAGTTACAGAAAGATGAGCACCATCGTACACTATTACGCCATGCTTTACATACTGTACACTGTGTACAAGCATAGTAGTTAATGTGTAGAACTATAGTGGACATGTACTAAGAGTGTTGTAGTGAACATATAGTACAAGTGTTGTAGTGAACAAGGAGTACTAGTGTTGTAGTGAACATGTAGTACTAGTGTTGTAGTGAACAAGTCGTACCAGTGTTGTAGTGAACTCTTCCTATGACACCAATCACTCCATGGAGTGCAAGAAAGGGGACTTCATATGCATGAGGCATGACGAAGTAAGGGATCTCACAGCAAATATGTTGAAGGAAATCTGCCGTGATGTCAGGGTAGAACCGACCCTCCTTCCATTGGACGGTGAGATTTTCCAACTTAGGACTTCAAACACATCCAACGAAGCCCGTGTTGACGTCAGTGCTCGAGGATTCTGGACGCGGGGACAGAGAGCCCTCTTCGACATCAGGATTTTTGATCCCATGGCCGCATGTAACCGTAACTTAGCACACCATGCTGCACACAGGAGGAACGAGAACGACAAGATAAGGGAATACGGGGAGAGAATTCAGAACGTTGATCAAGGCAGCTTCACTCCTTCAATGTTCACAACCTCTGGTGGGATGGGACCAACTGCAAGATGCTTCTACGCCAGACTCGCGGAGGTGATATCCGAACAGAAGCAGCAGCCCAGAAGTTATGTTACAGCCTGGATGAGATGTCGACTGCCCTTCTCTCTCCTTCGGTCGGCTTTGCTCTGCCTCAGGGGAACAAGAGCTTCGGCCCAAAAGCCGACAACAGTTGCAGGCATTGACTATGAGGCTACAGTCACTGAATGCCGCATATATCTGCGGCTCAACTACCTCAACACAGCTAAGATACCTACTTATGTATTAGGATATTTAATATTAAGGTAATAAAATGGCGGCGAAGGTGAGGCTATTGGGGGAGGCTGGAGGCCACGTAAAAGAAAAAAAAAGTGTTTTAGTAAACAGGTAGTACAAGTGTTATGAACATGTAGTATTAGCATTGTAGTGAACATGATTGAAGTGAGAAAATATTAATGCTATTAGAATAAAGTACCATCAACATGATTAATCAAAAAGAATGTCGAAAATTGATGAATTAGAAAACAAATTAAAAGGAAAATTGGAGAGTTTAATGGAGTGTGAATAATGAAAAATATACGTATAAGTAACAAACGTCATCCCGTGAAGCTCATATATAAAAGTCCTATTATCCCTCAAGGTAACTTTATTAGACTAAGCATTATCATATCAATAAAAAACTGCGGTTAACCAGAGCACATTCTCAGCAGGACATGCAGAAACCAGTACATAGTAAATGGGGCTACCACCCAAGTCAACTTCACTCGCATAGGTGGCGTGGGCGTCAATCCCGACTTCTTCACCCTCATGGGAAGTGGAGGCGTCGTACCAGACCTCTTCACCCTCCTGGCAGGTGAGGCTGTCATACCAGACTTATTCACTCACATTGAAGATGGGGGTGTCATCCCCGACTTCTTCACCTTCATGAGAGGTGGGTGCGACATCTAAGCCTTCTTCACCTTCATGAGAGGTGGGTGCGTCATCCCCGACTTCTTCACCCTCATGGGAAGTGGAGGCGTCATCCCCGACTTCTTCATTCTCATGGGAGGTGAAGGTGTCATGAGAGTCGTTTCTCTCATTGGAGGTGGGCGTCTCTTCCTAAGAGAGAAGAGATCCGCATTCTGGGGGATTGGGTGTCTTTAAACTGTGTTCTTAGTCACGCGGTGGGGGAGTTATATCAGAGGGGACGGGGAAATCCCAAAACAACTTCTAAGAAAACACTATGTGACTGAAAAGAATATCATTTTAGTCAAAACATTCGTAGCTACCGGAAGTGATTAATTGGAAAAATCTCTCCATTGTAACCCGAAATTTATACAACGTTTTTTTTTTTTGTTGCGCCATTTGAATGACACCCAGGTGTTTGGGATTATCTTAACAAACAGAGGGATATTGTTAATCCCGGTCAGGATGTATTTACCTTCGACCCTCCCAGTACCGTCCTGGGCCCACTGCTCTTTTTCCAAATGGCAGTGAACCAAAATTAAACGTTTAGTATATAAACCGCCTAGCATAGGTCGGCATAACTCTATAGACAGATGTTCTGGGCGCCTGCTTCTTGCAGATATTGACTGTGAGGCAACAGTCACCGAATGCCGCATAGATCTGCGGCTCAACTAACTGAACACAGCTAGGATAGCTACTTATGTATTATGATATATATTTTTAAGGTAATAAAATATTGGGGGAGGCTGGAGGCCATTAAAAAAAAGTTTTGTAGAAAAAATGTAGTGAACATCCAGTACTAGTGTTGTAATGAATATGTACTGTAGTATTAATGTTGTAGTGAACATGTAGTACAAGTGTTGTAATGAACATGTAGTACAATGTTGTAGTCAACAAAGAGTATTAGTGTTGCTGTGAAAACGTAGTACAAATGTTGCAGTGAACATGTAGTACTAGTGTTGTAGTGAACATGTAGTACTAGTGTTGTAGTGAACATGTAATACTAGTGATGTACTCAACATATAGCATTAGTATTGCTGTGAACATGTAGTACTAGTGTTGTAGTGAGCATGTAGTACTAGTGTTGTAGTAAACATGTAGTACTAGTGTTGTAGTGAACATGTAGTACTAGTGTTGTAGTGAGCATGTAGTACTAGTGTTGTAGTAAACATGTAGTACTAGTGTTGTAGTGAACATGTAGTACTAGTGTTGTAGTAAGCATGTAGTACTAGTGTTGTAGTGAACATGTAGTTGTAGTGTTATAGTGAACCATCAATAAATTCTACGCTGAAAATAAAATAAAAGTTCAGTATTTTGGATATGCAGATCGAACTTACTAAATTTAAATGACTAATACCATTCCAAAATAGAAAATTATATATTGGAGTCTGATCTGTCGACTCAACAGCTTTAGGAGGTAGGCGGACACGAGGAGGTAAATATTCACTGGGATCCGTCATGCAGCTGCCCACAGAAAACCTAAGAGATATGTATTCATCCAGTAGTTTATAAAGGTGTGTGGCAGGTGACTAGCGTTAATTGTTTTGTATCTTGGTATGACATGTAAACAACAACGTTACGTCACTGATTCAGATTTAGTTCAAAGTGATGATGCAGAATAGTGATATTACTGGTTATTAATATTATTATAATTATTATTTTATTATTAGTTTCAAATTTCATCATCGTCATCATCATCATTGTAGTGAATTAGCAAGGACAGAAAGATACAGAAGTTGAATACCAAGATTTTAACATGTGACTCAAAACTCAGTCTTCAATTTACATTACAATGAGAACCTCGCATGACACACTACTGCCACGTGTCGTGTTAAGGCAGCCACTAACTGCTGTGTTAACCTCACTACGTAAATAAGTGCTGCTGCTGTTGGCACACTAACACGACTTCCACACTACACCAACACCATTTATTACAGCGCGACGCCACAACCAACTACAGTAATATACCACAACAAGAAGTACTGTCACGTCACCATATTAACCCCCCGTGTCTCATTAACCTCAGTGCCACATTAACCACAGTGCCACATTTACCACAGTGCCACATTAACCGATGTCACATTAACCACAGTGCCACATTAACCGATGTCACATTAACCACAGTGTCACAAACCACTGTCACATTAACCACAGTGTCACAAACCACTGTCACATTAACCACAGTGCCACATTTGCCAGAGTGTCACATTAACCACAGTGTCACATTAACCAGTGTCACATTAACCCCAGTGTCACATTAACCACAGTGTCACATTAACCACAGTGCCACATTAACCAGTGCCACATTAACCAGTGTTACATTAACCACAGTGTTACATTAACCACAGTGCCACATTAATCAGTGCCACATTAACCGATGTTACATTAACCAGTGTCACATTAACCACAGTGTCAAATTAACCACAGTGCCACATTAACCAGTGCCACATTAACCAGTGTTACATTAACCACAGTGTTACATTAACCACAGTGCCACATTAATCAGTGCCACATTAACCGATGTTACATTAACCAGTGTCACATTAACCACAGTGTCAAATTAACCACAGTGCCACATTAACCAGTGCCACAGTAACCAGTGTTACATTAACCACAGTATCACATTAAGCACAGTGCCACATTAACCACCGTGACACATTAACCAGTGCCATATTAACCACAGTGTCACATTACCCACGGCGCCACATTTACCAAAGTGTCACATTAACCACAGTGCCACATTAAAAACAGTGCCACATTAACCACAGTGCTATATTACTCACAATAACCCATTAATAGTATTATGCTATTATTGACAGAGCCACGTTAATCACAGTGGCACATTAACCCAAGTACCCCTATCAGCCACAACACTCCACGGTATCCTCCATTAACCACAGCACTCCCACAGTATCCTCCATTAACCACAACACTCCACGGTGTCCTCCATTAACCACAACACTCCCACGGTATCCTCCATTAACCACAACACTCCCACAGTATCCTCCATTAACCACAGCACTCCCACAGTATCCTCCATTAACCACAACACTCCCACAGTATCCTCCATTAACCACAACACTCCCACAGTATCCTCCATTAACCACAACACTCCCACGGTATCCTCCATTAACCACAACACTCCCATAGTATCCTCCATTAACCACAACATTCCCACGGTATCCTCCATTAACCACAACACTCCCATAGCAGTCTCCCATTAACCACAACACTCCCACATTAACCACAGCACCAAACTACGACCATTAGCTCTTCCAGGTAATTGACTCTCTCCTCCAAGACCCTGATAACGAGGGACAAGTAATTAATTCGACCATCTTCAAGGGAGCAAATTTTCCACCTCACTGACGGCAAGACGCACGCCAGGTACTATACGTAGGCGACTTCTGCGAACACACATACGTACACGCCTAATTTGCGGAACACACATAAGTACACACGTTTATATGCGGACACTATCCGTACGCTCGTTTATAGCAGACACACGCGCGTGCAAACCATGATATGCAGACTCACACTCAGGCGTTTGTTCGTTCTTGTAGATACACAAACGCACACGATATCTATAGCAGCTTCACCAGAGCGCTTTTTACACACACACACACACACACACACACACACACACACACACACACACACACCGACTCTACATGCTACGACGACTCAGGTCACTTGGGGCACCCACGCCAGAGCTGAGGACTATCTACAACGCCTTTATTCTCCCCAAATTAACGTATTCGTCACCAGCCTGGTCGTCTTCTCTCAACTCTACCCAACAACGTCAGCTAGAGAAGGTACAGAAAAGGGCCTGCAGAATCATGCTCGGCGCAGACTACTCCTGCTACAACAACGCTCTCTCCACCCTGGAAATGCCATCCCTCAGTGACCTCCACCACCAAGCACTAGCAAGGTTTGGTAGTGGTACTGCACCATCCTCGTCATCGCCACCTACTGCCACCGGCAGTTCCCTGCCCACCTCGCGCAGTCCGCCACTACAACAAAATTCAGCCCATAAGAGCCCGCACCGATAGATATAAGAATAGCAACATCCCATCTATTGTTAAAATAATAAACAACTCCTGATTTATGTACTGTACAGCCCTGTAAATGTATTGAACGTATATTATTATGTCTAAATCAAATGTAAGTTTGTATATTTTCAGCCACCGGCTGCAACTCTATTAATATACCATTTATTATTATTATTATTATTATTATTATTATTATTATTATTATTATTACACACACACACACACACACACACACACACACACACACACACACACACACACACACACACACACACACACACACACACACACACACACACACACACACACACACACACACACACACACACACACACACACACACACACACACACACACACACACACACACACACACACACACACACACACACACACACCTGAATGTTCGCATCTAAAATCTAATACATCTTGCGTTAAATACTCCGGAAAGAACAGCAGCGCCACCATGAGCAATTCAACAGTGCCTGGCGTTCTTCTATATCCCGTAATAACACACTTCTCCCAACGCCAGACGAACGTTTTCTCATCTTCCCTCCACCTAGTAATTTAACAACCCTTATGCTAACGCCAGAGAAACGCTCGCCCACCTTCTGCCAGTTCCGGCCCTTTTTTACGACAACACCATAAGACTCTCCCCCTCCCCCCTTGTTAACAGCCTCGTTGGGTCTCCCTCATTAGTGGGTGTTTGTCAATTAATTGCCGGGCGATAACGGCGTGTAAACACTATACCTGTTCACCAGTGTTCATTAGTTGAACAAACACCTGGGCCTCTCGTCTTACGTTCTCTGTTTGTTTACACCCGACAAACAGGTATTGATCCCCGCCTTCAGAAACAATGTGGGGAACGTCCTGGCGTGAGGAACCTCTTGCAGGGGAAGATCCTGTGTCCCCACAACAACACACTGTATAATCCGTCCCTAACACAGCAATAAATAATTCAATACCTTTATAACATAACAATACATGATTATATTTCACTATTACACAACAATAGATGATTCAATCCAACAATAAAACAAAACAATAAATGATTCAATCCCATAAACGTATCAGTATAAAAGATCCAATCCCACACTACCTGAAATCGACGACCGAATCCCTTTATGATAATCTGTACTGTGACATATTAAGACTATAAATGTATTAAACCTTTCAAACGTTTATAATTATGTCGACGGGAGGAAGATGAATTAATAGGGGTATGAGTCTTATTATTGGGATGGGTTATGGAGGAGGGGGAGGAGGGAAGGACATAAAAGAAGGAGAATGCAAACGAGAAGGAAGAGGAGGAACAGCAGCACCAAGCAGAAAGATGAACAAGAACAACAAGAGCAAGAGCAAGAAAAAAAGAACAAAAACAAGAAAAACACGAACAAAATGAACAAGAAGGACAATAAGAACAAGAAGAAGTAAAGCGGAGGAGGGAAGATGAGGAAGAGTGAGGAGTTAAATAAGGAGGAGCAAAGAGGAGAAAGGGGAAGGAGGAGGAGAAGGAAAAGAATAGAGAGGAGGAACACAAAACCACAGTTGGTCACACACACACACAAACTGCCCTTAATCACTCCATCAACCAACAGCCCCTAATTCTCACACACACTCTTAAGTCAAGTTTTATTGTTTTACCCCCCACCCCCCCCACCCCCTTCCCCCCTCATAACTATGGATGTGAAAGAACGCCTCATAGTTACGGTCGAGTCTTGGGACTATTTCGATACCATTTTCGACAAGACTCTACCTCAAGGACTCTTCTCATACACTCATAAGTTAGATTAAAAAACACACACACACACACACACACACACACACACACACACACACACACACACACACACACACACACACACACACACACACACACACACACACACACACACACACACACACACACACACACACACACACACACACACACACACACACACACACACACACACACACACACACACACACACACACACACACACACACACACACACACACACACACACACACACACACACACACACACACACACACACACACACACACACACACACACACACACACACACACACACACACACACACACACACACACACACACACACACACACACACACACACACACACACACACACACACACACACACACACACACACACACACCCTTTCGACTCTCACTGACCATCACCACGGCCTCATCTGCAAATTTGGTAAGAAGCTTCTACACCATCCCCGACACCGGCTCCTACTACCACCTGAGATCCCCTGTCCGAGAATTGCTGTTCGTCACCACAACCGCATCCAGCCCATACGTGCACGAACTGATCGCTATAAGAACAGCCCAGTCCCAACCATTGTAAAAATTATCAATAACATGTAATAAATCAGTGTATTCACTCCCAGTAAACACTGCTCCTTACACTATCACTGTGTTGAAATGAACTGTAGTTTGAGCTGATCCCCATCTAAGCTATTATATGTCTTATTTGTGTCACTTATGTTACTTGTATATTATTTGTAATTCGTAACCCATTCCCCAAATATGTAACTGTATATTTTCAGCCTTCTGGCTGCCAAGCTCTTTCAATAAACCGTTAATTATTATTATTATTATTATTACACACACACAGGTAAGGTACAGTCTCGGTCAAATTTCGACGCCATTTTGAGCATCATCTTCACACTCAAGATGAAAGAATGCACCTGATTGGTTAGGTAAAATACAGGTAGATTAAGGGTGAATAATCTTCAGGTGATACAAACAGAGGTAATCCCCATCTTTACGAACTCCCTATGGACATCCGAGACTCAGCTTACATAAAACACCATATCACCATCATTAACGTGAGGTATATATTAGGTATTCTTTACTCCAGGCTTATCTTTAGTGACTCTTTTAATTAGCAGGTGTCAGCACGTAACACTCTCGTAAAGCTTCACCGTAACTCGGGTACAACTTTTATTCCTGTGTCCAGAGAACTAAAACACACACACACACACACACACACACACACACACACACACACGCACGCACGCACGCACGCACGCACGCACGCACGCACGCACACACACACCAACTACTCGTACAGTGACTTATGTTTAACTCCTTCTCAATCTCCCTTTTTTATTCTAACATTGCTGAAATTCCTCGTTAAATAACTGTCCCTCAGTTACCATGTACCATTTATATCATTTCAATCTATGGCAGCTGTATTTGTCAATAAGCCAGTAATTATTATTATTACATACACACTGATGCTCGCTCTCTCTCTCTCTCTCTCTCTCTCTCTCTCTCTCTCTCTCTCTCCCTCCCAAACAACAGCCTTTAAGGAACAATTTCCCTATCACACTCTTTTACCATTAAATATATTATCTCCAATCATATATAATTATCTCTATACATTTTAACACTTTCCAATTTTTATCATTATATTTAAATTTTGTTGTTCGTTTTGATTCGTGTTGTAAAGATACACTCCTGCACCGTCATGTCCTGTCAGTACAGTTTAAAAAGACTGGATATTACCTTGATGAGTTTGAGTGGCTGTTTTAAATTACTTCCCGTTTAACCATCTGTTGAAATACCAGGTTTGTAAGTGTCCATCATCCTCAATGCATTCCAATATACACTAGTTTTCTTTTCTTTATCAATAACGTTAATATTACTAGTTCATTCGTTCATTCAGGTCTAACAAAAAGTACATAACAATACTAGTTTCTTCAAACATTCATTAATATTTATAAAGAGTGTATAAATTTTCTTGCTCACCAAGGACTATTAATAACACTGATTTGCATATTGCATTCATCAACATTTATTAAAATTAAATTATTTTCTTTTCTTCATCAGTGGAATTTCTTTTATTCCATCTGATGAAGGAGGGAGGAGGGAGGGAGGAAAGGAAGGAGGGAGGAAAGGAGGGAGGGAGGGAGGAAAGGAAGGAGGGAGGGAGGAGGCAGGGAGGGAGGAAAAAGGAAGGAGGAGGAGGGAAGGAGCAGGGGAAGGAGAGCAGGGAGGGAGGAGGGAGGGAAGGAGGGAGGAAAGCAGGGAGGAGGAAAGGAGGGAAGGAGGGAGGAAAGGAGGAGGGAGGGAGAAGCAGAAGGAAGGGAGGAAAGCAGGGAGGGAGGGAGGGAGGGAAGGAGGGAGGAAGAAGGGAGAGGAGGAGGGAGAGAAGGAATGCGAGGAAGAGGAAGGGAGAGGGGGTAATAAGGGTAATGAGAAAGGGAAGGGTGGTGGGGAGTAGGGAGGTGTGAGTGTGTGCGCGCAATAATAATAATAATAATAATAATAATAATAATAATAATAATAATAATAATAATAATAATAATAATAATAATAATAATAATAATAATAATAATAATAATAATAATAATAATAACAACAATAAACGGCATATTGCAAGAGCATGGCGGCCAGATGGATGTGTGTGTGTGGGGTAGTGCTGGGGTGGGGGGGGGGACCCTACCAGGACCTCCCAACCCTACATTCCTCACCCTTCTATTAACGTCAACTCCCTCCCTCCATCTCCCTCTCTTTATCTCTACATCTAGCTACCTATCTCTCTCTCTTTACTTTTTTTCTGTTCGCAGCTCGCTCACTATCTCTCTCTCTCACTCAGTGTCTCCCTACACTTTCTTCCTCCCTCACCTACACCCTACCCTTCCCTACACCCTACCCTTCCCTACCCCCCCTCCCTCCCCCGTCTCCCTCTTCCCTAATACCTCCATCACCTGATATGCAAGCAAGCCATTACTCACTCAGGACCACAAGGTAAACACACCACCCTCAACAATCTTCTCTCCTCTCTCCCTCCTTGTTATCTTTTTACCCTTCCTCCCCTTCCCTCCTGGCATGTCCGTGACCCATAATTCCGTCATACATCCCTCCCATCCTCCTTCCCTCTTTCCTTTTTTTTCCCTCCTTTCCTTCCTTCCTTCTCTGTCTGTTGGTTCCGGCTATCTCTCTTTTTGTCGCGTCACGCAAGCTTCATTATGTAAATTCCTGCATTATCGGTGGGGTTCTCTCGTCCTCCCCTCTCCCTATATTTATCGGTTTTCCTTGTTATTGTTTTCTTTATATTCTATCATTAATCTACCTGTTGTCTTTATGATGTGTTTCTGTTTCTCGACTGTTATTAACCCATTTTTTTTAATATAATGTGTTATTATCGTCTATGTCTCCCTCTTTCGTGTTTTTTTTTTTCCTCTGGTTGGGTTTTTGTCATTATTGCACCACTTATCTCTTCGCTTTACGTGTGATTATGTGTCATTGGTGTTCTCTCTTATAATTATTTTTTCTCTTCCCTTTGTTTGTAGTTATTGTTGTGTCTCTGTTCCCTCCTTCGTATGTAGCTGTTATTATATTTACAACTACAGTATACATCTGCCTATTGTTCGTCACTACAACTCAGATTCCTACTGTTACATCAAAAAGCAAAATCTGACTTTAGTTTACATTGAAAAATACAAAATCCGACTTCTGTTGTCAATATAAAAAGCACGAGAAGCAAAAGCTAACTATTGTTGCCCACAGACTAGAAATTAGACTATTGATGTTTATAACCAAAAGACAAAATCTGCCTATTATTAGCTATTGTAGTCTGGTCACTGTTGTAATAATATGAGTAATATATTGTATAACACTGTGTTGACACCTAGGGTGGCCTCCACCACAACCTTCCATTAATTTAAGCCATTGATATCAATACATTGCCAATACAAGCGCTCAGCAACGCCAGGGCAAGAGTACAGCAGCCAGGGCAAGAGTACAGCAGCCAAGGCAAGAGTACAGCAGCCAAGGCAAGAGCACAGCAGCCAGGGCAAAAGCACGGCAACGCCAGGATGAGAGCTCAATAACGCTAGGACAAGAGTTCAGTAACGCCAAGTAACGGTGGTCAGCACTGCTTGTACGAGAACTCAGCAACGCCCTTAAGAACTTGCTAAGAACGTCAACAGTAGTGAACAACGACGGTGCAAACACCGACCAACATCACAAAAAACAGTGACCTACGCCACTACGAGCTGTCAGTAACTCCTGTACAAGCAGTAAAATACGTCATGGCAAGCAGTAAAATACGTCATGGCAAGCAGTAAAATACGTCATGGCAAGCAGTAAAATACGTCATGGCAAGCAGTAAAATACGTCATGGCAAGCAGTAAAATACGTCATGGCAAGCAGTAAAATACGTGCACACACATAAAAGTGCCAGACCTGTGTTGACGCACATACATTTATAAAAACCAACCTAATTAGACTCACGGACAAACATGACAAACAAACAAAAAGCGAACAGCCAGAGTTATAAAAGAAAATACAAACAACAAACAAAAACTAAAGCAAAACAAACAGGAAAAAGTTCGCTTGTACTATAGTTTCCATTTTCTTAATCAAAACTGCAGCCCCCCCATTTTCTTTACAGCCATTGTAGTTCCCATTTTCTTTTTGTGTAATGTACTTCCCGCTTTCCTTGCTGGATGCGCTGCAGTTCCTCTTGCTTTATGCGCACTGCAGCTCTCAATTTCCCTCATGTATATTGCAGGTCCCAATCCCCAAGAGACCCACTACAGCTCCCAATCTCCCACAGACGCAATGCAGCTCCCAATCCCCAAGAGACCCACTACAGCTCCCAATCTCCCACAGACGCAATGCAGCTCCCAATCCCCAAGAGACCCACTACAGCTCCCAATCTCCCACAGACGCAATGCAGCTCCCAATCCCCAAGAGACCCACTACAGCTCCCAATCTCCCACAGACGCAATGCAGCTCCCAATCCCCAAGAGACCCACTACAGCTCCCAATCACCAACATGCATACTGCAGCTCCCAATTCCCGTAATAGCATCATGCAAATGCCAGGCCTCCCTCCTTTGATCAGAGCAAGAAGCATTACCCCTTTGTCTGCAGTACAAAAGTCACTCGCTGGCTACTATACCAGGGTTGTTGTCTACCTGGTTTTGTTTTCCTACTGCTGGTGGTAGTAGTAGTGGTGGTGGTGGGGGTGGTGGTAGTGGGGGTGGTAGTTGTGGTAGAGGTGGTAGTGATGGAGGCGGTGGTTGTAATAGTGGTGGTGGTGGTGGTAGTGATGCGTGTTTTGGGCTAGCAAGACCCGTCATCCCCCTCTCTTTCAGTAGTAGTTGTTGTCCGAGAGGAGAGGGGCACGACGCTGACCTACTGTACGTTGCGTGCTTAAATGGTCTTGGATGTTGAGATGCAGTTCATGACATTATTACAATGAAAACCAACATCATACAGTTAAGTTTGTTGTTTTGTTTATTACGATCATCATCCATTCATGTTGTTCTTTACTATAGAATTACGTCCGTCCACGCGTCTGTCCGTCCGAAAGTTGTAAACACGACAACTTGATCAGCAATGGCCTTAACTGAATACAATTGGCGGATAAATCACAAGCAGATCTCTCACTGTTGAGGTCAATAATCGGGGTTTTCCGCCGTTCCCTGACCCTGTTACAGACGATCTTCAGGGCTCTGGTGTGACGACCTTCAGGGCTATGGTGTGACGACCTTCAAGAATCTGGTGTGACGACCTTCAGGATTCTGGTGTGACGACCTTCAGGGCTCTGGTGTAACGACCTTGTTGTTGTCGTCATCTACATTAAATAAGTCTCTTCCTTGTTTACTTCCGTCATATATAAGAAGTCACCATTCCCCTCACTGCCAGGCTCCATCACGTTCCCCTCACTCACTCCCTCATCATGCACTGCAAAAAAATCAACCCGCTCCCCCTTTCCCCTCAAGTACCACAACAACCTTTCTTCCTCTCACTCATATTCTGACAAATTTCTTTTTTTTTAACCTCACGTCTTAACCACGACTCCCCTCTCCTCCCAACACGCGATAAGGGGAGTAATGTTTCCCCTTACTTGCTTGATTAGACATTTCTTACCCTCGGGCTCTCCCCTCGGTGATTCGGGTTCCTTCCCCAATTCTCCTGTGTGGTGTGGTTGACCTTTCCTCACTCCCCCTCGTCTTCACTATGGCGTATCCTTACTCTCTTTGGGACCCTCAATGTGACGTGGTTTCCTCTTTCCCAATCCCAACATGTCGCACCTTCACTCCCCCACTCTCCCTCCAACTCCCAATATGGCGTGCCTCCAATCCCACTCCCAATTTTGGTTTGCATCCAATCCCTATTCCCTATCCCAATATGGCATACTTCCACTCCCTCTCCCACCATGGCGTGTCTCCACTCCCCTTGCTCTCCCAACATGGCACTGCTTCACCCCCCCCCTACTAGGGTGGCGTGCCCGCGCCCCATGACTCCTGGGAGGGCGTGGGCGCGTGTCACACCTTCTGGCGACATCTCTTTATTGTCCTCGTTAGTGTGGAAATTTATTGCCGCTCTCAGCACACCCTGGCGGCGGACGGCGACACTCACCCTCCTCCACTTACTACTGGCGTTACTTTTTGTGCTACCCCGTGTTACTTACGTTACTGTTTGTTACTTGTGTTCCTTTAGGTTATTCCATGTTAGATGTGTTACTTGTTTTACTTCTTGAGTTACTTGTGCTATTGTGTTACTTCCGCTATTCATTATGTTACGTTAATTTTCGTGTTATTAGTCTCACGTTAATTGTATGATATTAGCATTATTATAGCCCGTGGATACTGTCACTACTGGCGTTAGTTATTCCTGTACTCTAGTTCTGTATATCATTTACATTTATTATTTACGCTATTTTTTGTGTTTATTTTATCATTTAAGTTACTTGTAGTGTTACTTTTTACGTTACTTCATATACTTGCGTTACTTATGCAAATTCTAGACGAGGGACTTTGTTCTGATGCTCATCCACTTGTGACAATATATGACAAGGGTGAATTTAAAAGTTATAAAAAGCGAGAAATTATGTGTTTTTGAGTGACAATGTGAGAAAATTTGAGTTTATATTCATGTTATGTACAGTAAGTGGAGTCTTCATGAACAAAAATATAAGAAATTAAGTGTATGTATCAATTATTACCTGGTTTCATTACACATCGATAACAACCACCCAATAAAAATAATGAAGTTGAGTAATATTAAGAAAATTCATACAAAAAAATTTCCCCCAAAATAAATTGTATCACCAGTCAAGTTTTCGGCGACTGTCGTGAGTATCCTAAATGCCATTATTATTATTTTTTTTTATAAAGGGTAACCATAAACCAAGCGATTCAGGGCTGGGCCATAGAGGACTGACAGTGTCGTAACCCTTCGAGGACCAAACGGGTGGGAGGGGGATTGGGGAAGGAGGCGATAGAGGAGGAGGAGGAGGAGGAAGACCAGGAAGAAGAGGAAGTGGTGGGGGAAAGAGGCACGAAAACTAAAATCGGACGCCTGGACCAAACGGGGCTGCCCTCCCCTTAGTCGATATTCTAAAAAAAAAAATGTTCGTACGTTAAATTTGTTTTCCCTTCTAGCGAGATAAGACAACGTTTTGAATTATCGGTATAAAATCTCACCTTAGTTAAGATAATTCGAATCTCAGGACAATTTCAACACCTTCAAGTAGACTCACAGCTTAGTTCGGATAGGTTCAAATCTCAGAATAATTTCGAAAGGTTAAGTAAAATCTCAGCTTAATGCAACGTAATTTTCACCGCCATCATCGCGTCTTAAAAGTGAGTCAATAAGATACGGCTTCACACGACCACTGATGGAGTAAGTCACCGTACCACCCCCCTGATCGCCCGAGACCTACAGTATAAGCCTCGGGTCTGGAAACGATTCATTTGATCATTTTCTCCGTTAAGTGAAAATATGTGAACGCTATCTCACTACCTCACTCACACTGGTTCACTCATACCGGTTCACTCACACTGGTTCACTCACACTGGTTCACTCACACTGGTTCACTCTCACTACCTCACTCACACTGGTTCACTCACACTGGTTCACTCATACCGGTTCACTCACACTGGTTCACTCATACCGGTTCACTCATACTGGCTCACTAATACTGGCTCATTCACACATAGATGACTGGTAACATTATAAGGATTTTTTTTGGCACTAACATCCTCAACATAAATGGACGCGTGGACTCATTCCTAAGTAGGAAGAATACTCATCGTGCAGACATTTGTGAATCAGGATCTAGCTGACTGACTGGCTGGTTAGCTGACTCACTGGCTGGTTAGCTGACTGACTGACTGGTTAGCTGACTGACTGGCTGGTTAGCTGACTGACTGGCTGGTTAGCTGGCTGGTTGGCTGACTGGCTGGTTGCCTGGTGTGGGGTTGCGTGCCAAGGAGTCGTAACTTGGGGTCGACCGCTAACAAGGCCGTTACTGCTCAAAAGCCCACTCACCGAGTCATTCATCACCAGGCTGCCGGACGACCAGCCAGCCAGATTGAGAGAGAAACAACTAGCCAGCCACTCACACAAGTCATCTGGTGAGTAACGGAGGTGGACTGTTTGGTTTGCCCTGGGACATGTGCTCGGTATGTAACCTAGAGAGCCTCACCTTCTGAGAATCACAACAATGACTGGAGACTCTCAACTCTTGGGAATCACAGCACTGCCAGGACAGCCACCCACCTACCATCACTCCCAGGGCCACCCACCCACCCACTATCACTCCCAGGGCCACCCACCCACCAGGCCAGCCACCCACCCAACAATACCTTCCAGGCCTGTGTCAGGTTCACTGACGATCTGTTTCCTTTAAATGACATTGATTCCCCGAGACAAAAAGCTGAGCAGTGCACGACACGAACACGAGAGAGAGAGAGAGAGAGAGAGAGAGAGAGAGAGAGAGAGAGAGATTAACACACAGCATGGTCCTGTCCCCTAAATCAACCAAACTGTACTGTAGCCAAAGCCGCGCCACGACTCTACCTTATGTACACAAGGTCACTTAACAAACCAGTAAAGGTTAAAAAGAGTCACATGAGGATGGGTGTGAGTAACGGGTGTTTGAGTAACGTGAGGATATGAGTAACGTGAGGATGAGTGTGAGCATCGGGAGGATATGTGTGGGGAGGATGAGTGTGAGTAACGTGAGGATAAGTGTGAGTGAGTAACGAGAGGACATGCGTGAATAACGGGAGGATGATTGTGAATAACGTGAGGATAAGTATGAGTGTGAGTATCGTGAGGATAAGTGTGAGTATGAGTAACGGGAGGACATGTATGAGTGTCAGGTGTCATTAATCTCCATTACCCGACACTCAACCACCATAACGAGGGCCCGGCACGAGCTAACGAGCCAACCACAATTAGAGGCGCAATCAAGACTTAAAGTGGCCGTAAACTGCTTGATGGTCATTCGCGGTCCTCATCAACACACGACACCTGGCTGGGTTTACCTGTCATTGATTTATAATATACTCAACACCTGGCTTTACCTGGCGTTGGTTATTTGTGACACGTGGCTGGCTTTACCTGTCGTTGGTTATGTGTGATACCTGGCTGGCTTTACCTGTCTTTAATTTATACTTATAACACCATGGTGGCTTTACCTGTCGTCGATTACTTTACTAATGACACCTGGAATCCATTACGTTGCGGCAGCTTAAGTGAGCTAGATTAGATCCTTCATTACAAGTCTAGTTAAGGGGAAAAGGACGTTAAACAAATCGTACGAATGTCAGAGAATCCAAGAGAGGACCAGGTCACAAAAATGCCTGGATCGTCGAAGCGTCTCGGAGACCTTCAGGATCAATATAACCAGACAAATTACACATCCAAACTTCACAACAAACTCTCCAGAAAATTTCCACCCCCCCCTCTCTCCCTCACCATCTTAGCGCACAGTTGAAGTAAAAAAAAAAAAGTTATTCTAATTTTCTGGGGTTGGCACTTAACTAATTGAAAGGCGTTTGCAAGTGATCGTGATGAGAGAGAGAGAGGGAGGTGAAGAGATGAAATTCCCCCGACGTGTTCCGGAGACTTCGAAAAACCTCGTCTCGGGGAGTCCCAGTACTCAAGCCTCTTCCCGCCGTGTGAAACTTATGATTAAATGAGATTTTTCCCGTGGAAGTTAGGGCAGTTGAGAGCTACAGCTAAGATTTTATCGTCACTACTACTGTTGTTACGACTACTACTACGGCCCGGGAGAGTACGTTGATAGAACCTCCTCCCTCTCCCCACCACTCACTCACTCTCTTCTATTGTGATGTGATTCTTGGTTCTCCTCTCAAGGGAATCTTTTAAAGGGTTCGAAAAGAGAGAAGATGGTGTTTTTGAAGTCCCCTTCCCTCTCCACTTCTCCCTTCTCTCTTGTGTGTGTGTGTGTGTGTGTGTCTGCAGTCAGTGTAATGACAACTGTAAATCCCTAAATTGACACTTAAACCTCATTCTACACGTGATTAAGGGTCATTTTCGGGCTCAAAGTTTACATGATACTGATTCTTAAAAACACACACACACACACACACACACACACACACACACACACACACACACACACACACACACACACACACACACACACACACACACACACACACACACACACACACACACACACACACACACACACACACACACACACACACACACACACACACACACACACACACACACACACACACACACACACACACACACACACACACACACACACACACACACACACACACACACACACACACACACACACACACACACACACACACACACACACACACACACACACACACACACACACACACACACACACACACACACACACACACACACACACACACACACACACAAGAAAACCACTCATGTACAAGCAATAACATCAACAAGACAGACAACAAGACAGACACCATATCAATCTTAACAACCCAATAATTGTATCTATTCTTCACAAAGCTCAACAACACAACAACAATGCCACACAATGTACAAATGTCACAATGCCCCCTGGAAATGCTGCCCAAATAATGCACGCTATAAAACCAGTGAAATCCGAGCGACTCCTTTCAGCAGTCTCCCGGCCACGACACACACACACACACAGGCGTAGCGACGTATGAAGGAGCAGTCAGTGTCGGGGGAAATTTTGGGGCCGGACTGAAACGCTTACAGTCTGGTGTAACTTGACCTAATGACTCGTTTTAATTCGATGTGTTGGTGGGTTATAACTTACTGTGTGCTGAAGTGTATCTGCTGTAAGGAGTTGGCTGAGGTTAAGCTACAGTATAGTGGGTTTCTGTTTGCTCACTATACAACGATCTTTTCAACCACAATCTCTCCTACGACTACAACAACTACCTCACAACTTTTACCATAATCACCTCACCCAACCTCTTCTACAATCACCATACAACAACTTCAATTACAATTACCCTTACCACAACAACTCTATACCAACAACTGTCACAACAACACAAGAGACACATCTTACTTCCCTGCTCTCTCTCTCTCTCCTTCCCTCCCCAATTCCCTTCTTCCTTTCAGTACCGTCCACTACCCCTACTAACTGCCCCCCCTCCCCCCGTCTATTGCTACTGTTACTGTCAGCTGTAGGTGTTGGTCGGGTACAGTTTTCCCCTCCCTTCCTCCCTCTCTCCATCCCCCTGCCTGCCCTCCCTCCCTCCCTCCCTCCCTCTCTCCCTCCCTCCTCCACCCCCTAAATCTCCTCATCCCCTGCCTCCCTCCCTCACAACCCCACATCACCTCTCATCTCATCTCACCAGCCTCCCCAACTCCAATATCCTATGACACTCTTACCTTCACACTATACGCTTTAAATTGTTCCCTACCCCATATTCCCCCCATACATCACCCCCTTTATGTAACCACACCATGTCACCTCTCTTCACATTGCCCTCATTTCTCCTCCCCTGTACCCCTATTCATTCTAAATTCCTCTATGTTGCCCCTTTGATTTGCCACACCATGTCAGCACCCCCTCCACCTTCCCCCACTTCCCCTATTGCCCCATCAGCTAACCTTCCCTCCCCACTGGTCCATCTTTCCTCCCTCTTCCCCCACCACACACTCAAGTCTCCCCCAGCCGGCTGTCCCAACCAGCGCTTATCATCCCCGGTAAAGGCAACACAATTGAAATTAGCTCAATTTCACTCCACCTTTACAAGGGCGAACGTGCACTTCTGTCAGAATGTTTCACCGTTTCTCAAATTGTCGTGTTCAGGCGACTTCTCTCCAGATCTATTTAACCCATTACTAACGCTGCCCTGTGTTTTAATTACACATGAATTACATTACGAAATAACTACACAAATTACAGTTGATACGAGGTCACTTTAGGACGGACCCGTTCACCTGGGTTCATAAATTAAGGAGCCAAAAGGACCCCCAGACTCCTCAGAAATGAAAATATTTGAATCATGCAATTCTTGGTAATATTTCGGTGGCTTTGAATAGACCTTTTCATATCACAAAACGTGTTCGAAATTGGGAAAATCTCTTTTTCTGTCCTTCTCGCCTCAAAAACCCACGACCAATATATTCCCAGCAGAAGAAAAAAAAATTGCCCCCAATCATATTTTTGTATTTTCTTCCTCCACCGTTCACAAGAGACGAAAGGAAGAAAGAATGAAAACGGGGAAGAGGGAACACACACACACACACACGTAGGCAGGGTGCCACGAGTCTCTATAGACGTGGTGCTGTGGGGTTCGTACACACACTCACTCATACACACACACGTACTAAAATAGGTGGAATGATGAATGAGGTACTCTTGCCTTTTCAACACCAGGAGCCTTCCTTCTTCATCACCACCATCACGACTACCACCATCACTATCATCGCCACTACCATCATCCACACCACTACCATCATCACCACCACTACCATCATCACCACCACCACTAACACTACCACCATCATCATCAACACTACCACCACTAACACTATCATCATCACCACTAACACTACCATCATTATCATCACAACCACTATCATCAACACCACCACTACCCCAACCACTAACCTCACCACTAACCAATACCTCACCACTGATGTTAAAGAGGGGGCGTTATGACGAGGGTGGCGTAATAACGAGGGTGGTGTTATAATGAGGGTGGTGTTATAACGAGGATGGTGTTATAATGAGGGTGGTGTTATAATGAGGGTGGTGTTATAATGAGGGTGGTGTTATAACGAGGGTGGTGTTATAATGAGGGTGGTGTTATAACGATGGTAAGTTTATAATGATAAAGTTGTTATAACGATAAAGTGTTGTTATAACGAGGGTGGTGTTATAACGAGGATGCAGTTATAATGAGGGTGGTAAAGTATAATGAGGATGTTATAACGAGGATGGTGTTATAACGATGGTGGGTGTTATAATGAGGTGGTGTTAGTAATGAGGGTGGTGTTATAACGAGGATGGTGTTATAATGAGGGTGGTGGTGTTATAATGAGGGTGATGTTATAACGAGGATGCAGGCGAGAATGAGGGTGGTGTTATAACGAGGGTGTTATAACGAGGTGGTGTGTTATAACGAGGTGGTGTTATAACGAGGTGGTGTTATAACGATGGTGGTGTTATAACGAGGTGGTGTTATAACGAGGGTGGTGTTATAACGATGGTGTTATAACGTGAGGGTGGTGTTATAACGAGGTGGTGTTATAACGATGGTGGTGGGCATAACGAGGTGGTGTTATAACGAGTGGGTGGTGTTATAACGAGGTGGTGTTATAACGATGGTGGTATATAACGATAGTGTTGTTATAACGAGGGTGTGTTATAACGATAGCGTTGTTATAACGAGGGTGGTGTTATAACGAGGGTGCGTTATAACGATAGTGCTGGTTATAACGAGGGTGGTGTTATAACGATGGTGGTGTTATAACGATGGTGGTGTTATAACGAGTGGTGGTGTTATAATGAGGCGGTGTTATAACGATGGTGGTGTTATAACGAGGGTGGTGTTATAACGAGGGTGGTGTTATAACGAGGTGGTGTTATAACGAGGGTGGTGTTATAACGAGGTGGTGTTATAACGAGGGTGGTGTTATAACGATGGTGGTGTTATAACGAGGTGGTGTTATAACGAGTGGGTGGTGTTAAGAACGAGGGTGGTAAGAGACAACGAGGGTGGTGTTATATCGATGGTGGTGTTACAACGAGGGTGGTGTTATAACGAGGGTGGTGTTATAACGAGGGTGGTGTTATAACGAGGGTGGTGTTATAACGATGGTGGTGTTATAACGAGGGCGGTGTTATACGAGGGTGGTGTTATAACGATAGTGTTGTTATAACGAGGGTGGTGTTATAACGATGGTGGTGTTATAACGAGTGGGTGGTGTTATAACGAGGGTGGTGTTATAACGATGATGGTGTTATAACGAGGGTGGTGTTATAACGAGGTGGTGTTATAACGATGGTGGTGTTATAACGAGGGCGGTGTTATAACGAGGGTGGTGTTATAACGATAGTGTTGTTATAACGAGGGTGGTGTTATAACGAGGGTGGTGTTATAACGAGGTGGTGTTATAATGATAGTGTTGTTATAACGAGGGTGGTGTTATACGAGGGTGGTAAGACAACGAGGTGGTGTTATAACGAGGTGGTGTTATAACGAGGTGGTGTTATAACGAGGGTGGTGTTATAACGATAGTGTTAAGTATAACGAGGTGGTGTTATAACGAGGGTGGTGTTATAACGAGGGTGGTGTTATAACGAGGGTGGTGTTATAACGAGGTGGTGTTATAACGGTGGTGTTATAACGAGGGTGGTGTTATAACGAGGGTGGTGTTATAACGAGGGTGGTGTTATAACGATGGTGGTGGTGTTATAACGATGGTGGTGTTATAACGAGGGTGGTGTTATAACGAGGGTGGTGTTATAATCATCGAGGGTGGTGTTATAACGAGGGTGTTATAACGAGGGTGGTGTTTATAACGATGGTGGTGTTATAACGATGGTGTTATAACGAGGGTGGTGTTATAACGAGGGTGGTGTTATAACGAGGTGGTGTTATAATGAGGGTGGTGTTATAACGATGGTGGTGTTATAATCTAGTGGTGGTGTTATACCGAGGTGGTGTTATAACGAGGTGGTGTTATAACGAGGGTGGTGTTATAACGAGGTAAAGGTAACGATGGTGGTGTTATAACGAGGGTGGTGTTATAACGAGGTGGTGTTATAACGTGAGGGTGGTGTTATAACGAGGGTGGTGTTATAATGATGGTGGTGTTATAACGAGGGTGGTGTTATAACGAGGGTGGTGTTATAACGATGGTGTTATAACGAGGGTGGTGTTAACGAGGGTGGTGTTATAACGAGGGTGGTGTTATAACGAGGTGGTGTTATCGAGGGTGGTGTTATAACGATGGTGGTGTTATAACGAGGGTGTGTTAGTAACGAGGGTGGTGTTATAACGATGGTGGTGTTATAACGAGGGTGGTGTTGGCAACGAGGTAAAGCGTAACGAGGTGGTATATGTTATGCGGTAAAGTTATATCGAGGTGGTGTTATAACGAGGGTGGTGTTATAACGACGGTGGTGTTATAAACGATGGTGGTGTTATAACGAGGTGGTGTTAGTAACGAGGGTGGTGCAACGAGTGGTGGTGTTATAACGAGGTGGTGTTATAACGAGGGTGGTGCGTTATAACGATGGTGGTGTTATAACGATGGTGTGTTATAACGAGGGTGGTGTTATATCGAGGTGGTGTTATAAATTGCGGTGTTATAATGAGGGTGGTGTTATAACGATGGTGGTGTTATAACGAGGCGGTGTTATAACGAGGTGGTGTTATAACGAGGGTGGTGTTATAACGATGGTGGTGTTATAACGATAGCGTTGTTATAACGAGGGTGGTGTTATAACGATGGTGCGTTATAACGAGGGTAAAAGTTATAACGAGGGTGGCAGTGTTATAATGAGGCGGTGTTATAATGAGGTGGTGTTAAAAAAGGATGGATTCGCACTTACTCAAGCTTGACTGTACTGTATATCAAGCTGGAACTCTAAAGTCGAATTATAGGCTCAAGCTGGAACTCAAAGCTGAAAGGATGGATAAGCAATTTACTCTAAGCTTGACTGTACTGTATATCAAGCTGGAACTCTAAGCTCGACTATAGGTCAAGCTGGAACTCAAAGCTGGATTGTATTTCAAGCGGGAAATCTAAGCTGATTGTATTCCAAGCTGGAACTCTAAGCTTGACTGCATATCAAACTGAATCTCTAAGCTTAATTGTATATCATGTTTATAAATATGTAGATCAAAGTACATATCGTGTATGTATGTACGGACGTGTAGCAGGGGCAGGGGCAGGGGGCAGGGGTGCAGGAGAGGGAGGAGGGAGGCAGGAGGAGGAGGAGGCAGGAGGAGGGAGGAGGAGGGAGGCAGGAGGGAGGAGGAGGCAGGGAAGGAGAGGCAGGGGAAGGGAGGAGGAGGAGGAGGAGGAGGGAGGCAGGAGGAAAGAGGCAGGAGGAAGGGAGGCAGGAGGAGGAGGAGGGGCAAAGAGGTAGGAGGAAAGGAGGCAGGAGGGAGGAGGAGGGGAGGCAGGAGGGAGGAAGGGAGAGGAGGGATGGAGGAGGGGGAGGAAATTGAGAAGGGTGTCCTACGTGTCTTAATTATGCAGGTACAATGAGAATGGATCACCTGGTCTGGAGTAATGCACGGGGGAGGGAGAGAGGGAGGGAGAGAGGGAGGGAAGGAATGAAGAGGAGGGAAGGAGGAAAAGGACGTGAGACGACTCTTAATGTTTATCTGTAGGTCTTCATAAGCGTCTTCTTCACCCCCCCCCTACCTCTACCTCTACCCACACCTGTAATAGCTGATTTCTGTCCACCTTTAAACTTCTCTCTCTCTCTCTTCCCATAACAAAATCAGGAGTTAAATGTCGCCAAGAGTTACTGTTTGGTTAGGATTAGTGTCGTTAAGAGTCAGCCCATGGCAGGAGTCAATTGGCCAAAGAATGTGGCAGCCCGAGAGTCAAAGCAGCAAGGAATCTATGGCAAAATTAATGCAAGTAAATACAGACAAGAAACTAAAATCTACCTTGACTAATATATTACAAGAAACAGGTAAACAAATATTAAGGTGATCCATCATGGTCCTAATATTCATTAAAAATCTCGTAATTGGGCAGAAACTTCGTGAAAAGAAACAAACTCTATTTTTCTTCTGTTTCGTCATGTTGTATGTCTCGTTGGAGCCGCTGGTGATGATAATAATAATAATAATAATAATAATAATAATAATAATAATAATAATAACAATAATAATAATAATACCTCTCATTTAAATAGCTACAAATTATCACGAACCTATAATACAACACAAAATAAACAACACAAAACACCAATAAAATTAACAAGTAAACATCACCTCACCAATAAAATTAACAAGTAAACATCACCTAAACCTACACGTACAAAAGTTATTCACCCATAAAAAAAACACGCAGACAACACATGGGAAAAAACACACTAATAAACCACGCAAAAAAACGACAGCATAAAACGAACATAAAACACAAACGGTATATGTTTTTCTCCGCTTTTGTTGTATCAGGGTTAACGCAACACCGTGTCAGTGTATACGATAGGCAAAAAAATACACTGTACTCGTTCCTTTACTAACTAACTAGCTAATTCTACACCTTTATGCTGATGATTGCAGTAACTCGCTTTAGGGTGCGAATTAGTAATAAATATACTCAAACTTAAAAGAAAGAAAGAGAAGAGGAATATTAAAGAAAAGAGACATATAAAATAAAGAAATTCGTAAAAATAAATAATCAGAAACGAGAGAAAGAAGACAAAAGAAGATAAATATTAAAGAAAACAGTAAAAGTAAATGAGAGAGACGAGGGAAAAATTCATAAGTGGCAGACCATGAATTTGGGCGGTAAAGAAAGAAGGAAGAATAATGCATGAGAGGTGTTGGGGGCGGCGGGGGTAAGGTCATAACAAAGAAGCATTCAGGAACACTTTACGGGCTTTTGGAGCGACTACAAATGTCCCTCTGAGAAACGGAAGAAGGAAAAGGAAGAGTGGGAAGAAGAGAGGAAGAGGAGAAGGGAAGGGAATGGTAGGGGTAATGGGAAGAAGAAGGAAGATGAAGGGGACGAAGAAAGAGGAAGGGGTAGTGGGAAGAAGGGGGTAGTAGGAAAAAGAAAGAGGAAGAGGGGAAGGAAGAGAAAGGGGTAGTGAGAAGAAGAAAGAGGAAAGGGGAAAAGGGTAATGAGTAGGAAGAATAGCAGTAGTAAGGGGTAGGAAAAGGGGTAAAATAAGACATGAAATGGAAAAAATGCCAAGTTAGAAAGGGGAAGAGGCAAAAAACGAGGAATAGAGGTAAGTAAAATAAAAAAGGTAATTATAACAGGAAATGGGGTAGGGGCAGAGATAAAAGGGGAAGGGGGATATAAAGAAAGGGGAGGGTATAGTACACAGATGTTGCCGACCACAGAGAAGGGCAGGTCAGGATTGCTGGATTGGGACTACTTTAGGGAGGAGGTAGACCCAAGTTAGGAGCTGTTTTGGGGACAATACGTTAACTCGGGGTGACTATTATGGGCCTTAAAGGGACTTCATGGAAGGCTCATTTTCTCGCTGCTCACAGTCCAGGGTGTTGGCGGGGGTGAGCGGTTCGTGTTTTGCTTCGCCACATCCAAGTCCTCCTGATTTCCGAGGGTTCCTATGTTAATTTCTTTTCTGTTTACTGGATACGTGAATTCTCATCTACTAAGTCAATTTACCAACGAAACATACAAGTCCAGCCAAAATATCGATTGAATAACTCAAAGATTTTTCTAATTGCAAGAAGATGAAACCCCCATCGCCAAGTTAAAACGAAAAGATTAGCATAAGAATCTTTTTTGAGAATTTAAACTCCAGCTATCATCTCGGTTTGGCTACGATATAAAAGATACTCCAGTTAAAATGTCGACGAAATTGCTCAAAGACTTAACACCGTAACTAGAAAAGGAGTTTACTGATCCTCGGTTAAATGGAAACAAAAATAATAGCAGACCGATCTTATGAGACTTTAGACACAAGCTTGGCCCCTAAGATGGACGGTGGGCGAGAGACCTGTTCCGAGAATTTGTGAGGTCAGGGGGTAATGGTCGCCGCCTCCTGGTTACCGGAAGGAAGGATGAACACCCTACCCGGATATCACACTATTATCACCCTAAAGCAACGGGAAAGGGGGGGGGGAGGAGGAGGAGATAGCGAAGAAGAAGGAAAAAGGGGAGAGGAGGAGGGAGGGGAGGGAGGGAGGGAGGAGGGAGGGAGGGAGGGAGGGAGGGAGGAGGAGGGAAGGAAGGAAGGAAGGAAGGAAGGAAGGAAGGAAGGAAGGAAGGAAGGAAGGAAGGAAGGAAGGAAGGAAGGAAGGAAGGAAGGAGGGAAGGAAGAAGGAGGAAGGAAGGAGGGAAGGAAGGGAAGGAAAGGAAGGAAGGAAGGAAGGAAGGAAGGAAGGAAGGAAGGAAGGAAGGAAGGAAGGAAGGAAGGAAGGGAAAGAACGAAGAAGGGGGAAGAGAGAGAGAGAGAGGATGGCAGGCAGGTCGTCCAACTCTGCCACACCAATATTTACACTAAACACCGCTGGGATATAAGAACACACCCAGGAAAAGTTTACATCTCTGGGTGTTGAGTTTTGTTTAAAGATGTCTCTCTCATAGTGAGGATAATTAATGTGTTTATCTTCTAGTCATTAACATATATTAAAACACAGGTAAACAGTCTCCGTGAGGTCATTGACTTCAAATTTAATCACAGGCTGAGTTTTGTCAGGTGAAATAAGCTGTGGTGCCTAATCATCAGGTAAAATAAGCTTGGGTGCCTAATCATCATGTAAAATAAGCTGGGGTACCTAATCATCAGGTGAAATGGGGTGTCTAATCTTCACGTGATCCATCAATTGTTTTTCGACATCCCGAATATAAAAGACATTATCTCAACCCCAAGACAGACTTCATTGGCCTAATTAATTATCCACAAATGACGTAAGTAATTATCTTGTAAGGTCATTGTTCTCAAGATCCAAATACTGGCGACCTAAGATAACTTCCGGCTACCACTAATTATCCTGGGATTGTCTCCGAGCAAGATTACGTCACGATGGGTCCTTGGGGGGGGGGGGGCAGGTGGAGGAAGAGAAGAAAGGAAGAGGATTAAGAAGAAGGAGGAAGAAGAGGAGTAGGAGGAAGAGGAAAGGAGGAGTAGGAGGAAGAGGAAAGGTGGAGTAGGGTGAAGAAGAGGAGGAGGAGGAGGAGGAGGAGGACAAGAGGGGAAAAAGAGGAGGTTGGAGGAAGATAATCAAAAGGAAGAAGAAGAAGACAAAGACTGTAAGGAGGAACAGGAACGCCCTCATTTGAATTATGTAAATTATATTTATACTCACCTCACTCCCCGACAACAGAAAAAAATAACAAAAATACTAAATGTTTTATCTAAGAAACACTCAACTTCATCCCTGGTTATGAAGCTTTTACCACGATTACCTCCCCATTCTCTCCCCCCTCCCTTCCTCTCCCCTCCCCTACCTTTCTCTCTCCACCCCTCCCCTTTCTCCCCCTCCCCTCTCCCCCCTCTTGGCCCCTGAGCGCTAAGGAGGGAGGCAGCCACTCGATAATAAACAAGGTAATGCGACAGGTGAATAAACGTGGCCATATATCACCACCTACCTGGACACCTATACCAGAAGGGGTGAGGGAAGGGGTAAGGGGAAAGGGGGAAGATGGAGGGGTGGGGGGGGGGAGGATGGAGGGGTGGGGAAGATGAGGGGTGGGGAGGATGGAGGGGTGGGGGAGGATGAGGGGTGGGGGGGAGGATGAGGGGGTGGGGGGAGGGATGGAGGGTGGGGGGGGGGAGGGATGAGGGGGGTGGGGGAGGATGAGGGGGGTGGGGGGGGGAGGAGGATGGAGGGTGGGAGGATGAAATTGGGGAGGATGAGGGAGTGGGGGAGGATGAGGGGTGGGGAGGATGGAGGTGGGGGAGGATGAGGTGGGGAGGATGAGGGTGGGGGGAGGATGAGGGGGGTGGGGGGAGGGATGGGGGGTGGGGGAGGATGGGGGGTGGGGAGGATGAGGGGGTGGGGGGAGGGGGATGAGGGGTGGGGGAGGGATGAGGGTGGGGGGGGGGAGAGGAGGTGGAGAGACGGTTGGGGGGAAAACCGGGTAGGGGGGGTGGGGCAGGGGGAAGGGGGATGGAGGCCTGCGAATAAGGGTAAAGAAGGTGAAAATGGAAAGGGAGAGGGGGGGCAAGGGGGGGGTAAGGATGGGAGATAGGAAGGAAGGAAGGAAGGAAGGAAGGAAGGAAGGAAGGAAGGAAGGAAGAGAAGAGACAGCTACTGGTGATGCGTCCCTTTAGTGTTTTTAGCTGTTTTTGATAATTTTTTTTTTCAAGTGAGAGATAAGAAAGATAACTGAGAACAAGACGATAAGCAACGAGACATAAAACGAGACGCGACGAGACAGCGAGACAATGAGAGCCGGGAGATAAGATATTAAGATGAAACTCAAATGGGAGAGACGACAACGAGACATAAAACGAGACGCGACGAGCCAGCGAGACAATGAGAGCCGGGAGATAAGATATTAAGATGAAACTCAAAGGGGAGAGACGACAGTTTGGCAGCGAGAACAACAACAACGATACAACGAGGAAAGAGAAGGAGAGACAATGAGACAGAAGAGATCGAGGACAAAGAAAACAACAAGACCGCGAGACAACGAAATGAAGGATTGAGAGAGAGCGAGAACAACGAGACAACGAAATAACTAAAGAGAAGATGTGAGAGAGAGAGCGAGAACAACGAGACAGTGAGATCCAGCGAGACAACTAAAGAGAAGATTGCGAGAGATAGCAAGGATAACGAGACAACACGAGACAGCGAGACAAGGAAACAATAGACTCAGAGATAGCGAGGACAAAAGCCAACAAGAGAAATCGAGACAACGAAACAAAAGACTGCGAGAAAGAGCGAGAAAACGAGAGACCGAGGACAACGAGAGTCAACGAGACAACGAAAGAGGAGACTGCAGGAGAGAGCGAGATCGAGGACAACAAGAGAGCGAGGACAGCGAGAGCCCCGCCCCACATTAATGCAGTATTCACATTTTTTTGTTCCCGGCGGAGCTGTAGAGGTGATCATGCCATAATTTCCGACACTCGGCGGAATAGGCGTCCTGGGAAGGGTGGAGTGGGCGTGGGGAGGGGTGGAGTGGGCGTGGGGAGGGGTGGAGTGGGCATCCTGGCAGAGATGGAGGAAGAGGAGGAGAAATAAGTGTGTGGGGGTCACTTATTTGGACACACCACCTCGCCTTCCCCTAACATCATCCACATTCCCCCTTAACCTCCTCATTCCCCTTAACTCCCTGAACCCCCTTAACCCACATCCCCCTTAACTCCCTGATCCTCCTAACTCCCTGAACCCCCTTAGCCCACATCCCCCTTAACTCTATGAACCCCCTTAACCCTCATCCTTAACACCCTGATCCCCCTTAACTCCCCTCACACCCTACAACTACCCGTTTTGTACCCACATACTCATTCGCTCGTCACCTCCACCTAGTGTGTGTGTGCTCTCTCTCTCTCTCTCTCTCTCTCTCTCTCTCTCTCTTTCTCTCTCTCCTACGCTAACAAGTATTACAACACCACTCAACAACAACAACAACAACAACAAATAAACATCATGATCCTTTAACAAAACAAGGACAACAAAAACAAAGGCTACAGCTACCCAACCAACAACACAATGATGAAAACAACAACAATTCAATCAAGAAAAATAAGAATCAAAACAAATAAACAATTTAAACAATTATTATCAAATAAATCAATAGAAAAAAATAAAATCAATTAAGAAAAACAGTTACGAAAAAACAATTGAGAAAGAAAAAAATAAAACAATCAAAAACAACAATCACGAAAAAAACACCAATGACAAAAACAAACTAACAACGACAATACAAACAACAACAACAACAACAAAACCAAGGAGAAGTGACAACGACACAAGTTAGGAAACAAATGGTATTTCCAAAGTTCTCTCTCTCTCTCTCTCTCTCTCTCTCTCTCTCTCTCTTATTCCATTCTTCCCCTATCCGTCTTTTTCTTTTATCTTCCTCTCCCCGCACCTCCTCCCCCCCCCCACTTCACCCTTCATTCTCTCCCACCCCGTCAATTATCCCCTTCCACCGCCTCTCCATCATTTTACTCTCTTTATCTTCCTCATCCCTCTCTTCTCTACCCCTCCCTTATCTCTCCCTTTTCTTACCCTCTTTACCCTCCCCATCCCTCTCCTCCCTCTCACCTCACCTTTCATCACGCCTCCCACACACCCCTGGCGCTGGCCTCCCACATCCCCAACGCCTCCTCATAGCCTGCACCCCCCTAGTGAGAGGTAGAGGTAGAGGTCAGGGGAGGAGGTCGTGAAGAAGCGCCAGGGTCGGGCAGTGAGACCCATGGACGCGTTCACCACTGTTGCTCCACCTCTCGATTCCCGATAGCGTGGACATCAATGGGGAGGGGGGGAGGGAGGGAGGAGGGGGAGGGAGGGGAGGGAGGGGGGGGAGGGAGGGAGGGGGGGAGGGGAGGGAGGGGGAGGGAGGGGAGGGGGGGAGGGGTTGGAAGAGGGAGGAGGAGGAGTGGATTGGTAAGAAGAGGAAGGAAAGAGGAGGAAAGGAGGGGTTGGTGGAGGAGGAAGGTATCTAGCCATCTGTCTGTCTGTCTGTCTGTCTGTCTGTCTGTCTGTCTGTCTGTCGATGAAGTAGATAAACAGTAGACGTAGAAACAAAACTGAATAATTAATTAAAGATAAATCACAAGACAACAGAAAACGGAGGTGAATCAGACCGCATAAAAACAAGTCAATAACCGCAACATACCGTGTCAATAACTGCAACATACCGAGTCAATAACCGCAACATACCGTGTCAATAACTGCAACATACCGAGTCAATAACCGCAACATACCGAGTCAATAACAGCAACATACCGAGTCAATAACAGCAACATACCGAGTCAATAACAGCAACATACCGAGTCAATAACAGCAACATACCGAGTCAATAACCTCAACATACCGAGTCAATAACAGCAACATACCGAGTCAATAACAGCAACATACCGAGTCAATAACCGCAACATACCGTGTCAATAACTGCAACATACCGAGTCAATAACAGCAACATACCGAGTCAATAACCTCAACATACCGTGTTAATAACCACAACATACCAAGTTAAAATCGTGGGTACTTTCTTCCATACTACGATCATACCAGTACCCAACATACCCCAGCTAACTCGAGTATAACCGGGTATATCTAACTACCAACCAGACAACACGTTCAAGGCGGGAATATACTGCAATATATTCTCAACCATGGTGGGTATATTGGAGCATATTTTTCCTCAAGGTAACACAGCACCCAAGCATAGTGTAGTATAACAATCGTCGAGTAGAGTATAACCTGAGGTATACCCCTGGCCAGTATAACCTGAGGTATACCCCTGGCCAGTATAACCTGAGGTATACCCCTGGCCAGTATAACCTGAGGTATACCCCTGGCCAGTATAACCTGAGGTATACCCCTGGCCAGTATAACCTGAGGTATACCGGCCAGTATAACCTGAGTATACCTGGCCAGTATAACTCTGAGGTATACCCTGGCCAGTATAACCTGAGGTATACCTGGCCAGTATAACCTGAGGTATACCCTGCTTCTGAGGTATACCCTGGCCAGTATAACCTGAGGTATACCCTGCCAGTATAACCTGAGGTATACCCTGGCCAGTATAACCTGATATACCCTGGCCAGTATAACCTGAGGTATACCCCGGCCAGTATAACCTGAGGTATACCGGCCAGTATAACCTGAGGTATACCCCTGGCCAGTATAACCTGAGGTATACCCTGGCCAGTATAACCTGAGGTATACCCCTGGCCAGTATAACCTGAGGTATACCCCTGGCCAGTATAACCTGAGGTATACCCTGGCCAGTATAACCTGAGGTATACCCTGGCCAGTATAACCTGAAGTATACCCCTGGCTAGTATAACCTGAGGTATACCTGCCAGTATAACCTGAGGTATACCCCTGGCCAGTATAACCTGAGGTATACCCTGGCCAGTATAACCTGAGGTATACCCCCAGTATAACCTGGAGGTATACCCTGGCCAGTATAACCTGAGGTATACCCTGGCCAGTATAACCTGAGGTATACCCCTGGCCAGTATAACCTGAGGTATACCCCTGGCCAGTATAACCTGAGGTATACCCCCCGTCAGTATAACCTGAGGTATACCCCTGGCCAGTATAACCTGAGGTATACCCCGGCCAGTATAACCTGAGGCATACCCCTGGCCAGTATAACCTGAAGTATACCCCGGCCAGTATAACCTGAGGTATACCCCGGCCAGTATAACCTGAGGTATACCCCCGCCAGTATAACCTGAGGTATACCCCCCAATATAACCTGAGGTACCGGCCAGTATAACCTGAGGTATACCCCTGGCCAGTATAACCTGAGGTATACCCCTGGCCAGTATAACCTGAGGTATACCCTGGCCAGTATAACCTGAGGTATACCCTGGCCAGTATAACCTGAGGTATACCCCTGGCCAGTATAACCTGAGGTATACCCCTGGCCAGTATAACCTGAGGTATACTTCCGGCCAGTATAACCTGGAGGATACCCCTGCCAAGTATAACCTGAGGTATACCCCTGGCCAGTATAACGGAGGTATACCCCGGCCAGTATAACCTGAGGTATACCTCCAGCAGTAGGGGCCACCACTTACTCTTGACGGATCACCAGCAGGTCTGTCATTACACCTCACACACGGTACTTGGAGGGGGGATGGGGGACTTGGAGGGGTGGAGAGGGCTTGAAGGGGGGGTGGAGGGGCTTGGAGAGGGGGGTGAGGGGCTTGTGCAGTTGAGGAGGAGAGGGAGGGGGGAGACGCCAGACTGGTAGTAGTGGTTGGGGGAGAATGGGGTGGGGTATTAAAGTGGTTGTGGGGATAGGGGGTCTAATGGTGGGGAGAGGAATGGGTGGTGTTGGTGGTGGGAAGAGAGGGGGTGGTGGTGGGGAGGGTGAAGAGAGGAGGATAAGAAGTATAAAGGGGAGGGAAAAGGCAGAGAACAGAGGAGGGAAGGGAGGAAGCAAGAGTAGGGGGGACAAACTGAAGCACCTATAAAACCCTTTCCCCCCCCACACACATGACCCCTAACAACCATGCAAACTAAACAGGTGAATAAAACAGCTGGCCGCTCATAACCACTACCTGGGCCAGTTATTATCCCTTTTACAAACACAACTTGTAAAACACAAGACCTGCATTATGTAGCAAACTCGGCCCAGCGTCACTACACACAAGGCTGACCTCACACACTACCCTGGGACTTCGATCATTGGAGGAAGAAGGAAGAAGAATGAAGCAAGAAGAAGGAAGAAAGAAGAAGGAAGATAATGAAGAAGAAGAAGAAGAAGAAGAAGAATCCCTCACGCGGGGAATATAACATTATCAGTCAGTCACTAATGGAGGAATTTGGTCTCACTCAGGTAAAAGTTGAAAACCCGCTAACTTACACACAACACTCGCTAACTTACACACAACACTCGCTAACTTACACACAACACTCGCTAACTTACACACAACACTCGCTAACTTACACACAACACTCACTAACTTACACACAACACTCGCTAACTTACACACAACACTCGCTAACTTACACACAACTCTCGCTAACTTGCACACAACTCTCGCTAACTTACACACAACACTCGCTAACTTACACACAACACTCGCTAACTTACACACAACACTCGCTAACTTACACACAACACTCGCTGACTTACACACAACACTCGCTGACTTACAACACAACACTCGCTAACTTACACACAACACTCGCTAACCTACTCACAACTCGGCGATTTATACTGATTGCAGGTAAAGGTATATCCAGGCCTCGTCCATATGTTAGTGGTCATTATGTAGAGGAGAAAACTAAGGGTTATCGCCCTTACCTGTCCTTACGGTGACCGACGCCCTGCCATCCTTACCTGCAACGAAAAAGATGAATTTAATAATAATAATAATAATAATAAAAATAATAATAATAATAATAATAATAATAATAATAATAATAAAACAACAACAACAATAACAATAATAATAAATCGTACATAATAATAATGAAACAAAAAAACAATAACAATATTCATAGCGTCACCTCACAACATCACCTTATCTTAATATACCGAATAAAAACAATAAAAAACAAAAAACAAAAGAAAAAACCAGCTGAGGTAATCAACATTGCATGCACGGTAAATAAATAAAAAACCCCAGATTTCCTCCCCCCCCCTGGAGTTTATTACATCACAGACACACGGAAGGAAAACTAGCGAAGGTAATTCTCGAGTTGCTTTTGTTGATATTTTTACAGTGATATAATAAACGACGTGTCATGTGAGCTGAGGTAATACAAAAAAAAAATGATAATAATACCCCAGTTATAGCCAGAAATTATTCCAACAATTAGTGATTCGTAAATTATTGTCTGGTGGAGGTCTATAATCACATGAGCAACACACACGTCAGAGATATGAATTATAGCTTAAGATATTCGAAAAAAATTATATATTGTAGAGTATTAAGATTCCATTATGGATTATATAATGGAGCATAAATGAGGTAAATATAGTTCATGTTGATATAGTAGTTATTGTTGAAAATATATCTTTAATAGGTGTGAGTTTGATGGGGTGAGGTGATGGGGTAGTAGGGTGAGGTGAAGGTGAGGGTGAGTGAGGGTGGGGAGTAGGGTGATGGGGGGTGGGGAGGGGATGGTGATGGAGTAGTAGGGTGAGGTGATAGGGTGAGGTGATGGGGTAGGGGAGGGTGATGGAGGTGGGGGGGTAGATGGTGATGGGGTAGGGTGAGGTGAGGAGTGGTGGGGTGAGGTGATGGGGTAGTAGTGAGGTGAGGGGTATGGGGTGGAGGGTGAGGTGGGGTGAGGTGATGGGGGTAGGGTGAGTGAGGGGTAGTAGGGGTGGGGTGATGGGGTGAGGGGTGGGTGAGGTGATGAGGAGTGGGGTAGATGGTGATGGGAGTAGGGTGAGGTGATGGTGGGTGGGGTGAGGTGATGGGGTGATGGGGTGAGGTGATGGGGGAGTGGGGTGAGGTGATGGGGTAGGGTGGTGTGGGGTAGTAGGGTGAGTGATGAGTGCAGGGGAGGATGATGGGGTATGGGAGATGGGGTGATGGGGTGAGGGAGAGGTGATGGGAAAGTTGAGGTGATAGGGTAGAGTGAGGTGATGGGAGTAGAGTGGGTGATGGGGTGGTGGGGTGAAGGTGATGGGGAGTAGTAGGGTGAGGTGATGGGGTAGTGGGGGGATGGTGATGGGGTAGTGGGGTGAGGTGATGGGGTGGGGGGTGATGGGGTAGTAGGGTGAGGTGATGGGGTGGGGTGGTGGGGTGAGTGGGGTGAGGTGATGATGGGGTGAGGTGATGGGGGTGGGGAGGGGATAGGGGGTGAGGTGATGGGGGTGATGGGGTAGTAGGGTGAGGTGATGGGGTATTGGGTGAGGTGATGGGGTGGGGAGGATGATGGGGTAGGGAGATGGTGATGGGAGTGAGGAGATGGTGATGGGAGAAAGTAGGGTGAGGTGATGGGGTGAGTGAGGTGATAGGGTGGAGTGGGGTGATGGGGTGGTTGGGTGAGGTGATGGGGGTAGTAGGGTGAGGTGATGGGGTGTGGGGGGATGGTGATGGGGTAGGGGAGGGTTGATGGGGTGGTAGGGTGAGGTGATGGGGTAGTAGGGTGAGGTGATGGGGGTGGGGGTGATGGGGTGGGGATGAGTAGGGTGAGGTGGGGTGGGAGGGGACGTGATGGGGTAGTGGGGTGAGGTGATGGGGTAGGGAGACGATGTGTAGGGTGAGGTGATGGGGTGAGGAAGGGTGTGGGGTGTAGGGTATGGGGTGTGGGTGAGTGGGTGGGGTGGGGAGTGGGGGGTGGATGGGGTAGTAGGGTGGGTGATGGGGTGAGGGGTGGGTGAGGTGATGGGGTAGTAGTATGGGGTAGTAGGGTGATGGGGTAGTAGGGTGAGGTGATGGGGTAGTAGGGTGAGGTGATGGGGTAGTAGGGTGAGGTGATGGGGTAGTGGGGTGAGGTGATGGGGTAGTAGGGAGGGGTAGTGGGTGAGGTGATGGGGTAGTAGGGTGAGGCGATGGGGTAGTAGGGTGAGTGATGGTGATTAGTAGGGTGAGGTGAGTCAATGATGATGGGGTAGTAGAGGTGATGGGGTAGTAGGGTGAGGTGATGGGGAGTAGGGAGGGTGATGGGTGTAGGGTGAGGTGATGGGGTAGGGGAAGGTGATGGGGTAGGGGGATGGTGATGGGGTAGTAGGGTAAGGTGATGGGGTATAGGGTGAGGTGATGGGGCAGTAAGGGTGAAGTGATGATGAGATGGGAGGGGGAATGCTCGTACATAGAGAGCTGTATGTGGTAATTTATCAGTTCATTTCTACTACTACCACCACCACCATTATTACAACCACCACAGCAACAACTATCACTACTACCACCATCACCACCACTATCTCACACACCACTAATACACACAACAACACATGCACCAATACCGCCCCCACCCGGCACCCTGCAACACATCCAATCTCGCTCAACAAAGCCTTATTACCAATCAACAACTGACGGGTGTCAGCTATGGTCCCTCTCCCCCACCCTAAACCCCCATGGCTGACGTCGCCTCAATCCGTCAGAAGGTCCAAGCTGACAATTTAGACGGTATCATTTACAAGCTTTCCACACCCACAACTGGTATCGATAAGGGTGTCAGCTCTGGTCTTCACACACACACAAGGGAAGACGTTGATTTTTGATGTCAGGAGAACAAGCTGACATGATGCATTTTAGCTATGAGTTCCTGCAGCTGACAACATCCACGGCTGATAAGAACATTAGCACAAGACAACACTAATAATAATGACTTAATAACTTGTCTATTGTATTGTCGATTAAACGTAATAATAACACCTGTACAATAATCTGTCACTACTTGTCACAGGTAACGTCAAAATGTTTATTGTTCCTTCATTTCTCTCGTTTGCTTCTTGCATTCACGTGATTCTTGCAACATTCTTAAGGATTCGTTGATCATTGTTACCTACTCTTTAATTATGCATTCTGCGTGCAGGAGATAATCGTTTGTTCGAGACTCATAATGCTTGTTTCTCCTGTGCTTGCTGGTGCTTCATAATGCTTGTTTATCCTGTACTTGCTGGTGATTCATGATGCTTGTTTCTCCTGTGCTTGCTGGTGATTCATGATGCTTGTTTCTCCTGTGCTTGCTGGTGCTTCATAATATCTTGTGCCTCCTGTTGTTGATAATGCTTGTTTCTCCTGTGCTTGCTGGTGCTTCATAATGCTTGTTTCTCCTGTGCTTGCTGGTGCTTCATAATGCTTGCTTTTCCTGTGCTTGCTGGTGCTTCATAATATCTTGTGCCTCCTGTTGTTGATAATGCTTGTTTCTCCTGTGCTTGCTGGTGCTTCATAATGCTTGCTTTTCCTGTGCTTGCTGGTGCTTCATAATATCTTGTGCCTCCTGTTGTTGATAATGCTTGTTTCTCCTGTGCTTGCTGGTGCTTCATAATGCTTGCTTTTCCTGTGCTTGCTGGTGCTTCATAATATCTTGTGCCTCCTGTTGTTGATAATGCTTGTTTCTCCCGTGCTTGCTGGTGCTTCATAATGCATACTTTTCCTGCGCTTGCTGGTGCTTTATAATGCCTGCTTGCTTGCTGGTGCTTCATAATGCTTGTTTCTCTTGCTGCTGCTTGCTGGTTGCTTGCTTCATAATGCTTGTTTCTCCTGTGCTTGCTGGTGCTTGCTGGTGCTTCATAATGCTTGTTTCTCCTGTGCTTGCTGGTGCTTCATAATGCTTGTTTCTCCTGTTGTTGATAATGCTTGTTTCTCCACTACTTGCTGGTGTTTCATGATGCTTGTTTCTCCACTGCTTGCTGGTGTTTCATGATGCTTGTTTCTCCACTGCTTGCTGGTGTTTCATGATGCTTGTTTCTCCACTGCTTGCTGGTGTTTCATGATGCTTGTTTCTCCACTGCTTGCTGGTGTTTCATGATGCTTGTTTCTCCACTGCTTGCTGGTGTTTCATGATGCTTGTTTCTCCTCTGCTTGCTGGTGCTTCATAATGCTTGTTTCTCCACTGCTTGCTGGTGTTTCATGATGCTTGTTTCTCCACTGCTTGCTGGTGTTTCATGATGCTTGTTTCTCCTCTGCTTGCTGGTACTTCATAATGCTTGATTCTCCTCTGCTTGCTGGTGTTTCATGATACTTGTTTCTCCTCTGCTTGCTGGTGGTTCATAATGCTTGATTCTCCTCTGCCTGCTGGGATCTCCGCTTGTTAACAATATATCACGTTATCAACTTTGTAATATAATTGCCTGAGAAATTTAAAACGACTCAAAATACTCTTTTTTCACACTTAAAATACCACGTTTTGAACCTTTAGATGTGATAGTTCCCTTAATGTAGTAACTCAATTAAACAACACATTTAAATGCACAGTTTCCTTTAAATAACTCAACAGCACACTCCCTTAATAACTCAACAGCACACTCTCTTAATTAACTCAACAGCACACTCCCTTAATAACTCAACAGCACACTCTCTTAATTAACTCAACAGCACACTCCCTTAATAACTCAACAGCCCACTCCCTTAAATAACTCAACAGCCCACTCCCCTAAATAACTCAACAGCACACTCCCTTCAGGCAGTCCCTTAAATAACTCAACAGCACACTCCCTTAAATAACTCAACAGCACACTCCCTTAAATAACTCAACAGCACACTCCCTTAAATAAATCAGCAGCACACTCCCTTAAATAAATCAGCAGCACACTCCCTTAAATAAATCAGCAGCACACTCCCTTAAATAACTCAACAGCCCACTCCCTTAAATAACTCAACAGCCCACTCCCTTAAATAACTCAACAGCACACTCCCATTAAATAACTCAACAGCACACTCCCTTAAATAAATCAGCAGCCCACTCCCTTAAATAACTCCAATAGCCCACACCCTTAAATAACTCAACAGGCTGTCCCATTAAATAACTCCAAGAGGCCATACACCCCCCCAACACTCGACTCTAATCACTAATGCTACTTGGTAATGCTTGCTAATTCAGCCTCATATAGCCAGACGATTCATAATGCCCGGCTGATAATGTTCTTGCAAGCGTTAATTGTTTTGCGCTGGATCACACACGCCGCTACACACACATCCACCCACCCACACACACACACACTTAAAAATACTAACACACCATACACACACGCATATACACACAGGTAAAAATACTCACACAGGTACACAGACACGTATAAACATTAATGCAAGATGAGGAGGAGGATACATGGTGGCTAATGACGATGCAGCCAGTCAGCCACCCAGTCAGTCAGTATGTGTTCCAACCAGCCAGACAGTCTGCCAGCAAACCAGTTAGTGTTCCAAGTAGCCAGACAGACACTTAGCCACCCAGCAAGCCAGCTAGCTTATGCAGAAAGACAACCAGCCAGTTAGTCTTCCAGTCAGCCAGCCAACCAGCTAGTTATTTTTCTAACCAGTCAGCCAGCCAGCCAGCAGACGTCCCCTAATGGCTGGCACCTAATTAAAAAAAAAAGCACCACCACCACTTCGGTCCCCTCACAGGCTTAGACAGGAACACGAGTGAACTATTTTGTTTTGGTTCCCCTTTACCATACCTTTTCCCTCTTCTTCCTTTGTATTTGTTTGGTTTTCCCATTTCTGTAATTGTTCCCTCTTTCTCCCATCATCATTGCATTTGTTTTGATTCCATCTTTGCGAGCCCTATCGCCCCCCTTTCTTCTCCCCTTGTCATTGTTCTAATTCTCTCTTCTGTGAGTTTCCCCTCTTCATTACTTTTATACTGATCCCCATTTTCTGTTCCTTCCCCTCCCTCTTCTCCTCTATTAATCTCTTTTCCTTCCTTCCCATTAACCTCTTCCACCCTCTCTCTCTCTCTCTCTCTCTCTCTATTTATTTCCCCTCGCCTCTTTCATCTTCCTTCCTCTAATCATCTATCTCTTACTCCCCACGTATTTATCCTCCCTCTCTTATTCTTTTTCCCTCCCTTTCCTTTCCATCTCTTAGCATCACTTATTTTTCCTTCCTGAATCTCTTTTTCCCTTCCTTTCTCTCCCCGTGCCCCCTCCCTCTCTTCTCTCCTCCCCCCCCCTTTATTTCTCCATCACCCTTCTTTCCTCCCTTATACTTATTCTCCCTCTTTCCTTCTCTCCCTCACGCTTCAACAAAATAAGAAAGTTGAGTATCCATAATTATAATGCCTTGTTTGTCAGAGAGAGAGAGAGAGAGAGAGAGAGAGAGAGAGAGAGAGAGAGTGTGTGTGTGTGTGTCAGTCACTTTAGTCCCCACGTACGCGTCAGTGTAGTTCTATGCACAGTTCCGTTCAGAAGTTGGCGGTACACTGGCGGTGAAGGGGACAGAGTCTGTTGTACAGTACCCTTCCCGGACGACAGGTCCAGCTGGGAAAGGAAAATTCCTTGCCAGTAGAGATGGTAAGAAGCTGAACATGTCACCCAGGCCATGTGTACCACCATGGCCAGAGTCCTGCACACGAGCCGAGACAGTGTACTGCTATGTATGTATGTATGTATGCGTGTCCAAATGGACCTTGTATGCGTGTCACAATCTTTCCGCGTGTCCTTTGTTTGTATAGCAATGCAGGAGTCCCTGTGTGTGTGTGTGTGTGTGTGTGTACAAACATATCGCACTTCCTATTTTAGTACGTAACCTTGTATGATTCCGTATATTCCTTTGTTTGTGTACGTGTATCATGTACGTATATGTGTGCATTCTTGAGGGTGATTGTATTTCAGTATTGTACGTGCAGTATACTGTATATATGAATGAATTTGAAAGTATTTTTTTACATGTATTCCGATATCCATTCAGAGTGTGTGTGTGTGTGTGTGTGTGTGTGTGTGTGTGCTCAATGGTCCTGCTGTGTGTCTGAATCACTTTGTCCATATTTATGCCGGCATACCTTGAGCCTCCGTTTGTGTTCGTGTGCATGGCACGGCTTTCGTGTGCGTGGCGTGTCGGGCGTGCTTGGCCATTATTCATGTCCGTAGCGTGGGGTTTCGTGGCGGTGTACTGTGAGCCAAGGTCCGTGTACGTGCCGCGGAATGCCGGGCCAAAAGGTGCGCCGTGGTGCTTGGTGTGCCGCGGTGCTTGTGCACGTTGCGTGCGCGTCTGGCCCAGTTCCGTGTGCTTGTGCGTGTGCGTGTCGAGGATATTAGAAGTTACTCCCTTTGAATATAAAGGAATTTATACTGTGCGTGCGTACTTCAAAGGCATTGTATTTTTGCTTCCCTCTCCCCTCCCCTCCCTCCCCTCTTTTCCCCCTCCCCCTCCCACCTACGTGTTTTAGTGAATTTCTCTGTGACGAGTATCGTGCCGGTGGTTCCCAGGCCTTTAATTGTACCGCCACTGTGTTCAATTATGAATACGTCCAGCCTCGGGGGGAAAGGTGGGAGGGTGGGAGGGGGAGGAGGGAGGAGGAGGGAGGGAGGGTGGGAAGGGAGAGAATGGGAGGTGGGTGGGTAATGTGGATGGAGAGGTGAAGGAAGGCAGGAAGGAAGGAAGAGAGAGAGGTGGCGGGGGGAAGGAAGTGAAGAAGGGAAAAATCAGGGAGGGAGGAGGGAAGTGAGGGAGGGAGGAAATGTAGGAGGAAGGAAAAGCTATAAGGAGAGAGATAAAACAGAGGAATGGGGACAGGAAGGAAAAGGAGAGAAGGAAAGGAACAATGGCAAACGATATTAAAAAGTAAAGATGAGAAGGAATGAAGAGTAAATAAGTAGAACACGAATACAGAGATAAAAAATGGAAAAGTGGAAAGAGAAAGCGAAAGAGAGAGGAGAGAGAGAGAGAGAGAGAGACAAGCCAGTCAGTCAACGATATTAATAACACAAGGTAACTTCCTTAAAAAGTACAGCACACAGAGACCCTAGACACTACACCAAAACATCAACAACAACAACCTGTACTATACCTGAACACGTCAAAGGCTTGTCGTGCAAATAGCCACCGGACGTCCCTGGCTATATACACGTCGACATAAACAACAGACTGAGACACACATATCAAAAGGGACTGTGTTATTAATTGAAGGCAGGGAGGTTACTGATGAAGATGACCTAATAACTTCATGTTTAACATCTTTATTTAACAGTTCTAAGAAATGTAAATACGCGCGCACACACACGCACACACACACACACACACACACACACACTAGTAGTCGAAACTTACAGAACAGAAAAACAAATATATTCAATAAAAACACCTATACTGTATGTAACCACTAAATGCATACAACACAAACAACCAAACAGAGAGAATACAAACACCTCATAAAACAGGTAAACACGGAGCTAATTGACAGGTAAATCGATTAATTAAACGTAAGACAATAATTAAGTCACAATACATTACCTCCGGCGCCCACAGACGTTAACTTTCACTTTCACTTGGTCAATAAAAAGTCTAGTACGAGGTGTGAGGTCAGGGCAGGGAGGAAGGAACGAGAGGTCATTTTAAGAGGTTACCTGTAGTGGGATGACCGTCAGTGTACCTATACTTTAAGTTACCTGTAGCGGCCACAAGGACAAGTTATTTGCAAATTACTTGTAGAATGATGATATGTCGCTGGTACCTGTAAGTTACCTTTAGTGACGACGAGACACACACACACACACACACACACACACACACACACACACACACACACACACACACACAGTTAATACGTTATGTGCTTGTGTTGATGAATGGTTGTGTGCGTTAATGCTCTGTACGCGTTGATACGTATGTGTGTGATAATGTGTTCAAGTTCGTTGACTCGCGTGCGTGCGTTAATGCGTATATGTGCGTGTGCTTGGTGTTTATCGCGGCGGGTCTGGGTGTTTGTCTACAGGAGGGACCGCCAGGGAGGAACAACCACCCAATTTGGCTATATTGGCTTAGCTCCCGTGACTGACAACCCAGAGGGGAGATGTGGCGGGTGTAAGGGAGAGTAAGGGGGGAGGTGGTGTAGGTAAGGGGGAGGTGGTATAATGGGGAGTGGGGGTGGATGGTATGAAGAGGAGGATTGTGGGAAGAGGTGGGTGCAAGGTGAAGTAAGAGGAAGGAGGCTGTTGGGAGGGGACGGGTGTTAGGGGGTTCAGGGTGTGGGGCGAGAAGTGTGCAAGGGGGGAGATGGTCTGTAGGGAGAGAGAGGAAAGGGGATCTGGGGGGATATAGAGAGATGAGGAAAAGGGAATACGGGTGAATAGGGTCCGGGCGTCTGACGTAGATCAAACGACTGAAAAATGGCTAAGACTATCCAAGAGTCGTACGCTAAATATCAACATGGAAAATAATAATAAGGATAATATATGAAAATAGAACAAAATAAATCCTGGTCACTATAATACAGGTAAGGAGGATCAGTGGACACATTAAAGTGTTATAAACATGATGGCCCAGGGGCTGATCCTCCGAGCCAATGAATATTCTCCATAAACTCAGGCACCATGAACACCAACACCCGGGAGTACGCGGAAATGACCTGAGCCGCTACAGCAGCCTCCAGGTCTTTTAGAAACGTAAACCTGCATTACCATAAGTTAATAGAAGCAGAGAGGGAGAAATAAACAGGAGTAGTAGCGGGCGGCGCCACGTCCTGCATCCACAACTTCCAGGTTCCAGATGTGTTCTGGAGCTCAAGTGTCTGGAAGGAAGGTCTTGCTTGGCCGAGCGTCAAGGCAGGGCCACGGCTTAACATAAATGCGACGAGATGGTGATCTTGAGGAGTTACCTGATCCTTCAGGGTCATAAAGACACTACATCCTGGCCTCAGTACCAGCAGCCCGGCCATTAAAACACTTATCAGCCACATCTACACCGTCACATCTTGTATCACAAAGGCCATCCTGCGCCGCTAAGTTCCCCTCAACATGAAACCTTTACTGATAGTCCCTATAAGGTGAACATCTCCCAGCTATCAAGAAGTGTTTACTTGCAGGGGGGTTGTGTCCTTACTGCAGAACATGAACTGTACCACCCGCCTTCATTAAGCACGACCACCTTATCAATATATCAGCTATTTTTATGTACTCTTATATTGTTTTTATTTAACAGTGTTACATCGGTAGAAATTTCAATATAACCTTTTTAAAGCAAATTTAAAAATTATTTTAACCCTCGTCTCTTGATTTTCTTCCAATCTCAAATAAAGTAAAAAATCACCAGCTTAACCTACATTGACTTTACTCAATAAAACCGAACGGTATTGCCAGGTTAACCTAGACGTATAAAATAATAATCGACCTTAAGTAATAATAACCAAGTAAATCTTAATCTTATGAAACTAAACCAGTGTGTGGGTCAGGCTGGGGAGGAAACATTTCGCTAATATAAGGATTTTAACTACAAAGTAAAATTATATAACGTTTCCTGTGAATCTCTTTAAAATATTTCTTTTTTCAAACCGATGCCCCACGTGTTGGTACAGGTGCAGGACAACGTGCTCTGCCCTAAGCTGGTTCAGTCGTCTCCCTAAGGTCAAAACTCATGAACCTCCACCACTTGCCCTGGCTCTTACTTACGGTCATTCTGGACGAAGGCTTCAGGTCCATATATCCAGATCTTCATCTATGTTACAACACTAATGGTTACTAAAGCAAGTGGACGAGTGACTCGGTTATTCTACAAGAAACAAAAACTTGGGGAAGGGTCTGGCCACACACTTGAGTCTGAAACATTTACCAGTAAACCTATTTCATAATTTACTTTTTCAACGTTGTACGAAATTACAGTTCAGCAAATTTTATAGAACAAAATTGCTTCCATAACTGAATTAAGCAGGACAACCTCATATAACCATCACTGTAGGAACTCCTGTACTGGCCCGCTAACAAAGAGATATAAATCAGGTATAAACGATGCTCCTCGGCGCGTACAATACATCACTGGGGTAGTTAGCTGGCGGTGGCTGGGTCTGGCCATCACCGGGGATGACGTGTCGATTATTTTCATTAAGGAGGTGTCGGGAGGGATCAAGTGTGTAGTGGGTGACGCAAGCAGGTCAGGGCAAGGAGGTGGAAGACGCTCTCACAAACACTATTCCCCCCCCCTTCTCCTAGCTCCAGTTATGTCTCCAGCACGAGCAATCACCAGCGTTTGGCGTTCCCTCCACCTCGGATAGAAATACTTCATAAAAACTTCGCCAGGGTAAAAGTTCGCCCGCTTTCTGCCCGCAGTGGCGCTCTATCCGTCACCGACACACCTCATCATTATTCACACCACTGATGGGGAAAATTAATTGATTCACTGGTGAATAAAGACGACAACATGAACTGAAAATATATTACTGTAGTATCTTTGTTATTAGAGAATACTCATTAACACACAAGAGGTTTATTTGCATATTCATGGTGTGAAAGCCGAGCACCGTCCACACTCAACAACACACACACAAATCCTGACATATTACACAGTACTTATTCCGTGTGTGTGTGTATGTGTGTGTGTGTGTGTGTGTGTGTGTGTGTGTGTGTGTGTGTGTGTGTGTGTGTGTGTGTGTGTGGTGTGTGTGTGTGGTGTGTGTGTGTGTGTGTGTGTGTGTGTGTGTGTGTGTGTGTGTGTGGTGTGGTGTGTGTATGTGTGGTGTGTGTGTGTGTGTGTGTATGTGTGTGTGTGACCACCTAAAAAAATAGCTATGAAAAGTTAACATCACAGGTTGAGGTTCAATAAACAGTATGGAGAAGAACCCTTGTTAATAAATATCACCATAGTACAGCAATACACAAACAAGCTGTACCATAATCACCATCTGTACTATAATCACAAGCTTTTACCATGATCACCAGCTGTACCATGATCACCATCTGTACCATGATCACCATCTGTACCATGATCACTATCTGTACCATAATTACCATCTGTACAATAATCACCATCTGTACCATGATGACAAGCTTTTACCATGATCACCATGTACCATCTAATCACCATCTGTACCATAATCACCATCACCTGTACCATGATCACATCTGTACCATAATCACCATCTGTACCATAATCACCATCTGTACCATGATCACAAGCTTTTACCATGATCACCTTCTGTACCATGATCATCATCTGTACCATAATCACCATCTGTATAATCACCATAATCACCAGCTGTACCATACCATCTGTACCATAATCACAAGTTTACCATGATCACCAGCTGTACCATGATCACCATCTGTACCATAACCATCTGTACAATAATCACCATCTGTACCATGATGACAAGCTTACCATGATCACCATCTGTACCATAATCACCATCTGTACCATGTACCATAATCACCTTTTACCATGATCACCAGCTGTACCATGATCACCATCTGTACCATGATCACCATCTGTACAATAATCACCATCTGTACCATGATGACAAGCTTTTACCATGATCACCATCTGTACCATAATCACCATCCGTACCATAATCACCATCTGTACCATGATCACCTTCTGTACCATGATCATCATCTGTACCATAATCACCATCTGTACCATAATCACCATCTGTACCATGATCACAAGCTTTTACCATGATCACCTTCTGTACCATGATCATCATCTGTACCATAATCACCATCTGTACCATAATCACCATCTGTACCATGGTCACCATCTGTACCATAATCACCAGCTGTACCATAATCACCAGCTGTACCATGGTCACCATCTGTAACATAATCACCAGCTGTACCATAATCACCATCTGTACCATAATCACCATATGTACCATAATCACCATCTGTACCATAATCACCATCTGTACCATAATCACCATCTGTACCATAATCACCAGCTGTACCATAATCACCATCTGTACCATAATCACCATCTGTACCATAATCACCATATGTACCATAATCACCATCTGTACCATAATCACCATCTGTACCATAATCACCATCTGTACCATAATCACCAGCTGTACCATAATCACCATCTGTACCATAATCACCATCTGTACCATAATCACCATATGTACCATAATCACCATCTGTACCATAATCACCATCTGTACCATAATCACCATCTGTACCATAATCACCAGCTGTACCATAATCACCATCTGTACCATAATCACGAGCTGTACCATAATCACCATATGTACCATGATCACCAGTTGTACCATAATCACCAGCTGCACCATAATCACCAGCTGTACCATAATCACCAGTTGTACCATAATCACCAGCTGTACCATAATCACCAGCTGTACCATAATCACCAGTTGTACCATAATCACCAGCTGTACCATAATCACCAGCTGTACCATAATCACCAGTTGTACCATAATCACCAGCTGCACCATAATCACCAGTTGTACCATAATCACCAGCTGTACCATAATCACCAGCTGTACCATGAACACCATCTGTACCACTGTAAACATTCGCCCTTGAGAGGTACAATATACTGATACTCTAAAAAAAATCACAAGCGAAAACTGAATCTAACGTTCGTCAGGTGAAGAAAGTCACACTACGGGGTGGGAGAGAAAGCCAGTTCTACTTGGGCAAGGGTTAAGAGTCTGTTCTTTAGTTCAGTATAATGTTATTTTATGTTTGATCTTACTTACCCCTGGCGGCACACTTAAGAACAAATCGAACAAGAAATATATCAACATACTTCTACTGTACACGTTTTTCCATCATTACACATGAACAGGTATATATATGCGTATACCTCGTACTTGTACATTTCAGCTTTGTGCGATACATACACACACACACATACATCATCCATCACCATCAAACCCCCCAACCCATGCACGCACATACACGCAGGCACACACGCAAAAGCATACTCATACACAATACATACACAAGAACGTAGAGAACAGCACAAACGGCACAGCACAAACGCAAAAGCATTTGTTTTATTCTGTTGATGGGAAGTTGGCGTGAGGCATCGCGAACGGGGAGCGATGTGGAAGCCTTTGACGAGCTGGTGCCAACTTACTGTAGTGCGTTTAGGTCATACACGCTACTGCAGGCATACATCAGGCCGTGGTCGTTGCTACAATCATACATGGGCAGGGTACATCTCTACAGTCAACCATGAGGGGGAGGAGGAACTGGTTTTCTTGGTGTCCAACATGAATGGTAGGAACCACAGATACAAGTTTGAGACTTCAATGTAATCATGAATAGCTCTCAACAGTGACTTGTAATCATCCTTAGCGAGTTACAGGAATTCAGCCCTGGAAAAAGAGGCTAAGAGAAAAAGTTCCAGGCCATGGAACAGAGAGCAGGACTGATATACTTCCTGGAACACAGAGCAGGGGTACACATCCAGACTCTGGAACACAGCTGGACTGGTATACTTCCTGGAACACGGAGCAGGGGAACACATCCAGACCCTGGAACACAGAGCAGGACTGGTATACTTCCTGGAACACAGAGCAGGGGAACACATCCAGACCCTGGAACACAGAGCAGGGGAACACATCCAGACCCTGGAACACGGAGCAGGGAACACATCCAGACCCTGGAACACAGAGCAGGACTGGTATACTTCCTGGAACACAGAGCAGGGGCACATCCAGACCCTGGAACACAGAGCAGGGGAACACATCCAGACCCTGGAACACAGAGCAGGGGAACACATCCAGGCCCTGGAACACAGAGCAGGACTGGTATACTTCCAAATTCGAGAAGACAATCCATGAGTATAAGTCAAGGTATTGAAACGAGGTTGATAAAACACAATTCCTGGAGAGAGAGAGAGAGAGAGAGAGAGACAAATGCCGACAGACAAAGAGGGAGGAAGACCCCGACAGTAGATAAGGATAAATGTACCTTCACCCACCACCTTAGTGATGAGGAATAGAGTAATAATGACCTCCACTACCTGCACCCCAGCCTGGCCATCCCACTACCTGCACCCCGGCCTGGCTACCCCCTACCTTCACTCCACCCTGGCCACAACCTACCTCCACCCTAGCCTGGCTACCTACCTCCACCCCAGCCTGGCCATCCCTTACCTCCAATCCAGCTTGGCCACCACCTACCTCCACCCCGGCCTGGCCACCCCCCTACCTGGCCACCCTTCATGAAGACCTCGTTACGGTCATCAATCTTGAGGCAGCTTATCAACTTCTACAAATATTGATTCATATTACGCCTTCAGTATTATGCCATCATGTCTGTCTGTCTGTCTGTCTGTCTGTGTGTGTGTGTCTGTCTGTCTGTCTGTCACCTTGACCCATGATAAATGACGTCATAATACAATAATACATTAAAACTATATTGTAAAGTTGACGTCATAAGAGAGATGTGATAAATGAGTCAATTTGTGAGTAATGATCATGTGAGTAAATATAAGACTCAATGTATCGCGACTCATTCTATGTATCTAATATACTATAGGACTAGCCGTGTGTCTGTCTATCTGTCTGTGTGTGTCTGTCTGTTCTGGGCAGCCGAAACGGCACAATCATTTTTCATCAAACTTGGTGGCAAAATCGCAAAAAATTCGTAGAGCGGAACAAACCTGGTCTCATGTCGATGGTTTCTTTAGGAAGACATTAATTAACCATTTATTTTTACGATGGAAAACGATGCAAGTCTACGGACCTGGCGCACCCTAATTAACCATGCAGGTCTACGGACTTGGCGCACCCTTATTCGCTGTACCCTGTCAGGAGCATTCAAACTTTCACAAGGGCACGAAGGGCCGGCGATCACTTGTTATGTATCTATGTATCTTGACTCATTCTACATTATTATGTCTATGTATCTTGAATCATTCTATGTATTATGCATCTCGACTCATTCTATGTATTTATGTATCTTGACTCATTCTATGTATTTATGTATCTTGACTCATTCTATGTATTATGTATCCTGACTCATTCTATGTATTATGTATCCTGACTCATTCTGTGTATTGTATCGTGACTCATTCTATGTATTTATGTATCATGACTCATTCTATGTATTATGTATCTTGACTCATTCTATGTATTTATGTATCATGACTCATTCTATGTATTATGTATCTTGACTCATTCTATGTATTATGTATCTTGAATCATTATGTATTATGTATCATGACTCATTCTATGTATTATGTATCCTGACTCATTCTATGTATTTATGTATCTTGACTCATTCTATGTATTATGTATCCTGACTCATTCTATGTATTATGTATCCTGTCATTCTGTGTATTAGGTATCTTGAAGCAATATGTATTATGTATCTTGACTCATTCTATGTATTATGTATCTGACTCATTCTATGTATTATGTATCTTGATTCATTCTATGTATTATGTATCTCGACTCATTCTATGCATTATGTATCTGACTCCTGTATTATGTATCTCGACTCATTATATATATATGTATCTCGATTCATTCTATGTACTATGTATCCTGACTCCTGTATTATGTATCTCGATTCATTCTATGTATTCCTGAGCGTTGTGTAATCTCTGTACCTGTAATTGTCTTTGTATCTTTACTGTATTGCGTCTAAATTAATAACATGAAATGAAATACGTTGTTTATGTGATCAAATATGTGGAGTTTAGATGCAGTTTAATTAACCTTTGTGCTGCAGTGAGCGAGTGAGTGAGTGAGTGAGTGTGTGTGGTAAAATATAATTAATTTAACGGTTTATTGAAGGCTTGCAAAGGCTGTGTGTGTGTGTGTGTGTGTGTGTGTGTGTGTGAGAGGAGTGAGTGAGTGATGATGAGTGAGTGAGTGAGTAAGTGAGTGTGAGGTGTGTGAGTGAGTGAGTGAGTGTACAAAACCAATCACAGTAAGAGTTCAAGGGGAAATAAACTCATCCAGCCAATAACAACATTAATGACCAGCGTAATTAAGAGTGATGATCAATTAACATAACCCAATTGACTTCATTACCTCCCAATACCCAACTAACAGATAATTAGCACCATCATTATCTACAACTAACACCAACATACAAATAAACATTTGATAATTAAAAAATAACTAAACATTTTGATACTTTGATAAAAAACACACATTCAAAACACTACCTAAACACATTAATAAACAAGGCTTTCCACCCAATACCTAGCATGACCTAATACACAATAGGTCAAAGGTCAAAAAAGGTCATATTATCCACAGTACAATTAACTAATGCTTACCTACTGATATTTATACACTCCAAACTTCATACTCGTATAAACCATGTTCGTTTAAATTATCCATGACCCATAATAAGAACAGGTGAAGTTAAGGTCACTACAGAAAGGTCAAAGTTCACCATATACAAATTTCAAGGAAAATTTATATCTATCTTAATTATGCTTGTGTTTACCTCGTATAATACACGGGTTTTATATTTAGCGTCAGTGGTCTAAAATCTGCGACGCGAAATGTATATTAAATTGTTGAAAATATGATTGTTTCTAAAAGGGTTGAGAGAGAGAGAGAGAGAGAGAGAGAGAGAGAGAGAGAGAGAGAGAGAGAGAGAGAGGAGCTATACGTAGCTAAATTAACACCGTGTAGGCACAGTCTCCGCGTCACTGGTTATCAATACCGCCAATTTGGAAGAATAAATGGTGTTAATGACGTCAATATTCCTTTTTTGTGCGTGTGTATGTGCCAACACTGACCAATGGGAGCTCTCCCTCCTATCACCAACCTGCACCTACCCTGCCTCCCTCCCTGTCACCCAACCTGCACCTACCCTGCCTCCCTCTCTGTCAGCCAACCTGCACCTACTGCCTCCCTCCTGTCACCCACCACCTACCCTGCCTCTCCCCTGTCACCCAACCTGCCTACCTGCTCCTCCCTGTCACCCAACCTGCGCTTACCTGCCTTCCTCTCTGTCACCCAACCTGCACCTACCCTGCCTCCCTCTCTGTCACCCAACCTGCACCTACCCTGCCTCCCTCTCTGTCACCCAACCTGCACCTACCCTGCCTCTCTCCCTGTCACCCAACCTGCACCTGCCTCCCTCCTGTCACCCAGCCTGCGCTTACCTGCCTCCTCTCTGTCACCCAACCTGCACCTACCCTGCCTCCCTCCCTGTCACCCAACCTGCACCTACCCTGCTCTCCTCCCTGTCACCCAACCTACACCTACCTGCACTCCCTCTCTGTCACCCAACCTGCCTACCTGCCTCTCTCCCTGTCACCCAACCTGCACCTACCTTGCCTCTCTGTCCACCCAACCTGCACCTACCCTGCCTCCCTCCTGTCCCCAACCACCTACCTGCCACCTTCCCTGTCACCATCTCCATCCCTCCCTGCCACGCCTCTCCATCCTCCCCCTCTCTCTCTCTGCCACCCACCCTCCTTCTGCCTCCCTACCTCCCTTCACCCCTCCCTCCCTCCCATACACCCTTCCTCCCTCCTGCCAGCCACCCTTCATCCCTCCCTGCCACCTCCCTCCCTCCTCCCAGCCTCCCTCCTCCTCCCTTCCCTGCCACCCTCCTTCCCTGCCACCCTCCCTCCTCCTTCCCTGCACCCTCCTCCACCCCTCCCCTGCAACCCTCCTCCCCTCCTCCCTGCCAGCCACCCTTCCACCCTCCTGCCACCCCTCCCTCCTCGCCACCCTCCCTCCCCTCCTTTGCCAGCCTCCCTCCTCCATCCCCACCCCTCCCCTCCCTCCCCTACCAGCCACCCTTCATCCCTCCCTGCCCTCTCTCTCCTGCCAACCATCCACCCTCCCTCCTTACCATCCTCACCCTGCAGGTTACACAGGCCAGGCCAAGTCATCCTATCTCGTGGTCAATGGCATGTCGCTCAGCCTGCACTATCACCACTACCAGACCACCAGCATCTCTCTACCACCACTACCACAACTATTAGTACTTCTATAAGCTGCATGATGGAAGGGGAGAGGGGAAAGAGAAGGAGGGAGGAAGAGGAAGGCTTTGTTAATGATGTGATGGATGATGGTGGTGGATGGTGATGCTGGTGGTGGATGATAGATGGATGGATGGATGAAGGTGTTGGTGATGGTTGTGGTGATTGTGTTGTTAATGGTGGTGTTAGTGGTAGTAGTATTGGTGGTAGTAGTGGTGGTAGTGGTGGTGGCGGCGTTAGTTGTGGTAATAGTGGTGATAGTAGTATGGGGAGAGAGTTCAGAACGTTGATCAAGGCAGCTTCACTCCTCTGGTGTTCACAACCTCTGGTGGGATGGGACCAACTGCAAGATGCTTCTAGGCCAGACTCGCGGAGGTGATCTCCGAACAGAAGCAGCAGCCAGAAGTAATGTTACAGCCTGGATGAGATGTCGACTGTCTTTCTAGGTCTGCTTTGCTGCCACAGGACGAGCATCGAAGCTCAACAGTTGAGATATTGACTATGAGGCAGTCACTGAATGCTGCATAGATCTGCGGCTCAACTAACTCAACACAGCTACTTATGTATTAGGACATTTAATTTTAAGGTAACAAAGGCGGCGAGGGTGTGGCTATTGGGGGAGGCTGGAGGCCACGTTAAAAAAATAATGGTGATGGTGGTGGTGGTGGTGGTGGTGGTGGTGATGGTGGTGGTGATGGTGGTGGTGGTGGTGGTGGTGGTGATGGTGATGGTGGTGATGGTTGCAGATAAAGATTAATACTGTACGTAAATGCTGAGATGGGCGTGGGTCAAGACTGCTAGAGGCGTGGAGACAATGGAATGGGCGTGGAGGCGATGGGGTTGGGCAGGTGGGTGGGGTTGGGCGTGGGCATGGGTTGGGCGTGAGCCATGGGGTTGGGCGTGGAGGCGGGCATGGATAAGGGTAACTGCGGTGGGCTGAGGGCGTAGAAGCGTTGGAGTGGGCGTGGGTGAGTCGCTGCGGTGGGCTGGTGGGCGTGGAGGCGATAGGACGGGCGTGGGTTACGTGTTGCAGATGGAAGCTGAGGAGTTAACACAGGAGGACCCACCCCACCTGACACTCCTCCAGTACTCCACCTCCAGGACGCCCCCTCCAGTACTCAACCTCCAGGACACTCCTCCCCTACAGTACTCAACCTCCAGGACCTCCTCTCCTACAGTACTCCCTCCTGGGACCTCCCCTCCCCTCCAGTACTCCACCTCCGGGACCTCCCTCCCCTCCAGTACTCCACCTCAGGACACTCCTCTCAGTACTCCACCTCCAGGACACTCCCTCCCCTCCAGTACTCCACCTCCAGGACCCCCTCCCTCCTGTACCTCCCCTCTAGGACACTCCCCCTCCAGCACTCCACCTCCAGGACACTCCCCTCCAGTACTCCACCTCCTAGGACCTCCCTCCCCCTCCAGTACTCCACCTCCAGGACCACTCCTCTCCAGTACTCCACCTCCAGACCCTCCCTCCCCTCCAGCACTCCACCTCCAGGACACTCCTCCGTACTCACCTCTAGGACCTCCTCCTCAGTGCTCCACCTCCAGGACCTCCTCTCCAGTACTCCACCTCCAGGACCTCCCTCCCCTCAGTACTCCACCTCCAGGACACTCCCCTCCTGTACTCCACCTCTGGGACTCCCTCCCCCTCCAGTACTCCACCTCCAGGACACTCCTCTCCCAGTATCCACCTCCAGGACCTCCTCCCCCTCCAGTACTCCACCTCCAGGACACTCCCCTCCTGTCTCCACCTCAGGACACTCCTCCCCTCAGTACTCCACTCCGTCCCCTCCTGTACTCCACCTCTAGGACACTCCTCTCCCTACAGTACTCCACCTCCTGGGACACTCCCTCCCCCTCCAGTACTCCACCTCCAGGACCTCCCTCCCCCTCCAGTACTCCACCTCCAGGACCTCCTCTCCCAGTACTCCACCCAGGACACTCTCCTCCTGTACTCCACCTCTGGGACACTCCCTCCCCCCTCAGTACTCCACCTCCAGGACACTCCCTCCTGCTCCACCTCTAGGACACTCCCTCCTCCAGTACTCCACCTCCAGGACCTCCTCCCCCTCCAGTACTCCACCTCCGGGACCTCCCTCCCCCTCAGTGCTCCACCTCCGGGACCTCCCTCCCCCTCCAGTACTCCACCTCAGGACACTCCTCCTGTACTCCACCTCCAGGACACTCCCTCCCCCCTCCAGTACTCCCTCCGGGACACTCCCCCCTCCAGTACTCCACCTCCAGGACACTCCTCTCCAGTACTCCACCTCCAGGGACACTCCCTCCCCTCCAGTACTCCCACCTCCAGACCTCCTCCCCCAGTACTCCACCTCCAGGACACTCCCTCCCCTCAGTACTCCACCTCAGGACACTCCCCTCCCCTGTACTCCACCTCTAGGACCTCCCTCCCCTCCAGTACTCCACCTCCAGGACCTCCCTCCCCTCAATGCACTCCACCTCCAGGACACTCCCTCCTGTCACTTACTCCCTCCAGGACCTCTCCCCCCTCCAGTACTCCACCTCAGGACACTCCCTCCCCTCCAGTACTCCACCTCCAGGACCTCCTCTCCAGTACTCCACCTCAGGACCTCCCTCCCCTACAGTACTCACCTCTAGGACACTCCTCCCCTCCAGCACTCCACCTCAGGACCTCCTTCCCCCCTCCAGTCCTCCACCTCCAGGACACTCCTTCCCCCCTCCAGTACTCCACCTCCAGGACACTCCTCCCCTCCAGTACTCCACCTCCAGGGCCTCCCTCCCCTCCAGTACTCCCTCCAGGACCTCCTCCTCCAGTACTCCACCTCCAGGACCTCCCTCCCCTCCAGTACTCCACCTCCAGGCCTCCTCCCCTCAGTACTCCACCTCCAGGACACTCCTCCCCTCCAGTCCACCTCAGGACACTCCCTCCCCTCCAGTACTCCACCTCCAGGACACTCTCCCCCCTCCAGTACTCCACCTCCAGGACACTCCTTCCCCTCCAGAGTACTCCACCTCCAGGACACTCCTTCCCCTCCAGTATTTCACCTCCAGGACACTCCTTCCCCCTCAGTACTCCACCTCAGGACCTCCTCCCCTCAGCACTCCACCTCTGGGCCTCCTTCCCCTCAGTACTCCACCTCCAGGACACTCCCTCCCCCTCAGCACTCCACCCAGGACACTCCCTCCCCTCAGTATTTCCCACCTCCAGGACCTCCTCCCCCTCCAGTACTCCACCTCCAGGACACTCCTCCCCCTCCAGTACTCCACCTCCAGGGCCTCCTCCCCTCCAGTACTCCACCTCCAGGGCCCCTCCCCTCCAGTACTCCACCTCCAGGACCTCCTTCCCCTCCAGTACTCCACCAGGCACTCCCTCCCCTCCAGTACTCCACCTCCAGGACACTCCCTCCCCCAGTACTCCACCTCCAGGACACTCCCTCCCCCTCCAGTACTCCTCAGGACACTCCCTCCCCTCCAGTACTCCACCTCCAGGGCACTCCCTCCCCTCCAGTACTCCACCTCCAGGGCACTCCCTCCCCTCCAGTACCCCACCTCCAGGACACTCCCTCCCCCTCCAGTACTCCACCTCCAGGCCTCCCCTCCCCTCAGTACTCCACTCAGGACCTCCTCCCCTCCAGTACTCCACCTCCAGGGCACTCCCTCCCCTCCAGTACTCCACCTCCAGGACACTCCTCCCCCTCCAGTACTCCACCTCCAGGACCTCCCTCCCCTCAGTACTCCACCTCCAGGACACTCCCTCCCCTCCAGTACTCCACCTCCAGGACACTCCTTCCCCCTCCAGTACTCCACCTCCAGGGCATCCCTCCCCTCCGTGCTCCACCTCCAGGCCTCCCTCCCCTCGTGCTCCACCTCCAGGCACTCCCTCCCCCCAGTACTCCACCTCCAGGACACTCCTCCCCCTCAGTACTCCACCTCCAGGCACTCCCTCCCCCTCCAGTACTCCACCTCCAGGACACTCCCTCCCCCTCAGTACTCCACCTCCAGGCACTCCCTCCTCAGTACTCCACCTCCAGGACACTCCTCCCCCTCCAGTACTCCACCTCCAGGGCACTCCTCCCCCTCCGGTACTCCACCTCCAGGACCTCCTCCCCCCCCTCAGTATTCCACCTCCAGGACACTCCTTCCCCTCCAGTACTCCACCTCCAGGACCTCCCTCCCCTACAGTACTCCACCTCCAGGCACTCCTTCCCCTCAGTACTCCACCTCCAGGACACTCCTCCCCCTCCGTTGCCTCCACCTCCAGGACCTCCCTCCCCTCCAGTATTTCCACCTCCAGGACCTCCTCCCCCTCAGTACTCCACCTCCAGGACCTCCCTCCCCTAAAGTACTCCACCTCCAGGACACTCCCTCCCCTCTAGTACTCCACCTCCAGGACCTCCCTCCCCTCCAGTCCCCCCCCCTCCAGGACACTCCCTCCCTCTCAGTACTCCACCTCCAGTACACTCCCTCCCCTCCAGTGCTCACCTCCTAGGACCTCCTCCCTCTCCAGGCTCCACCTCCGTGCACTCCTCCCCCTCCAGTACTCCACCTCTAGGACACTCCCTCTAGTACTCCACCTCCAGGACACTCCCTACCCCTCCAGTACTCCACCTCCAGGACCTCCCTCCCCTTCCAGTACTCCACCTCCAGGACCTCCCTCCTTCAGTACTCCACCTCCAGGACCTCCCCTCTCCCACAGTACTCACCTCTGGGACACTCCCTCCCTCTCCAGTACTCCACCTCCATTACCTCCCTCCACAGTCTCACCTCCTGACACTCTCCAGTACTCCACCTCCAGGACACTCCCTCCCCTCCCGTACTCCACCTCCAGGACACTCCTCCCCTTCAGTCTCCACCTCCAGGACCTCCCTCCCCCTTCAGTACTCCACCTCCAGGACACTCCCTCCCCTACAGTACTCCACCTCCTAGGACACTCCTCCCTCCAGTACTCCACCTCCATGACACTCCCCTCCCCTCAGTACTCCACCTCCGAGACCTCCCTCCTCTCCAGTACTCCACCTCCATGACACTCCCTCCCCTCCAGTACTCCCCCTCTAGGACCTCCTCCCTCCAGTACTCCACCTCCATTACCTCCCTCCCACAGTACTCCACCTCTAGGACACTCCTCTAGTACTCCACCTCCCGGACACTCCCTACCCCTCCAGTACTCCACCTCCAGGACCTCCCTCCCTTCCAGCTCACCTCCAGGACCTCCCTCCCCTTCAGTACTCCACCTCCAGGACACTCCCTCTCCCTACAGTACTCCACCTCCAGGACACTCCCTCTTCCCACAGTACTCCACCTCCAGGACACTCCCTCTTCCTACAGTACTCCACCTCCAGGACACTCCCCTCCAGTACTCCAACAGTAACTGCCTCAACTATCTGGTAACTCTCCCAGGAGCCAAGATCAAAGCAGCGGGAATCTCTGCTTGTACAACAAATTTATTCAGTAATGAGTTGCAATGGTTACCAGTTCTCTCAACCTTATCTCATTTCTCTCTTTCTCTTGATCTTCAATAGTGTTTTCCCTGTTTTTCATTTGATGGTAATTTCCTTCCTTCCTTCTTGTCACCTTTTTCTTAACTCTTTCAAGCGGCACTTTGCTTGTGGCCTCTTACTTAAAAAGTCAACAAAACCCAAGAAATTTCATAATATTCTCTCTCTCTCTCTCTCTCTCTCTCTCTCTCTCTCTCACCTTAGTATTTTTCATTATTTAGGCTACCACTTTTATTTCCTTCCTTCCTCGCCTCTCTCTTCCTAGGCATTCCTCCCCAGGACGCCTTGTTGAAGCGTCCCGCCCCGCCGCTATATTCCCAGGGGCGGCAGAGTGGTGGGGGTGTTGTTGCAGGTCCTCCACTAATGAGACGCCCCAGATGCCGCGGCCGACGACCCTCTCCATTTGCATCCCCATGGTCCTGGCCCTTAAGATTCGTGAGTAAATATCCTCCCTAAGTGGAGGATTAAGAAAACGCGTCCAGTTATGGTAGAGTCTCAGGGTAATTCCCGAACCATTTGGGTAATTATGTTGGCTTAAGCGAGATAGTTTGATAGGTTCTCAGACCTCCGCGTTTGGGAGGAAATTTACCATGCATGGTTTTATTTGTGCGGACCCGGAATTAGCATTTTGTGCCACCCCTTTATTGCGACTCTGTCAACGGGCCGGACGCGTCAGAATGCCGTCGTCTGTTGACACCCGTCCGCTAATTGTTACGAAGGCGGCGGAGTGCCAAGGTATTCGTCCACCGAGTCTCGGGGAGTCATCGTTTTGAAGGGCTGCAGGTGCTAATCAGTCGACACCTGTCTGCTTGAGTACTTGCAGGCGTGATTAGACATCAGTCCCGAGGGTGTGTTAGTGGAAGGTTTTGTTGAACACGACCAATTACTGTCAGGGAGGGTCGTCTGAGGTATGCAAGCTTCAAGAGGTCGCTGGTGAGAGGCCACGAGGTATGACGCCAAACACCAAATACCTCCACCCACACTTTCTTATTACGTCAACCTCGAGAAAATATTCACTACAAATTCCTTTCCTCTTGTTATTGAAAATTTGATGCAACACTCCGCCAATACCAAAACCCCAAAAATTTATTTAGACGCGCAATAAAAGATTAAACACTCGTACATAAGGCTGAGGGTCTCACCACAGGCCAGATAACATAGAGGGAGAACAACTGATGTACAATGTCGATGAACAATAAATTTTAAAATGTGCCTCGACTTTCTACGTGTACAAGATGATATAACACAAAGTACACGGAACCTTAATAGAATTTGTGTAGCCTTGTATCATACTGGAATCCCTTTTATTTATTGTACCTGTAAATTTACTGTTGTTGCTGCTCCTGTACCTGTATTTGTACCTGTAACTAAACTATCTCTGAATTTGTGCCTAAATCTGAGCTGTTCCTTCTGTGTGTGTATCAACATTCTTATCTCCTCAGTAAATAAATGGCAATAAACAATTCAAACAAAGCATTGAGAAAAAAGAAGCACACGAAGACACAGTGCAGGGGGATAATTACTTCACAGGGAGTGATCAAAGAAGCTCAAGATTCAGTCGGGGGCAGCAGGGGGCGGGAAGAGGCAGCAGGGGGCAGGATAAGGCAGCAGGGCTACAACACGAGGGAGCAGAAGGCCACGGGGGAGAGGGGGGTGGGGGGCAAAATAAACCAGTAGGAGCCAGCAGGGGAGGATGGGTCACATCACGTAAGCTAAACAGGAGCAATAAACACCTACCTACAGGAACGAACAACAACAAATAGTGTAACCAGACGCCCCGCCACCACACAGGACCACACACACAACACAAATACACAAATACTGCAACATAACCCCTCTAACCCCAGCCAGCCTTACCCCCTCCCCACCAACCCCCAACCAAGACTCATATCATCTAGGAGGCGATAAATTCCCCCATAGCAAGTCGTGTAAGAGACTCCTTCAACTGCTGGTATATCATAACAGTAAACTCTCTCACCAGCTAATGGATTCTCTCGTCAAGTCTTGCCTGAGTTCTGCCCTCATGAGAAACCTTGTGTAATATACGTTCTAACTGGTGGTGGGTGCCCTTACATGGAGCTATCGTGGTGTTCTCAACGTATCTTCAAACCAATATATAGTGGTATAAACTTTAGGTTAGGTTAGGTATAGGATATAATTAAATTAGGTTAAGATTAGGTTTGAATGTGATTAGACTAAGATTTGATTATGTTGGTTAGGATGTGACTAATAAGGACATGATTATGCTTGTTAGGTCAGGTTAGGTCAGGTCAGGTCAGGTCAGGTCAGGTTAGGTTAGGTTAGGTCAGGGTTAAGTCAGGTACTGTTTTTTTTACGTATTATTTAGACTCGAGCTTAAAACACAAGAATCTGATATGGCAACACTGTAATAAATAATAATAATAATAATAATAATAATAATAATAATAATAATAATAATAATAATAATAATAATAATAATAATAATAATAATAATAATAATAATAATAATCTCACCATAACTGTAACTATCTCAACACCAGACCAAGATTCTCAATAACTCGTACGACAATTTTTTTTCTGTCAATTCAATGAGGCTTAACGTAAAGGTATCCAGTCACGGTCGAGTCTTGGGTGTAATATCTACATCATTGTACAGGTGCGTTAAGTGACGTAATAATATTGGGCACAGGTAGATTGTATTTAGTTTTTTTACGTTTCAGTTAATTGGTGAAAATAAAGACTAGAACCCCAAAGAACCGAAAATATGGGTTTTATAAGAACCTTTGATAATCCGGTTCTGAAGCTGTGGGAGTTCGTATATCTCTATTACATGGAGAAAGTATGTTAAAAACCTCCAAGAACCGAGAACCCGAGTCCTATAAGAACCCCTGAGGACCAAGAACCACTGAGACCGAGTCCTATATGAACCCCCAAGAACCATGAACCCAGGTCCTAGGCATGGAGGCAATATCAGAGAGCCACCCCCACCACCCCCCTTCCCCCTCTTATATAAATGACAGGCTTCTAAAGTGAATTCCTGAGCCTTTGTCTTCTCACGTTGGTTTCCTCGTCTAAATGGATCTCACATTCTTCTGGCCACAACTCTCATCCCAGCCGGTGCTAACATCTCCCGGCAGTAAGTGCATTTACGATCCATTTTAGGGCGAATCTACCGCTTCTGTGGAGTAAACCAGGATCCAGGTAGCTCTGGAGGGGTAGGGATAGGGAAGGGGAGAGGGTGATGGGGGGGAGTGGTGATGGTTAGGGGTAAGGGGAAGGGTAGGAGTAAGGGGAAGGATGAGGGGAGGGAAGGGGAGGAGAGGGGAAAGAGGAAGGTAGGGATAGGGGAGGGATAGGGGAGGGGTAGAGGGAGTGACAAGACAGCCGACATTAAGATTGTATCCCCTTTTTTGCACTTAGTAGCTATATGAGCTCCTATGTATAGAACCAAACACACAATGTGCTTGAATACCTCTCACACAAATGTGAATAACAAAGTGTGCGGCCAGACATACTGGATCACACTCCTGTACTCATGTAGTTGTGAATAAATTACTTTTTATGTACAGAACTAAAAGAATTTATTTGAAATACTGTGTAACATTCAGTGCCATAATATCCTCACCACGGGGGTTAGTTATACTGACCCTTTGTGAAATCTACTCTGTAATCCTTTTGCGCTACCGCTCACGGGATGAGTATGGGGTACACAATAAACTAGCCGCTGTAAGTTGCAAAACTAAAATTAACATTAATTAGCCTGGACTAACCTAACCTATTTTAAGTTAACCAAATCTAGCCGAATCCGACGGTTCATAGACTAATCCAAACTATCGCAACTTATCCTATCTTAACCAAGACTTCATAAACCCAATCTAATCTAATTAAACCTAACCTAACCGAGTACTTAGGACTGAAGCTGGTGGGATTTTGTCCACATTATTACTAAGGCGGAAGTATTTTTTTTCCTGGTAACAACTCCGACATTATCAATCTCATCTCGTGTTCATCCTCCGGTAAATCAAGTAAACAAAATAGTCTCAGGGGTACAGCAGCCATCTCCACCAGCAGCAGGATGTTGTCAGTACATATCACGAACCTCAATACTGGTACTTGAGGGTGTGGTTGAGGAGGCCACTTGAGAGCGAGGTGGTGGTGCATGGTGTGGTAATGTGGTAATTGTGGTATGGTGTATGTGACATCACCTCCCTACCATGGTTGTTGGGGTGTGGTGAGGTAGTGTGGTAGTCCTGTATAACATAACCTAGCCTAACCTAATCTAACCTAACCTAACCTAACCTAACCGAACCTAACCGAACCTAACCTCACATACCGTCACAGACTTTAACTCCTTAAGAAAAACAAATCTTAGTTTCACAGACATAAGACAATTGATATTTGAGAGATCTTGCTTAAATACATTGAGTACACACACACACACACACACACACACACACACACACACACACACACACACACACACACACACACACACACACACACACACACACACACACACACACACACACACACACACACACACACACACACACACACACACACACACACACACACACACACACACACACACACACACACACACACACACACACACACACACACACACACACACACACACACACACACGGGGGGACTGCACTAATTTCAATCACTTCCATTATCAGTGTGTGGTTTAAGACTTTCTGTGTGTATAATACCTCTCCTGGGTAAATCATCTTGACTACTGCTAAAGAGAAGGTGAGAACAGGCGTCCGTAGTACCGTGGTTCAACTTGGTGGTACAGGGAATAACTACTGGTATAGGTACTGGGGTAGGTACTGGTATAGGTACTGGTATAGGTACTGGGGTAGGTACTGGTATAGGTACTGGGGTAGGTACTGGGGTAGGTACTGGGGTAGGTACTGGGGTAGGTACTGGGGTAGGTACTGGTATAGGTACTGGGGTAGGTACTGGGGTAGGTACTGGGGTAGTGCATCAATCAACAAAATATAAATCATTAATATTCAGTAAAGAGGAAAAACTGATCATCAATATTAACTAATAATCTTTTTTTTATATTAAGTAAAATAAATAATGACGAAGATATTTAAAACATCTCCTCTAACAACTAATGTATCTTCTCAATACACCTCAAGACGAACAGTGGCCACGGAAGCTACTGAAGCCACCACCATAACTCAACGACAACTACCCGAGACAACTCCCGCCACCGTCAACAAAAACCAACAAACATTATCTACCCACAAATACACGTGGAGTGCAGCATTAAGCGACCCACTCCACTAAATTCCCTCCAAGTCAGTCTTCAAGTTGTTTTTCCCGCCAGACGGAGTGTTGTGCCCGCCACCCTCTCAAACACCTGCGGCCAGCGGATGGTGGTGGTGGTCTCTGACACACACACACGCCATCTGTTTATCCCCTGAGCCTTTTTTAGGGAGTGTTTACTGATATAACACATATTTGTACTATCTTGGTCCTTCTGATAATTTCCTCGGATATATCTGAGGTGTGTGGTGAAGGTGTCGCTTGATGGTCTATTGCGATTGATGTGGAGGAAATGTTGTTTAGGCCAGATTAGCAGTTTTAAGGGCAGTTGGAGGAATACACCCAAATGACCATGATGACAAAAATTCACACAAACACATATATTTATTTCCCCCACACACACACACTCCCACATACTCAAACCTATAAACACATATGCAAACTCTCTCCCACACACACACACACACACATACCCTCCCCCACACGAACATATTTACATCCCATACACAAACCACACACACATACATCCTTCACACAACACACAGCCCACACACACCCACACCCCCCCACCCACGCCCCACACACACATACTGCACATCCCTCCCACTCCCCAGGGACCCCGACACACACACACACACACACACACACACACACACACACACACACACATGTGCTAGCTTCATCACATTCAATAAGTTAATCTAAGACAACGACAACACGCTAAGTGTGAGTGTCTCTGGTTGTTACTCCCCAAGACAATAATGCAGGAACCGTGTACAGTAAATAGCTCGCTTGTGTCTGTACATGCACACGCCAGAGACCTTTCAGCCGGGGTCCTCAGTCCAAGGTTCCGGTGATTCTGGAGGTGAAATTCTCCCCAGTAATTGGTGGTAAGGTGATTGGGAAGTTATTTTTCACCGTAACTAGTGATTGGTAAGTTATTTTCACCGTAACTTGTGATTGTTAAGTTAACTAACTAGTGATTGGGAAGTTATTTTCACCGTAACTAGTGATTGGGAAGTTATTTTCACCGTAACTTGTGATTGGTAAGTTATTTTCACCGTAACTTGTGATTGGGAAGTTATTTTTCACCACATCTAGAGTGATTGGTCAGTTATTTTTCCCTGTATGTAATTTGTATCGTCTATTTACTACAGTAAATGGAGTTACTTTCGTTCAAACGTTGTATTTATCTGTTTTACCGAACTCCTGATACACTGATTCCTAACTTAGAATTATTTACCTCAACCTGATAGCTATGGTAATTCTGATGTTAATATCCCCTTAATTATACATCTATGTTAATTCCAAAGTTACATTTTCCCTAACATCAGATATGAGAGTTTCTAAGTTATTTTTTTCATTAAGTTAGATTTGTTAATTCGTGTTATTTTCCCCTCTACTTGACTTACTGTTTAGTTCTTAAGTTATATTTCTTCTCAAAACGCATATATTAATTAAATATTCCCCTAACTAAAGATATAATAATTAATATATATTTCCCTAAGCGAGAAAAAAAAATATCATAAAATTTTACTCTAATGAAGATAAGGGAATTTTTTACAGGCATTATTCCCCTAAACACAAGATAAGTTAGCTCGTTCGTCAGGTTTTTTCCCCTCAACTAGGGATAAGAGAGTACACATATTTACGATACAGTCTTAGACGAATTTCGAGGCCATTTTAAAAAGCTGAAGTGAATTATTATGACGGGTGTTTACGATTATAGTTTAGGACGAAAAATTAAACTTACGAGCCATTAAGAATTGAAACCTTGAACCTCTGGGAGTTTTCTAACCCCAGGACGACCGCTGTTACCTTATTGACGAAAAAAAGAAAGAAAATTGTCCTCAAATTATTACTATTATTACCACTACTACTACTGATAACCATCGCTATCAAGACTTACTAAATTATTACTACTATTCCTACTAGATATTACTACTACTACTATTACTACTATCATCGTGTTACCATTACTAAAGCAAACACCTCATATAATTTCCTCTATACTACATAAAAAAAACCCTCTCCCCATAATACTAATAATTAATAAAAATAACCACAGTACAATGAAATTAAACTTATAATATATACATACTTATATATATACATACTTATATACACATACTTATTTCTACAGGTTTTGTTCATTAAGTAGATTATTGTATTTAAGGTTCGTCAATACTTATAAAAAACACGTACGATAATTTTATATGTAAATCGTCGCTGATGATGTGTTTGGCGGTGTAGGTAATGGTTGAGATTATTTTAGGAGTAGAGGAGTATTTTCTGTTATGGGGAGTGGTGGTGCCTCGGTTTGATACTTTGTGTGTGTGTGTGTGTGTGTGTGTGTGTGTGTGTCTGTGTGTGTGCGTTCTTCTTTTCTTTTACAGCCTTTTATTTCATTTTCCCTCAAGTCTTTATATTCCATTCTATCTCTTATTTGTTTGTATTCTATCCCGTCTTTAGTTCATTTATCCTCTCCCAATCTTTTATTTCCCTCTATTCTCCGACCCTTGTTCCTCCTTTCTTCCCTTCCTTACACCAAAGTGCCCTCCTTCCTTGTTTCCTCCCTACCCACCCACCCACAGCGCCGCAAACGTCTATATGAGAAGTGTGACGCATGCGCACTTCACCTGCCTTCTCGTAAGACTCCTTGAGCTCCGGTGTTTACAAATTTATACGGGGCGTGTATTATATTGGCCTTTTATCTGGGCCAAAGTGGAGTCATAACTCTTACGGCAGACTGAATGCAAAAATGTTGATGAGATATTTCACGGTGGGAGGGGGAATGAGAGGTGAATTAAGCGACACGTGCGTTAATGGCTGAGTAGATCTGGCTGTGTGGCTCCTACTAGGGGGGGAGGGGGTAGAGAAGGGGAGGGGGTAGAGAAGGGGTAGGGGAGAGGGAGGGGAGGGGGATGATACCTCGATGGCTTCGGCCCTGGGGAATGAGTGGTGTGAGGGTATGACACTTAGGTCCCATGGGGATATGGCACTTGGGACTCCCTGGGGAAGGTGAGAGGAAACGACATTTCGGGTCCCTGGGGCTTAACCTTGGCCTGAGGGGGAGAGGGTAGTGCACCTGACTCGCTAAACAACAAAAGCGAGGAAACAGGACGATAAAACATACACAAGTCTCCTCCTTCCCCCACCTACACTATGAGGGCGGAGCCTTAACAAGCAGTAGTCTAGTGTGACTGTCAGGAGGTGAGTCGCCCGTCTGTCACCTTCCACTTAGTACAATAAGGATGACAATAACAGCAGTAGCACCAGCTGCACACCACCACCACCCGCCCCCAATAAGTGCTAGTGTTGCTGCTGTTCTTCTGCCAGTATCGGTTCTCCACCCTGCCTGCCCCGTCATATCCGGCTCCAGCTCCGGGACCAGTGGCAGAAACAGGTTGAAACTCATACATTAAATATTAATGAACTCTTGTCTTAATAACATGCTGACTGGTCACTTTAAACCTCGTTCAGGTCGATGATGGGCAGCGGCCAGATTAAAAATTCGATATTCAAAACTAATTATTATCGGGGATCCACAGTTATGATACTCAGTAAATCAGGAGTTTTCGATCCCGTGTGAACGAGACTCGCTCATTATTTTATACTTTTATCCTATCCAGTGTAAGAGTTTAATAGGTTTTTGTTGATTAAAATGTGTATATACGTTTACACTCATCCAATTAGTTAGCAGTTTTGTTTATTAAATCAACAGTGAGCGAATCATATTTTACCATCCAACTTAAACGAATTCAAGTCACTAGTTTTACCTTAATTAATAAATGTGAGGATAAAAAATCTCTTACCTTAGATTAAGCTCTCATTAAGGCGTCGAGAGAGGGTTAGTGAAGCAGGTATATTTTTGTGTCACTGAACAAACGAGTTACTGAAGATTAACTCGGCTCTCTCAGTGGCAGGGTGTTGGAGATGACTAAGAGCGGAGTTGATTCTGTTACTTTGTCTACATCACTAAACCTATTACACGGTGCCAACCTTTATATCACAACCAAATCAAGGTCACCACAAGGGAGTCACTACACCTGTACTTTATTACCTTATGATTTAATCCAGCAGGTGTTAAGTACATGTCTAGCATATTTAGATAAAGGAGCCAACTGTAACCACGCGGAAATTACTGTACCTGTAATTTATGTGTGGATGTGTCTCCGTAAATATTATAAAATTGAATGTAAATTATATCAGGATGGATCCATCTTGGTGCAGTCACTCACTAAGTCAATCAGTCGCCTTCAGGAGGTGCTGCGTCAGCGTCGCCTGCCTGGGTGACCTGGGTCACTCATGAAGACGGGCAGCCCCACTGTGTGCAGCTGACCCCCCCCCCCAGCTCACTATTCCACCACAACCCCTCACCAAACCACCTTCATCACCACCACACCCCCACAACCTTCCTCACACCACACCACACCACACCAGGCCCACAACAAGCTTACAATGCCCTATAGTACACGTCTTAATGGTAAATATTTACGGCTTTTCTTCAGGTCTCTCGAGGCGTCACTTGACTCTTAGGGTCAGACGAGACCTGAAAGCCCTCCTCCACCATGATCTTGGAAGGTCATAACTCACTTAATAACCAACACAAGGGGGACGGGATAATACTGAGAGAGAGAGAGAGAGAGAGAGAGAGAGAGAATCAGACCATTCAGTATGTAACTCAGATCTTTTATCCTAAAAAATAAAGTCAGATTATAACTCACGGTAATTATAGCGATAAAATCTCTTAAAATGATTAAATAAAAACTAAAACAATACATAAATAAACCATTATCAACTATCTCTCTCTCGTGTGTGTGTGTGTGTGTGTGTGTCTGTTTTAACTGCGGTATATTTTCTCGTCATTGACCAAGTTTGCTCTCTCTGTTTCTCTCTCTTTTTCTCCCTTTTCTCTCTGTCCTCTCTCTTTAACTCCCGTTTTTCTCACACACACACACACACACACACACACACACTCTTTTTTAATGAAACAGACTCTCTCTCTCTCTCTCTCTCTCTCTCTCTCTCTCTCTCTCTCTCTCTCTCTCTCTCTCTCTCTCGTTATCGTCGGCCATCACGGGTCTTGTGATGCACGGCCTCATATACCTGACCCGACTATCTCAGTTGCCGCTTTTTCAAGAGAATTAACTCGGTTGACGCTGAGTGAGGCCTAACTGTGCTGAGGTTACGTTTGGAGGAGGTGGGGAGGAGGGGGGGAGGCAGATGGGAGGGTGTGAGAGGGGGTGAGGGGAAAGGGGAGGTGAGGGGGGTGGGGGAGGTAGGGGGTGGGGGAGGGTGGGTGCGGGGAGGGGGAGGGTGGTGAGGGGGGTGGGGGGAGGGGTGGTGGTGAGGGGGGGGAGGGTGGTGTGGTGAGGGGAGGGGAGGGAGAGAGAGGAGGAGGAGGGTGGGGGGGAAGGGGAGGAGAGGTGGAGGGTGGGGAGGTGGGGTGGGGGGGAGGTGGGGTGGGGGAGAAGGGAGGAGGGGGGGGAGGTGGGGTGAGGGAGGAGGGGGAAGGGGAGAAGAAGAATGAGGAGAAATATTCTTCTTATTCCTCTGTCTCTCGTCTACTTCTTTCTTTATCTACTTTTCCTTCTTTCTCCTTTTCATCTTTTCCTAATTTCTCTTCTTCTACTTCATTTCCCTTCTTCCTCTATCCCTTCTTCCTCTATCCCTCCTCCTCCTCCTATTCCATTTTCCTCACTTTTAGTTTCTTTCCTCTTCTCCTTTTCATCTTTTTTCTCTCCTTCTCACCCCCCTTCTCATTTTCATTCTTCTTCTTCTTTAATTCCATCTCTCTCTCTCTCTCTCATTCTTCATTCCATCTATTCATTCTTCATCCCACCTATTCATTCATTCCATCTATTCTTTCTTTATCGCTTCTATCCATCTAGTTCCGGGTCCTCCTCTTCCTTCTCGAGTACCTCCATCTTTCACTTCTAAGATAACAACAAAAACTATTAATTCCTCGAAGTGTTGGAGTTATAACTTGAGGACGGTGTTTTTTTTCTCTCCGTGTTTTTTTTTAATCAAGTGTTGTTTTTTTTCTTAACGCCACCAACCGGTTCTTTTTTCTGTGTTTTCTTCTTTTTCAATCTTTTCTCTATCTTCTTTGTCTTTCGTTTCTTTTACCATCTTTATCTTTTCATGTCTTGTAAGTCTTCTTTCACCTCCTGTTGTTTCTTACGTCTCATCTTTACCATTCCCTTCTTCTCCTCCTTCTACCCTCTTTATCATCTCTCTTCTTCTGTTAACTCCTCCTCCTCGGGGCTACAATATCTCAACTTACATTATTTGTAACATTGCACAAGGACATAAACCAACAAGCACTGCCCTTACTGAGGTCTGCCTGTGAAGTTACTGTATGATCAAGCTCCAATAGTCAGCTGACACGAAGTAATCAATTCTGGGGAAATGGAATGACGAAGTATGTATCCATGATCAGTCGGGCAGTCGGGCCTTAGGGGAAGCCCGAATGATAAAGGGTGTATCCACGTTCAGTCGGGCCCTTGAGAAACCCAAATGAAGGGTATATCCATATTCAGTCGGGCCCTTGAGAAACCCAAATGAGGAAGGGTGTATCCACGTTCAGTAAGGCTCCAGGTAGAGACCACAACATTAAATATTTACGGATTAAGTGGTGAACAGTGAAGCCCTGTCGGTAAATGACTCATTTATCGTGATACGCAGACATAAAGCTTTATGGCTCCTTGATAAGAGGGAGAGCGACGCATTTTGTACAGTATTTTCATCAATTTATAAGTTTCGACGATGTGGGTTGCATGGCAAGGAAGGTGGAGGGGAGGGGGTGGAGGGGTGGGGGGATGGAGGGAGGGAGGTTATACAGTATTCCCCAGTCGATTTCAGCACTATCATGCCACTCTCTGCAGTCGAGTTTTCCGAGTCGATTGTAGCACCATTATACCAAGCGTTGCGAAACGTTTTTGACGTCGATCGAAGAGCCATTAAGCCAGGTACTACAGAAACGTTTTTGAAGTAGTTCGTAACGCCATCATCCTAAGCAATAAAAAAAACGTTCTTGAAGCTGATCGTAGCGCCATCATGCCAAGTGCAGCAAAAACGTTTTTCACCTTGATTGTAATCCCACCATGCCAAGCGCTCAAACATATTTCCGGAGTCAACCGTAGTGTCGTCGTGCCAGGCGCTGCAGAAATGTTTTCAGGGAGAAATTGACTGAGGGATTATGGACATGTCGAGAGGCAGGTCATTATTCATCTGTCAATAGCTTGATGTCTGATAAAAGCCTTCAGCTGCTGAGCCACAGTTTCACGTCACGAGTCCCATTTTGCAATTGTTTTTTTTTCATGGTGAAAGACGAATACTAACATTCCCAGAGTTCATGCAGGCAATTCCATTAATAAATTCCGCCGTTTGATAGATCCTACGAGGTATGCAAGGATATACATAGTTAGCAACAAAACAGTTCATTCAATATTAGATACGACTAACAACAAAACATAATATGTTTATGGTAACATGAGAACCTGGGAAAGTGCCCTCTTATAAACACGGCAAAAAAGAGTCAGTTCTGGATCACAAGGAATGCTACAGTACGTAAACGATACGGATCTTCTCCAGGCGCACGCGAAGCTCCCTCTCACATGAATTGACAAATGCACACACAGACCCCACCTATCCTGGCTGCCTTAAGCCCCTTAGCACAAAGTAACAAACATACGAGGAACTTCCCTTCAAGAGCACACTTTAACCCAGCCGTAAGAAACCTATCAAAAGATGGAATCAATGTTGACAAGGATGAGGAGCCTTGTTCAACACCTCCCAATCACCGCCAGCAAGAAAGTTTGGGAGGTCTGAGCCGCCACCTGCACCCTCAGGATGATCTTATGGGCACCTTCACCGGTTGACTCCTCCAGGTACCTAGAGCCTGGGTGATGATCCTCCCACAGACCCCAGAGAAAGGGGAATTCACCTGGCAAATTGATGGCCCCCGCATGACACCGCTGTCTACAACACTCCACGCACCATTACCCACAGTGAAGGTCCTTTGGGAGACACGGTGAGAACTCCATCAAGTACCTGGAGGAGACTTTACTGAGGACTCCGCCAAGACATTAGCAGCCAGTGGTGGTGGTGTTGTTGCAGGAGTTCTCAGTAAGGATTACGTCAAGCACTAGATCCTGCACGAGACGCTGCTAAGGACTCCAGCTAACGAGGTATCGTGTAGGGAAGAGGGACCACGACCTCGTTTCTGATCGTTATCTGGTGCTCATTAGCTTACCCTGGAAGTATCCACTAATTCTTATCAACACCTGCACGCTCGGCCCCACCACGCCATCTTGCTACACCTGGATATATAAACAAAGGTCCAGACGCCTTTTTTCCTTTCCTTTTTGTGAGTTTTCTATCAAACAAAGACCTACGCAGTGCTGTTTTTTTCTGAGCATGACCCTGGCTGGGAGTGGCGGGCGTGTGGGCGTGGGTACATCAGTCTATCCATCACAGGTGTTGTAGGGTCAGCAGGTGTACTCCAGGCGAGATTACACGGTGAGTTACAGTTCTCTCCCTCACCAGTTCATTACGATGGCTGGGATAACCACGTCCTCTCCTCACTTATGTAAGTGTCATGTTTACTGGATGAGAGGGAGAGCAGAGTGTGTACACATACACACAATTATTATTATTATTACAATACGTTCCATCTCACGATATTTCCAAAATAAAAAACCAAGCGAGATATTAAATTACTATATTTACAATCATACTCTATTCCTTCCTGAGAGGAAGAGGAGGAGGAGGAAATTAAAAACTCCAACAAAATCCCACAACATATTTCACCTCTTATTTTCACAATGAATTAAACTACACAAGATTACGAGCGAATGAAATTAATTCTAAATGATCATCAAACACGAGAGAAAAACATCTCCACAGAGGACGTTTCAACATCAGCTTGACGTTGTCTGCCTCGCGCTCTTGGCTGGAGAGAGAGAGAGAGAGAGAGAGAGAGAGAGAGAGAGAGAGAGTTAACATTGCCCAGAGGAACTCGAGCAGCACTGAACAAACAAAATGTATTAAACGAGGGTAAAAGGAAAGGGAAGGTGAGGGAGAGGGGGGTGAGGGGGAGGGGCTTGAGGGGGAGGGGGGTGAGTGAGCGGTTGGGGGGATGAGTGGGGGTGCTGTTCCAATCGATTAGAAGGAGTCGTGCTGTTGCTGTTGAACTGAATGACCCGGGAGGAGGAAGTGAGGTTTTTGGTGAGTAGGAGCTGTTGTCTGTTGACGGCTCTCCCTATTCTTTGTGCTGTTGCTGTTGAACTGGACGACCTGAGGGGAGGTGGTGGGGTTCTTGGTGAGTGGAGCTGTCGAGGGTTCTTTTGTAAGTTAAAACTGGTGCTGTTCTATGATACGTGAAGGTTCTATATGAGAAGAGCTGTTGGCTGTTGAGGGGTTCCTTGTGAGTAGAATTGTTGATGGCAGTTCTTTTTTGAGTATATCTATTACAACTGAACTGGAGGTGAGGTTCTTTGTGAGTGAAGCCGTTTGTTGAGGAGCTCTTTATGAGTCACACCTCCAGGGGCTGTTAAAAGATTCTTGTGGGAATAACTGTGACGAGGTGCTGGTAAACGAACCCCCACTTCCTCAACACCTGCTGTTACCCCCCAACTGCTGCTATCTAACTCACCCTCTGGCAATAAACAGCATCTTCCTATTTATTTCACTCGTTGTTCTTTCCAATCCAGTACCTGGTGGGGGCAATGCATAGAGAAAACTGGTCCCGTTTGCATTTTCCGAACGTCCTAACTTCAGAGTTTGTGCTCCCGACTTTTTTTTTGTTTTTGTTTTGCTCCCTCAGAGGTACTTGTTTCCAGGGACGAGGGGCAAAAAAATAGGGGGGAGGGGAGGAGGGACTCAGAGCAGTTTGTTTTAACCTTTACTAAACTGAAACACTCCCGCCTAACTCTTTTTTGCTGAGGTATTTTATTGTTTCTGAGAACGCGAGCTTTGTTTACATGTTGTTTGTGTTTTGTATATATTTACATTTTCCTCTGTTGTCATGTGGCTGTGTTTATCATATGGAGTCAGATTACGTTGGTGAGGTTCCCTGGCGTGTGCGTGATGTGGATATTTACCTTCATATCTCATCGCTGTTGAAAGTTAAGTTGAACCATCTCTCTCTCTCTCTCTCTCTCTCTCTCTCTCTCTCTCTCTCTCTCTCTCTCTCTCAGCGGGACCAGCATACATAAGTCAGTTTCCCCCTTCCACACACACACACCTCCTCCCCTCCCCTGCACACACTGGTCTATTTGCGTCGTGCAATTACCATTCCCCTGTCTACCTGTCCGTCTGTCTGTGTGTCAGTCGGCCCCTCACGTCCAACTCCGTATTGACAATTCTCCTTTTGTTTACCAATCCTGTTCCGGCTCTCTTTCTTGGGCCCGCCTGGAGATCCCCCCTTCCTCCTCCACCTCCTGCTGCTGCTGGGAGACTGACAGATGGAGGCTCGACTGCTTGCTCCATATCCTGTCAGGTCCTCCTCCTCCTCCACTTCCACCTCCTCCTCCTCCGCTTCCACCTCCTCCTCCTCCTCTTCCATCTCCTCCTCCTCCTCCTCCTCTTCCACCACCTCTTCCTCCTTCTTCTCCACCTCCACCCCCTCCTCCTACTTAACCCATAACAACATCGTCCGAAGTACAGGTACAAGTGAATCATTCTCCGCCAGGACTCGTAAGGGGAACAGGTGTCGATCGATATCTTGTACCAATACCTGTACCTGTTAATTATATACATCTGCACCTGTACCTGCACTTTGTATCTTACCCATGAATCTTGTAGTGGCCTGTACCTGTACTCGAAACTGTACCTGTACCTATAATCAACACCTTGACACCTCTACCAGTATAACTATGTAAATGCTGGCTTCTACTGTACACTGCCAAATTCGGGATGAAATGCATCCTACTTTTTTAGGCCCAAATTTTCAAAACATTAATATTTTTCCTTTTACACGGCGGGCTGTTCGCTTCACGCCTGTATCACTAAAAATGTGAATTGCAAAAATATAACAGAAAATATACAGCTACATGCGTTTCATATAATATATAAAAATCCACCTCACATGGCGGCGCTATTGAGAGGGAAAAAAATCTGTGTACAAAAATATAGGTTATATGGCAACTCTGTTTGTTTGTTTGTGTGTGTGTGTGTTTTATTCCTCTCTCTCTCTCTCTCTCTCTCTCTCTCTCTCTCTCTCCACTTCTCTTACCTCGTCTATCTTTCTCTCTCCTTTTTAAGCTTTTCTCCTTCCTCTCTCTTTACCCCTCCCCTCCTCCTTATCTCACCTTTCCTCCTCCTTATCTCACCTTCTTTCCCTCCTCCTTCTCCTCTTCCCCATCTCACACTCCCTCCCTCCCTCCTCCTCTTCCCCATCTCACACTCCTCCCCTCCTCCTCCTCCTCCTCCCCTCCTCCTCCTCTTCCCCATCTCACTCCCTCCCCCCTCCTCCTCCTCCTCCCTCCTCCCTCCACCCTCCCCCTCCCCCTCCTCCTCCTCCTCAACAAGACACAAAAATGTTTCCTACTCACAAATTCCTTCACATGGGAGGCGTCTTTTGACCCGGATCATACCTGCAAAAATATAATAATATTACAATTAGCTGGTGAGGTAAATATGGGATTATTATTATTATTATTATTATTATTATTATTATTATTATTATTATTATTATTATAGTAGTATTATACATTTTATATTATTATTTAGTATTCTTCTTGATATTATATCCTAATCCTAAGAAATCCTAACACTATTATAACCAATACTGAGACTAATTATACCACTGTTAAGAATATCACCATAAAAAAATACAACATACAAAAAACATACTGTAAAAAACTCAAGGTACAACAGCAGATTACAACCCAGCGAAAAATACAGGTTCATCAGAATACACTCAACCATATTATTAAAATTAAATAATAAAACGGCTCGCCACACATGATAGGAAGCCCGTGTAATTAGTTCCCCAGACAAGGTCACTGGATGTTACGGCACCACGCGTCTATCTCCTTCCTCTGTCCGTGTCCCGAGTTAACCATCTTTGTCAGTACGATAACTCTTGAAGGAGGTTTATGAGAGTCTTGAAACTTGGTGAGGGTTTTCGTCTATGCAAGAGTTCGGTTCAGTTCGATAATATAAATGATCGGATTTATATTGGTAGTTTGACAGTCGTTATTATTTTAGTTTCCTTACATAGCTTCAATGTTTACGAGGTTTTGTAAGTGAGATTTTCCGGTTGGACACAGGAGAGCTTTAATGGTGTGTTTTATGGTCGATTTTATGAAGAAATATACAAGCACAGGATGTTTATGTTCTTGTAGTTTATAGTGTCAATAAAAATGTTTGTAGTGTGTGAATCTTATGAGAGTGTAAACGTTTTCAGTATGTGTGTGTGTGTGTGTGTGTGTGTGTGTGTGTGTGTGTGTGAGAGAGTGTGTGTGTGTGTGTGTGTGTGTTAATATTGTTGGTACAGTTCTAGTTCTTAATTATAAACGCTTTTAGTCTGGGTCTTGAGTGTGTGTTACAACTACTTCTTTATTTAAAACTTTTTGAGTATGTGAGTCCTGTGACCAGATATTAATTTCTTCACAACAAAGGGTTTTAAGTCTCTCTCTCTCTCTCTCTCTCTCTCTCTCTCTCTCTCAACATTTAGAGAAGAACGTCATAACACTACAAAAGAGGAGGCGAAACTTGTCTGTCATAGCCACATTAGCTATTGTAGACTGAGATAATAACACGCACGCACACCCCCATCCCACTCAACAACCGCCCTGCATCCCACTCAACACCCCCCTCCTCTCCGTCTCACACAATACACTCCCACACACACTCACCCCTCCATCCTACACACAACACACCTGTTACACTACGGTATAAACACACACACGCAACACAATACATCTCCATGGCAACAAAAAACACCAACTTTACCTGCCATCTTACCTCACGTCGATTCCAAAGGCTTGAAGCTAATTCCCTCTTAACGTCAATTTCCCCTCAGTTACAGCTCCAATCATGTGTAATTTAGGAATTATACGCGTATATACTAAGACAGGGGCTCTATAATCCCGTCCAGCAGCTCTTGACAGGAAGGCATTATACGGCGCTAGAAAATTACCCTCAACTTTACCGAGCGCCGCCAACACCACCGGAAGGGGAGAGGGGGAGAGGAGGAAGGGGAGAGGGGGGGACAAACTAACCGTCAGGCCACGGTCTTGGTATAACGCGGGTCAACAAAAACACTCTAATAAGATTCAATACATGACATTCAATGGTAAATAGAGAAAATATTTACTAATGGGATACTTTAACCAATATTTCAGTAGCAGTAATAATAACGATAGAGAATTCAAGGTGTTTAGCCAACCCTCAGAGCTTGGTGGTCTTGGTGTAACGTGAGTAAATAAACGATGATTCGGACGCTTGAGAATTGATATGAAGAATAAGTAATAATAGGATAAGTTAACTAAACCACATATAATTCTGAGTAAATATGACAATTAGGAAGGAGGAGAAGTTAAGGTTTTTAACTTATGGAAGACGAGAAGATGAAAGAAGGAGGAAAGAAGGAGGAAGAAGAAATAATAATATGGTGCCAAAAATAAAATACTTTAAAGGTTAATGGTTAAATTATGTTCGACCAAAATATGTATAAACAAATGAATAACTCCATGAATACATAACACATGCAATCAAGAGTTACAGAGTTGCAATACAAACAATTATGTATTATATGATGTAGTTATTATAAACCGGATATATATGGCATACAATAGGAATATCCGGATCGCAAAACAGACATAAACGGGTTACAAAACAAATAATCGGGTCACTAAACAGAAATAATCGGGTTATACAACGGGAATAGCCGGGTTACAAAACAGAAATAACCGGCTCACTAAACTGACATAACCGGGTTACTAAACAGAAATAACCGGGTCACAAAACAAATAACCAGGTAACAAAACTAAAATAACCGGGTCACTAAACAGAAATAACCGGGTTACAAGACCGAAATAACCGGGTCATAAAATGGATAATAAGTGGGGTCACAAAAATAGCCAAGTCACAAAACAGAAACATCCGGTTCACTTAACTAGACACAACTGGGCGCTAACGACCAACCGGCCTCGTTCAGGTCACGCTTTACCACCTCCAACACCTCGTTCGTCCGGCCACTTACAAGACTCAGGTGAGGGTCAACAGCGCTTCCGTCGTCGTCAATGACCCCCTTCAACCTTTGACCTTTCTTCATTTTATCAGTAACACGAGAACCACTACTTGTATCTTCGTCCTCTCCATCATCATCATCATCATCATCATCATCATCTGCGTCATCATCATCACGCCACCATCATCATCCGCATCATCATCATCATCACTACCATCTTCGTCCTCTCTACCACCATTATCACCATCACCACTAGCATCTTCGCCTAGTCCATCATCACCATCACCACAACTAGACTCTTCATCATCACCACGTGTATTCTCAGTATCCTCCAGTACACACACTTCTTAACCCGACCTAATCTAGTCTAATCGAGCCTAACCTAGTTTAACCCAATTCAATCTAACCTAAGATAACCTATCCTACCCTGACTTAACCTAACCTACCCTACCCTGACTTAACCTAACCTACCCTACTCAGACCAAACCTGACCTGACCTGACCTAATAAGGAACAAGATCTGGAATATAAGCTCTGAGCTGATGGCATATTCTCCAGAGCATTACTATGGCGATGAGATTTTGTCAAAGGGGAGAGAGAGGGAATATTACCCTATTGTCCGTTTACGAGACCACCGGACCATTAGACCACCAGACCACGAGACCACCGGACCACCAAGAACCTGCTACACACTTTATAAAATATGTATGTCCTACCCCCTAAGTTTCCCAGGACGGTAAAACTTGAATAAAACAAAATTAAACAAAATAAAACATACGAGTATCCCCTTAATGTTAGACGGGACGGACGGAGAAACCTACCTCTCTCTCTCTCTCTCTCTCTCTCTCTCATACAACCAAAACGACTTCTAACGACCGGTCTCGCCTACTGACAAACAGCAGGTGATCACTACGACAACGACCCGCTGGAGGTAGTTATATGGGTCGTTGAGGAAGAGAACACGGTCGTTGGTGTCATAAGTGGAGGAAGAGAGGAGGAGGAATGGGACCGAGAGAGGAAGGGAGTGTGGAGGGGGAGGGAGATGAAAAAGTGGAGGAAGAGAGGAGGAGGAATGGGACCGAGAGAGGAAGGGAGTGTGGAGGGGGAGGGAGATGAAAAGGAGGGGAAATGGGGTGGAGGAGTTGAGAGGGCGGAGAGTGGGGGAGGACGAGAGAGGGGAAGAGGGGGAGAAGGGGTGGAAGTGAGGGTAGAAGGGGAGGATAGGGGAGAGGACGGGAGAAGGGGAGGAGGAGGAGAGAGGGAGGAGGAGGAGAGAGGGAGGAGGAGGAGAGAGGGAGGAGGAGGAGAGAGGGGAGGAGGAGGAGAGAGGGAGGTGGGGAGAGGGGTACTGACGAGAGTGGGGTGGAAGGAGAAGGGGTGAAGGGGAGGAGGAGAGAGGGAGGGGAGAGGGAGGAGAAGACGAGGGGGGTGGAGGGGAGAAGGGGTGGAGGGGAGGAGGAAGGAGAAAGCGAAAATAAGAAAAAAAAACTATAGCGCAGAGGTTAATGAGAACACTTGCCAAGAAAGTATGTATGTATGTATGTATGTATGTATGTTTGTATGTATGTATGTTTATGTACGCACACTGCCTCTCTATTGTTACTGGCTTTCCCAACCGTCTTCTTGTAGTTAGTCCTACTAGCTATGAGAGAGAGAGAGAGAGAGAGAGAGAGAGAGAGAGAGAGAGAGAGAGAGAGAGAGAGAGAGAGAGAGAGAGAGAGAGTGTGTTGTTTGAGTGCTTGTCTGTTGAGTGAGTGTGTTTGTTTATGTGGGTGTCTGTCTATCTGTCTCTTTGTACCAGCCATTTCGATTAAAACAGTCGAGTGCGTTCAAGCCATTACAATACGACAGATGGCTGCCTGCGTTCAAGGTTTATCCCGTAAGGTGGGTGCGTTCAAACCACACTCAGGTTCTGTTCCTCCTCGAATCATTCTGAAACTTGACCTACGACACTGAGAAATTACTTCCTTTAACAAGCTTCATTTATCTGTCCATTAAGCACAAAAATACAGCAATAAACCGTTTAATGTTTATGGAATATATATAATTATACCTATATAAACGCCTGCTATACTATTCCACATTTAAGGAAATAGTTTAAGTAATTTCTAACTCATTAATGAGGAGAAAAACGCAATAATAATTAAGGAACAATTTTACACTATTTCCTATATAACTCCTGAAGACAATTTTGCAGTAAAAATTATATAAAACCAAACAATATTATATATCCTTTTGAGGACAATATTAAACATATATTAGTATAGTATAGCATTTACAAAGGTGATATAGAACATAACACGAAGTTGATATATTCAGAATGCCATAGTAAATATATAGCCATCAGCGTTATATACCATCACAACCTTTATATTATATACTGACGAGGGTTGATACGAGTAATGAGTAGGTAAACAGAGTGACGGTAACACAGCAATCAGACGGCTGTATAACAAGGTGGCAAGGTTTGATACGAAGAATAATAGGGCAATAAAAACATTACCCATTAATAGTAATACACCTGCCTATTTTACCTCTATTTAATAACACATAATAACTGGATTGAAGGGTGCGAGAGGCAATTCACGGCGGAAATGCTGGGTGAATAATGTACTGTGAGTGTGCGAAAACGAGTGCGTACTGTCTACATAACACAGACCTGGAGATAGTGGGCCCCTCACCCCTTCCTCCCCTGGCGATAACAAGTGATGGTTGGATGTGATATTCTACGTTTATAAAATAATACTTCAATTAATAATAATAATAATAATTTTAAATATAACCACAGATAAACAACAATAGTAAAAATAATTATAAATAATAAATCAACCTATAATTGTCCTTTATCTACTCTATGTATGAAACTGTGAAAGTGATTCCCATAGGTTGTATTATCAGGCCTTAGGTACCCATTTAAAGCTGGTTAGACTGGGAGTTTCCTGGGATCGATCTAGTGACCCTTAGGATAGGATGCGAGCGCTGTATTCACTTGGCCGCCGCAACCTCGATGAATCTGTAAATCTATCACACACACACACACACACACACAGCCCTTTCGACTCTCACTGACCATCACCACGACCTCATCTGCAAATTTGGTAAGCTTCTACACCATCCTCGACACCGCTCCTACTACCACGTGAGATCACGGTGCTGTTCGACACCACAACCGCATCCAGCCCATACGTGCACGAACTGATCACTATAAGAACAGCCCAGTCCCAACCATTGTAAAATTATCAATAACTTGTAATAAACCAGTGTATTACCTCCCAGTAAATACTACTTCTTGCACTGTCACTATGTTGAAATGCAATGTAGTTTGAGCTTTTCCCCATCTAGTTATTATATATCTTATTTGTATCACTTATGTTACTTGTATATTATTTGTAATTCGAAACCCATTCCCCAAATATGAAACTGTATATTTTCAGCCTTCTGGCTGCCAAGCTCTTTCAATAAACCGTTAATTATTATTTATTATTACACACACACACACACACACCAAACTTAATCCCAGAATCAGTATTCAACAAGCTACCTACATCACCTATTTTCAATTAACAATTTTTTCCACATCTAACAAGATAAACGAGGCTTGTCCGGCACCTCCTAACCCACCAGCTAGCACACGGTATTGTTACACTTGCAATTACCTGCTAATTTTCCACGGAGCGGACAAGCATGTTCTGATCGGTGATAATTCATGAGGTATGCGGACTAAATTCCAGGCAAAAAAATTTCCCAGCGGGACAAAAAAATTCCATCGTTAAAATAATCTTGTGGTAACATATTCTTTAGGAAAATACCACACCTCTTTTTTTTTTCCTTCCTGTGGATAAAAAAAAATCACGCCAGACAATTTCCCATAGAAAAAAATACCACGAAAAAGTTTATATTTCTTAAGTTTACTTTGTAGATCCTCATCCCTAGTCAGGTTAGGCTAGGTTAGGTTTACTTTAAGCTACGGTTTGGCTAGGTTAGGTTGGGTTTACTTTAAGCTACGGTTAGGTTAGGTTAGGTTTACTTTAAGCTATGGTTTGGCTAGGTTAGGTAGGTTAGGTTAGGTTAGGTTGGGTTTAGATTTAGGTCAGGTACGTTAAGGTTGTTTGGTAAGTTAGTCTCGTTAGTTCAAGAGGAATTTCGTGCAACTCCAATTTAGGGAAGACTGACCACCATCCTGCCTGGTCCAACCCCGCTGTTGGGTGAGGCGGGTGTTACTGCCTGAGGAAGGGGAGGGAGGAAGGAAGGGGGAGGGAGAAGGGGAAGGGGGAGGAGGAAGAAGGGGGGAGAAGGAGAGGAGGGACGGATGCTATACCCCAAGGGAGGGAAGGAGAGATGTTGCTACTCTTTGTCTCCTCTATTAATGTCCACATCAAGGATACCCTTTACAGCTCCCGAACGAACGAACAAGCGCACGCACGTACGCACGCACGTACGCACGCGCGCGCACACACACTATTCCAATGTCAAATATGCAAATGAGAGAAGATCACCGTAACGACAAGAATAAACTCCAATAGTCTCTTGAGCTCATCATCAATCGGTCTCATCAAAGCCAACTTGAGTCACATAAAAGAGTGAATCAACTTTTAAGGCAGTACACCTGACGACGAGACCAGACTAATTAACTCAAGAGAGGTGCTGAGCGACAGGTAGACGTCGGTGAAGACAAGAGGCACGTACAGACACTCGGTAAGAACACTTGTTAATTTGATCGTGTTCTTGAATCTTAAGGACATGTCTGGGTGACGCAATGGGACATGGTCGATCTGTCTGTGTCCGTCGAGTACGTAGGTACATTTGTAAAAGTTAGGGGGAACATAGGGAGTCACATGATCAATCTGGCTGTGTTAGTATGGACACACACACGACTCATCTGGGGTTACAGGAGGTGGAGGAGAAATGTTGCGGAGGATGGGGAAGGAGGTGGTATCCACAGTATCTGTCTGGGGGTTACGTCTGAAGAAGAAGAAGAAAGAAGAAGAAGAAGAAGAAGAAGCAGCAGAAGAAGAAAGCAGAAGAAGCAGAAGCAGAAGCAGAAGAAGAAGAAGCAGCAGCAGAAGAAGCAGCAGAAGCAGCAGAAGAAGCAGCAGAAGAAGCAGCAGAAGAAGCAGAAGCAGAAGCAGAAGAAAGAAAGAAGAAGAAAGAAAGAAGGTTGGAGAGGAATGTAGCATCCACATTCTCCATACTAATTACATCCTGCAGTTGAATTTGCGACAAACATTCATTCTCTCTCTCTCTCCCGTCTTTATGTTTCTTTGTGTGATCAATTGTTATGTTCCGGGGCTCGCTGACTGACTGGCTCTTGGTGGTGTGGTAGAGGTGGTGAGGTGTTTTTTGTGATGGATATCTGATCTCTCCCAAACCCTTGTCTTGTTTGCTCATGTTTCACCAGTCTATCTCTATGTCTGTCCAGCGGTTTTAATCCTGTTCCTACTTCTACTCCTCCTCCAAGCACTCTTCCTCCTTTATCTTCTTCTCCTCTACCTCTTCCTCCTCCGCCCCTTCTTTTCCACCTCCTTTCCCAAGCACTATTCCTCTCCTACCCCTCCCCCCCCTCCTTCTCCACCACCACTAACACCTCCTCCTCCTCCCTGCTTATCATTCTCCTCCTCTTATTTTTCTTATTTTATTTTTACTTATCTCTCTATCTCTCTCTCTGTCTGTCTGTCTGTCTGTCTGTCTGTCTGCCTGTCTGCCTGTCTGTCTAAGTACATATACGTAGGCTATATGCACTTACATATATATATCCCCCCCAAAATAAAGAAGTGATCATCAATTCAGTGTTGTGAAAGTAACAAATGAATCCTATTGTTCCTCTCTCTCTCTCCTTCTCTCTCTCTCTCTCTCTCTCTCTCTCTCTCTCTCTCTCCAATCGAATCCTAGTACTCCAGTTTCCTCCTGTGGTAACTAGACAATAAAGTTCATAACAAAGTGACATACAACGGACTAACCGCCCACAAGACTAATGAGCTGATAAATGGTGACAAGATAAATTAAATTAGAATGATGACTTCCACTTCCTGATACGTTCCCCAAGTGACGAGCGTGAACAGCCTGACGGGAAGTATCTTGACACAGTGGTCGAACACTAACCAGCCTTTATGACGCTCTACAGAGATCCCGTCTGGGGTAATCTCAGTGTACACGAAGGTTGGGGTCGAGCCGAGGACCACCTAGAATTACAAGCCTCCCCGGGCCATCCCGATGAGTGCGCCCCTGGCCAGATCTCCTTAAGATAGCATCGGCAGGAGACCCGTAATAAGAGCGGAACGGCGATGGAGCGGAACACGCCCTCCCACCTGTACATTATACAGGTAATTGTCTACCACCAGAGGCGAGAGGCGGCAATGACAGCGGCAGAGGGTACCCTAGTATCATGCCTCTCACCACTACTACCTATACATCAACACCGCCATCAGCACCACCCACTGCCCTCACCCACCATAATAACACACTACCTTCGCCACCCACCACCGCCACCCACCATTATAACAACCACTACAGTCACCCACCACCACTCCCAATACTATCACCGAGTCGTTATAACTATCATCACCATAACTACTACAATCATCACCATAACTACTACAATCATCACCATAACTACTACAATCATCACCATAACTGCCACTATCACCATTATTGTCTCCCTCCTACCACCCAGTACCATATCATTATTATTGTGCCACCCATCACCACCATCCAAAATACTTACCACTCAGTACTACCATAACCAATCCCTACCACACCACCGCCACAACCATAATCCAACACTATTTGCAACACTATCACACCCATAACAACCCAAATCAACCAAAATACAACCACAAGTCACCCATCATCACTATAAGAATGCAATCACAAGCACAAATATTACACCTCCAAGCATCCCTACAATCACAACCCAATACCACCACCAACACCTTCACCACCAAAATCACAATCGCCCTAATACAACTACAACCCACCAACAAATGTACCACTGTAACACAACAATACTACCACCACAACAACCACAACCACCCCTCCCCACCACCATAACAACAATAATTACCACAACCACCTTTCCCGAGCACCATCACCACACTCACTGATACCACAACATCACCACTATCACACTCACTACCATCACAGAAATCACCATCACCACACTTCATACCATCACCACCACAACAATCACCACCACAGTCACTCTCCTCCTCGTGGGTTCCTAAGTGTTAGATTGAGATCCGTAATTACCGTCTTCCTTCAGGACACTCCCAAACAGCCATCATTCCTCGCCTCGTTGCTCCCTCCAATAGACAGGTGGAAGGAGTAGACAGTGTAACTAACTAGTAATTATGTCCTCCGCATGATTACCTCCCTTAAACACACCAGCGACAGGTAAGAGATACTGAAGGTGTAAGTTGATGGTGTAATGGTGTGAGGTTCTTGGCTTATACCACCGACAGTCAACCTTTGGTCTGTATGTCTTGTACTCTCTCTCTCTCTCTCTCTCTCTCTCTCTCTCTCTCTCTCTCTCTCTCTCTCTACCTTCTCTCCTTCACCTACACTTCAATCTCCCCCACTCTTATCATCTCTCTACCTACCTGTTCCCAATGGTTTAATTCCCCCCCTCCCCCCACCATTCCCCCATCCCAATCACATACCTTGGCTAGGCTGTAATTACTGCAGGTGTCCTCCCTACCATCCCACCTGCCACCCACCACCCCTGCCTTCACCCCATCCACCCCACCACCACTGCCACCCACCACCCCTACCCCTGCCCCTGCCACCCCACCACCTGCCACCCTCCACCCCTACACCCCACCCCTGCCACCTCTACCCCTGCCACCCCACCACCCCTGCCACCTCCATCTTCACCACCCTCCATCTTCGCCACCTTGCACTCCTCCAGGCTACACTACCCTGTACTGTACAATTACACATCAGCTGATTCTGATAAACACTGACCACACAGAACCTTCACATCTACCCAGGTCCTTTAAATCTACTAGAACCTTCACATCTACCCTTAATCTACTAGAACCTTCACATCTACCCTTAATCTACTAGAACCTTCACATCTACCCCAATCTAGAACCTTCACATCTACCCTATCTCAGAACCTTCACATCTACCCTAATCTACTAGAACCTTCCATCTACCCTAATCTACTAGAACCTTCACATCTACCCTTAATCTACTAGAACCTTCACATCTACCCTTAATCTACTAGAACCTTCACATCTACCCTTAATCTGCTAGAACCTTCACATCTACCCTTAATCTACTAGAACCCATCTACCCTAATCTACTAGAACCTTCACATCTACCCCTTAATCTACTAGAACCTTCACATCTACCCTTAATCTACTAGAACCTTCACATCTACCCTTAATCTATAGAGAACCCTCACATCTACCCTTAATCTACTAGAACCATCATCTACCTTAATCTACTAGAACCTCACATCTACCCTAATCTACTAGAACCTTCATCTACCCTTAATCTACTAGAACCTTCCATCTACCCTTAATCTACTAGAACCTTCATCTACCCTTAATCTACTAGAACCTTCATCTACCTTAATCTACATTTCATCTACCTTAATCTACTAGAACCTTCATCTACTAATCTACTAGAACCTTCATCTACCCTTAATCTACTAGAACCCACATCTACCCTTAATCTACTAGAACCTTCATCTACCCTTAATCTACTAGAACCTTCACATCTACCCTTAATCTACTAGAACCTTCATCTACCTTAATCTACTAGAACCTTCATCTACCCTTAATCTACCAGAACCTTCACATCTACCCTTAATCTACTAGAACCTTCATCTACCCTAATCTACTAGAACCTTCACATCTACCCTTAATCTACTAGAACCTTCACATCTACCCTTAATCTACTAGAACCTTCACATCTACCCTTAATCTACTAGAACCTTCATCTACCCTTAATCTACTAGAACCTTCACATCTACCCAATCTACTAGAACCTTCACATCACTAATCTACGAAACCTTCATCTTCTGCTAGAACCTCATCTACCCTTAATCTACAGAACCTTCACATCTACCTTAATCTACTAGAACCTTCACATCTACTCTTAATCTACTAGAACCTCCACATCTACCCTAATCTAGAACCTTCACATCTACACTTAATCTACTAGAACCTTCACATCTACCCTTAATCTACTAGAACCCTCACATCTACCCTCAATCTACTAGAACCCTCATCTACCCTTAATCTACTAGAACCTTCACATCTACCCTTAATCTACTAGAACCTTCATCTACCCTTAATCTACTAGAACCTTCACATCTACCCTTAATCTACTAGAACCTTCATCTACCCTTAATCTACTAGAACCTTCACATCTACCCTTAATCTACTAGAACTTCATCTCACCCTAATCTACTAGAACCTTCCATCTACCCTAATCTCTAGAACCTTCACATCTACTAATCTCTAGAACCTTCATTCATTCTCCAGACTCCATCTCCTTCTACTAGAACCTCATCTACCCAATCTACTAGAACCCCACATCTACTAATCACTAGAACCTCATCTACTCTTAATCTACTAGAACCTTCCACTCTACCCTAATCTGAACCTTCATCTACCCTTAATCTACAGAACCTTCACATCTCTCAATCTACTAGAACCTACATCTACCCTTAATCTACTAGAACCTTCACATCTACCTTAATCTACTAGAACCTCACATCTACCCTTAATCTACTAGAACCCTCACATCTACCCTTAATCTACTAGAACCTTCACATCTACTCTTAATCTCTTTAATCTACTAGAACCTTCACATCTACCCTTAATCTAGAACCTTCACATCTCTCTAATCTACAGAACCTTCACATCTACCCTTAATCTACTAGAACCTTCACATCTACCCTTAATCTACTAGAACCTTAGAACCTTCACATCACCCTTAATCTACTAGAACCTTCACATCTACCCTAATCTCAGCTTCCTCTACCCTTAATCTACTAGAACCTTCACATCTCCCTTAATCTACTGAACCTTCATCTACTCTTAATCTACTAGAACCTTCACATCTACCCTTAATCTACTAGAACCTTCCATCTACCCTAATCTACTAGAACCTTCACATCTACTCTTACTTAATCTACTAGAACCTTCACATCTACCCTTAATCTACTAGAACCTTCACATCTACCTAATCTACTAGAACCTTCACATCTACCCTTAATCTACTAGAACCTTCATCTACCCTTAATCTACTAGAACCTTCACATCTACCTTAATCTACTAGAACCTTCACATCTACCCTTAATCTACTAGAACCTTCACATCTACCCTTAATCTACTAGAACCTTCACATCTACCCTTAATCTACTAGAACCTTCACATCTACCCTTAATCTACTAGAACCTTCACATCTACCCTTAATCTACTAGAACCTTCACATCTACCCTTAATCTACTAGAACCTTCACATCTACCCTTAATCTACTAGAACCTTCACATCTACCCTTAATCTACTAGAACCTTCACATCTACCCTTAATCTACTAGAACCTTCACATCTACCCTTAATCTACTAGAACCTTCACATCTACCCTTAATCTACTAGAACCTTCACATCTACCCTTAATCTACTAGAACCTTCACATCTACCCTTAATCTACTAGAACCTTCACATCTACCCTTAATCTACTAGAACCTTCACATCTACCCTTAATCTACTAGAACCTTCACATCTACTCTTAATATACTAGAACCTTCACATCTACCCTTAATCTACTAGAACCTTCACATCTACCCTTAATCTACTAGAACCTTCACATCTACCCAGGTCCTTTAATGACGTCAGGAACAACACGTGACGTAGCAATTAATAAATAAATAAGTAATGAAAAAAATAAATACGAAAAAATTAAGAGAAATTAATTATAAACAGAGAATAAAGATAACTGAAAAAAAGAGAAATGAAGAGAAATTGAAAAAGACACAAGAGATATGTAGATAAATTAAAAGAAACACAAAATAAATAAATATAAATTAATAATAAACCGAAAAATTGCGAGAAATTAAATGAGAAACGAAACAAAATGGAAAAAATGAACGAGAGGTAATCGCTTGTGGGAGGATTTTACGGAAATATACATAAATCTTGCAGTGAGTGACGTCCAAATTTAATTAACTGGGAATGTTGGTGAATACACTCCCGCCCTCCTGGCTAACTCGTGGAGGGGGGTGGGGTGGGGGAGAGGGGGCAAGGGAGAGGACAGGAGAGAAGATGAGGTACGGTTGGGGAGGGGAGAGGAAGGGGGGAGAGGAAAGGAAACAAGAGAAGAGGAGAGGAGGGAAAGAGAGAGAGGAGATTCTTATTTGATTCCTTTTTTACTCTCTCTCTCTCTCTCTCTCTCTCTCTCTCTCTCTCTCTCTCTCTCTCTTTGTCTGTCCTGTCCCAATTTCACTCGTTCAAAAACCCGAAAAACTGCACAGGAAGGAGATATGACTTGTGGAAGTATAACGAAATGGAGAAAAAAACAGGCGACCCACCACGATAAAATCTCCAGAGGTCACATTTGATAAGTTACCCTTCCGATAAGAAAACAGCGGCAAAAATAGCGCACAATTGCCTAGAAAACGGGAGAAAAAGTGGCCGGCTGTGTGTATATAAACAAGTTATTCGTATAATCAGGAGCAATAGACGACGACATACGAGACGATGAGGTCGTGTGATATCTTTAACCTTTTAAGGACGTCCGTTTAACCCCTTTGACGATCACTGGTTTAAAATCGTCCCTCGGGGGTTGAAGTTTAAACCAACTTCCTCAGAGGGTTATGCTATTAAAACATCATCCAAAAGGGGTTAAAACTTAAAACATTCATCTTAAAAAGTATAATAACTAAAACCATCTCTCAAAAAGTTATAATTTAAACCATCTTTCAAATGGGTTATAAATTAAACCATCATCCAAAAGGGGTTAAAACTGAAACCAGCGTCCTCAATGGGTTTATAAACTAAAAGACCTAAACCATTATCGTCCTCAAAGGGTTAAAAGTGTCAAAGAATAAAACAGAGTCGTGGAGAGAGTCGGTGTACAGTCACCCCAAAAAGTCCTGTCGCGAACCACGATTCAGACTCGTGAACCCGAAGCAGGAGACACTGATACATTATTCTGTCCATAAATGCTTCGGATTCAAGACTCCGAATCTCGGGGTTCATGGTTCGCGACAGGACGTTTTTGGGTGACTGTACCTCCTGCAGTTCCGTGATGTCACCAGCGTCCCGGGTGAGCGAGTCAACCTGATCTGAACCCTGATAGTCGTTTCTTGTAGTTCAACACCACAAAACATTTATGGTAGTCCGGGTGATCAAATGGTTTGGTTTTTTACCAATAAATTGCCATATAATAATCCCAGGTGTCATGGGTGAAGGAATTTAACCAAGAGATACCAAGACTCAACCCAAGGAGTGGTTGAGTGCGTCTGGTCTACCACACAACCCGAGGAACTACTTTATTGGTTGTATGTGTCTTCCGCCGCCCCCTCCCCCCCATTCCTTTACCATGATAGAGACGGGAGGAGGCGGGAGGAAGACCTGAACCAATTCCTGCAGGTAATGTTGGCGGCATAATTACCTCCGTGACAGGTGTGTGCGGCGATATACGATGGGGTGTGAGGGTAAAGTAGTATGATGATACATAGTCAGCGTGAAGCACCGACTGACGCCTCAAGGATCTTAAAAACGTTAATTTTCAGGCGATAAAAAACGTCAATAAACGTCACCTCACCCCCACACTCACCTCACGCACCAGCAACGTTAAACAGCAGCAAGTCGCAAATCATAACACAACAACGCGTCGAACGGCCCTCCTAACGCATGAAAAATTAATAATAAAACACGCTGACTCCCACCATCCCTCCCCTGCACCAACACCCCTACCTCCACCCTCCCCTGCACCATCACCCCTACCTCCACCCTCCCTACCTCACCCCACCTCCACCCTCCCCGCACCATCACCCCTACTCCACCCTCCCCACCTCACCCGCACCCCTACCCTCTTGCCCTCCCCACTCCACCACTCCCACCTGCCCTCCCCTTCCTCAGCACCCCACTCTCCCTCCTCTCCATACAGCACACCCATCATCTCCCTCTCTCCCCTCAGCATCTCCACCTCCAACACCACCACCACCTCCTCCAGCACCACCACCTGCCTCCTCCCTCCTCCCAGCACCACACCTCCTCCAGCACCACCACCACCTCCCTCCTCCAGCACCACCACCTCCCCCCACTGCCAATCACCCCCCACCACCTCCTTTCCTCCAGCACCTCACCACCTCCTCCTCCAGCACCACCACCACCTCCCTCCTCCTCCAGCACCACCACCTCCCTCCAGCACCACCACCTCCCCCAATCGCCAATCACCCCACCACCTCCATCCTCCAGTTAATTACCTCCAACTCTCCAGCACCACCACTCACCTCCTCCAGCACCACCACCTCCCCCAATCGCCAATCACCCCTTATTAGGAACTATAACTGCTTGGCGTTATTCGGTAGTTATGCAAGAGGAGACGAGGGCCGCACCTACACTGTTATTATGGAGACCAGGGTGGTGATTACCTTATAGGAGACTGATAGGAATGGTGGCCCTTGGAGACTCCGAGAGAGAGAGAGAGAGAGAGAGAGAGAGAGAGAGAGAGAGAGAGAGAGAGAGAGAGAGAGAGAGAGAGAGAGAGAGAGCACTACCAGGACAGGTACACCTTTAGTATAACCTGAAGACATTTCCAGGTGTTTTTGTAACCCCGAAGCTCACCAGTGTAATGATGGGTGTACTGTGAGGGTGTAGAGAAGGTGTACTGAGAGGGTGTACAGTGAAGGTGTACAGTGAGGGTGTACTGTGAGGGTGTAGAGTGAAGGTGTACTGTGAGGGTGTAGAGTGAAGGTGTACAGTGAGGGTGTAGAGTGAGGGTGTACAGGAAGTAGAGAGAAGGTGTACTGTGGAGGGTGTGTAGAGTGAAGGTGTACTGTGGAGGGTACAGAGGGTGCATGGTGAAGGTGTAGGAGTGAAGGTGTACTGTGAAGGTGTAGAGTGAAGGTGCACTGTGAGGGTGTACAGTGAGGTGTAGAATGAAGGTACTGTGAAGGTGTACTGTGAGGGTGTAGAGTGAAGGTGTACAGTGAGGGTGTACAGTGAGGGTGTACAGTGAGGGTGTACAGTGAGGGTGTAATGTGAAGGTGTACGGTGAAGGTGTATTGAGAAGTTGAACTATAATGTGAGGATACGTGGGTGTACTGTGTGGGTGTACAGGAGGGTGTAGAATGAAGGTGTACTGTGAGGGTGTAATGTGAAGGTGTACGGTGAAGGTAAAATTAGAGTAGTTGAACTATAATGTGAGGATGTGTGTGTACTGTGAGGGTGTACAGAGGGTGTAGAATTGAAGGTGTACTGTGAGGGTGTAATGAAGGTACGGTGAAGGTGTATTGGAGAAGTTGAACCATATAATGGAGGATACGTGGGTGTACATGAGGGTGTGAGTGTACATGAGGGTGCGTGAGTGTACTGTGTGGGTGTAACTGGACTCCACAACAAGTGTTCCGGCAACATCAATATTGACATCTGTACAGGTAAACACAACTCTGAAAATTGTATTAACCTAACCTAACCCAACCTAACCCTAACCTAACCTAACCTAACCTAACTTAACCCTACCTAACCTAACCAGATAGCTTTAGGGTGTTTGATCATCAGGTAAAATGAGCTGGTGGACTAATCTTCAGGTGATCCCAATCTTTAAAACTACGAAGATCAGTTAACAATATTTGTCCAATGGTAAAATTTCACTGAAAGTCTAATTTGGGAATTTCGGTGATTCTGGCACTAACAAGAAACAAACAAACAAAAACATTAATCGACTAATGAGCCTATTTGGTGAATTTATTGTTTTGCGAATAAATATATATATATATTTTTTACTGTCACAATCGCAATAATTATTTTGGTCCCAGAATCACAAATATTATCTCACAATCAGAAACTTTTATTTCACGCATAGAATCGCATATTTTATTTCGCTCCATCCCAGAATCGCAAACTTTAATTTCCCTCCTAGAACCGCATACTGTATTTCAGCTTTCAGAATCGCAAACGTTATCAACCAGAATCGCAACGGTATTTCAGCTTTCAGAATCAGAAACTTTAATATCTCACCAGAATCGCAAAACTTTATCTAATCCCCTAAATGCAAATTAAATTTTACTCTCTAGGAACCGCCATTAATAAACACTATCCTTAATTACAGGTAAACCCTCCATTAGGAGAGTTTATTTACACAGGTATTTAAACGATGAATGGACGTCTAATGAGGCAGGTGGGAGGTCGGGGGAGGACGAGGGGCGAGGTTGGGGGGGGGGGCGAGGTTGGGGGACGTTGGGGAGGTGGGTGAGAGATATATTGGTCATAGAAGCGTCGATGATTAATGAGGCTTTGATCGTTAGCCCGGCAGTACCACGAACCCTGCATGGAATGGTGTTTGGGTATAGTGTCAGCTGATGGTGGTTATGGTGCCGTCAGTTGATGTGGTAGTGATGGCGTTGGTGGTGTCAGGTGGTGGTGTTGGTGGTTTCAGGTGGTGGTGTTGGTGGTGTCAGGTGATGATGTTATGGTATCGTCAGGTGGTGATGTTATGGTATCGCCAGATGATGGTGTTATGGTATCGTCAGGTGATGATGTTATGGTATCGTCAGGTGATTAACAGCGGCGCGGACAGGTAACTGGTGCAGGTCGCCGTTTTTGTCATTAGCGGTAATCACCTGTCGGGGGCCCCTGATGGACTAATTAAACACGCAACCTGTTGGTTCATTACACCTCCCGAAGCAGACGTGTGCCGCCGCCGCCTCCTCCTACAGGTGATCACAGGAACCACCTACAGGTATATGTCATTAGTAGGTCTAAATCTCCGAAAATGTTAGTGTAGGCCTACCTCATTAAATAGATTAATAGCATACTTCCACTACGATATATTAATTAGCGTATACCTTCTACAGTGTATTATATCCCAGCAGGATATTTCTTGCCAGATATAAGCTGTGTAACCAGTGGGGTTCCCCAGGGGTCAGTACTGGGCCCACTCTTGTTCATAATCTACATAAACGTTCTAGAAATCTAGACACAAGCAAGTTTGCGGATGACACCAAAATAGGGCGGCAGATTAATTCAGGGAAGGATGCAAATGCACTACAGGAGGATTTAAATAAACGGCTGGAGCGATCAGAAAAATGGCAAATGAAATTTAACACCAGCAAGTGCAGCGTACTTAATATTGGAAGATCAAATACTGTCAATGTATAGAGCCTTAACAACGTCAACCTAGAGAAGTCGACTTGTGAAAGAGACTTACGGGTATTTGTAAGCCCGGACCTACGGCCTAGAAAACAGTGCGTTAATGTTCGAAATAAGGCAAACGGAGTATTAGGTTTTATATCTAGAAGTGTAAGTAATAAGAGTGCGGGGGTCATATTGCAACTATATCTTGCGCTTGTCAGGCCGCACCTCGATTATGCTGTTCAGTTCTGGTGCCCTTATTATAGAATGGATATCAATTCACTGGAGTCGGTGCAGCGAAGAATGACGAAAATGATTCAGGGACTTAGAAACCTTCCATATCAAGATAGATTAAAGAAACTATACTTGCATTCCCTGGAAAGACGAAGAGTGCGGGGAGATATGATAGAAGTATTTAAGTGGGTGAAAGGAATCAATAAAGGAGATATAGATAAAGTTCTTATACTATCCCAGCAGGATAGGACTCGGAGCAACGGATTTAAGTTGGGTAAGTTAGGTTTAGGAAGGAGATAGGAAGGAACTGGTTCACAAATAGGGTAGTAGATGAGTGGAACAAGCTTAGCAACTTTGTAGTAAGTGCGGGAACGCTGGAAAGTTTCAAAAGGAGGCTAGATAGATTCATGGATGATTGAGTATGGTTGTAACTCTAGACAGGAGCTGCCATGCACAGGCCAACCGGCCTATTGCAGACTCCTTATTTTCTTATGTTCTTAAGCAGTATACCTTTAGTCAGATATACCTCCTGCAACACACACACACACACACACACACACACACACACACACACTCAGGTGACAACGAAATCGCTTACAACAAATTATAACAAGCCCGGACTTTGTTTCGTCACTGTATGAATAAAAATAATAGAAACAAAAGGAAAAAATAAAGAAAAAATGAAGACAAAATATTAAACAAATAATAATAATAAATAAATAAATAATAATAAAATAAAATAATTACGAAAAATATAGGTCTATATATCAAGTTAAAGTCATTAAAAATAACATTACAGAACACGAGAAAAAGCAGGATCACTCATCAGGGGACGAGGAGCGTCACTATCAGGGGGCGAGGAGGGCCATTCATCAGGGGAGGAGGAGCGTCACCATCAGGGGGAGAGGAGGATCATCACCAGGGGCGAGGAGGCCACTCATCAGGAGAGGAGGAGGGTCATCAACAAGGGGAGAGGAGGATCATCACAAGGGGGCGAGGAGGGCCACTCATCAGGGGGGAGGAGGCTACCTTACCGGGGGAGGAGGGCTGCCTGGTCAGGGGAGGAGGGTCACTCAACAGGAGGCAAGAAGGGTCACTCATCAGGGGGAGAGGAGGGCCATCACCAGGGGTCGAGGAGGCTACTCATCAGGGGAGGAGGAGGGTCATACTTATCAGGGGAGGAGGAGGTCATCATCAGGGGAGGTGAGGAGGGCTACTCATCAGGGGAGGAGGAGGGTCACCATCAGGGGAGGAGGAGGTCACCATCAGGGAGGAGGCACCTATCAAAGGCGAGGAGGATCACTCATTAGGGGAAGCGAGAGGATCACTCATCAGGGGGCGAGGATGATCACTCATCAGGGGGCGAGGAGGATCACTCATCAAGAGGCGAGGAGGGTCACTCATCAAGAGGCAAGGAGGGTCACTCATCAGGGGTAGAGGTGGGTCACTCATCAGGGGGCAAGGAGGGTCACTCATCAGGGCTCATCAGGGGGCGAGGAACGTCACTCATCGGGGGTCGAGGAGCGTCACTGAGCCAGAGTTAATATACACCAACATGTTTCAACTTTGGGCGAGGCAGCCGACCCTGAAATTGGTTGCCGGAGGAACAGGCGCCAAGTGGGGGGGGTCGAGGGTGTTGATGGCCACGTCATCTTATTGGGTACGGTATCTTAATGGGACGGTTATTTATATATACAATACACGTAACTTAAATAGGCACGTCACCATAATGGGCACGTCACCATAATGGACACGTCATCTTCATGGGCACGGCATTATAGTGAGCATGATAACGCTATAGGCACCTTAATAGGCACGGTATTATAATGAGCATATCATCGTAATAGGCAGGGCACTGTAATAGGGACGTCATCTTGCAGGCGGAGGTATAATGAACAGATCAATCTCCCAGGTCACGTTAATGGGACTTCATCTCCTTCCTTCTGGTGTTCATGGGTAGGTCATTCTCCCAGTCAGACTTAATGGGGACATCATTCTCCCAGGCAACGTCATAATGGGCACGTCCTCCCTCCAGCCTCACGCAACACCCCGTGTTTACACTCATCAAGAATCACGTTCTCCGAATGAGTCAGAAACTCCATCTCGTGTTGACATAAAACAGCTGATTTGTGCTTTGTAAACAATGGGAGGGTGACGGCCACGTGATTAACAGCTGACTTGACTGCGAGGGAGTATTTTCTTTTCTCCTAAAAAATGTCACGTAAATATTAAGACTTTTTAATGAGGCTGCATCAGGGTACCAGCATGCCAAGTTTCACCGTCTATCTGGTTTATGATTCTGGAGGTAAAGTTGGTGGATGAGAGATGGTGACATGAGGACGGTTGACGGCTGGTGGATGATGGAAGGGATGGCGAGGAACGGCGATACAGACCCGTGACAAAGCTCAGTGCCTCGGTCCAGAAGTTGAATTGCCTAGACATGAGAGAGCACACACACACATCGTCTCAAACATTAGAACACATATCAGGATAGGTTAAAAACTTAACTTGCATTCCTAGAAAGACGAAGGGTGCGGGGAGATATGATAAAATTTAAGTGGGTGAAGGAATCAATAAAGGGATATAGATAAAGTTCTTATAATATCCGAGCAGGATAGGACTCGGGCAACAGTTCAAGTTGGATAAGTTTAGGTTTAGGAGGAGATAGGAAGAAACTGGTTCACAAATAGGGTGGTGGACGAGTGGAACAAGCAACAACTTTGTAGTAAGTGCGGGAACTCTGGAAAGTTTCAAAAGGAGGCTAGATAGATTCATGGATGATGGAGAGTGGTAGTAACTCTCGACAGGAGCTGCCATGCACAGGCCAACCGGCCTGTGCAGACTCTTATTTTCTTATGTTCTTATTACATAAGACAAAAAGTGAGGTTATTATATCACATAAAAACGCACTACGTAACATAGCACGTCAAATAATCCAAAGTATTTACCGAATAATATATAACACACAACACGTACTAAGATAAACTCCTCTCTCTGGTATAACATTATATCTAATCCTCTTCCCTATCTCCTTCTTTGTCTTCTTCCTCTCTTCCTTGTTTGCCCCTTCTTCTCTCCTCCTTTCTTTCTACCCCTTAGCCCTCCCGGAAATACCTTAAGCTGCATGACAAATTTGCCCTATTCCAATTAGTCCCCAGTCCTATTAGACCTGACCTGACGTGACCACGACCTGACCTGACCTAACCTAACCAGTAGGCTCAGACCTAAAACAACACTGGATATCCCCCCAAAAAAACTATAACACCCTAAAAAATCCACGTCCTTAAAATAAACCCTGAACCCCATAAAACCAACCTAAAAAACCTGACCCTATATTAAACCTTACACCCCTTAAAACTTAATCCCCCTACATTCCATAATTCCTCTAAAAATCCTAAACCCCAAACCTAATCCCTTAAAAAAATGAACCCTTAAAACACACCCCCACACACTAAAATACCCTAAACCCCTAAAACAAAACCTTAGAAAAACCCTAATCCCTTAACCCCCCCAACAGCATGGTAAGCAAACCGGAGATATTTTCTCACACTTGGCACCTTCAAGAGCAGCAGGCAACTCCTGAAGAAGGCGTCGCTGGCGTGATCTTGAGATATGGGTGCTGGGGGCCTGACCCTCGCTAGTTCAATATGTCTGTCCTCGTGTTGACCCAAGACGCACGACCTGGTTTGCACTTCGGCTTCCGCAGGTGATTAGGTGGTAGTGGTGGTTGGGGAGGTGGTGGTGATGGTGGTTGGGGAGATGGTGGTGGTTGGGGGAGGTGGTGGTGGTTGGGGAGGTGGTAGTGATGGTTGTTGGGGAGGAGGCGGTGGTGGTGGTGGTTGTTGGGGAGGTGGGAGTGGTGGTGGTTGTTGGGAGGTGGTGGTGGTTGTTGGGAGGTGGGGGTGGTGGTTGGTGGAGATGGTGGTGGTTGGGGAGGTGGTGGGGTGGATGGGGAGGTGGTGATGGTTGGGGAGGTGGTGGTTGCGGGAGGGGGTGGTGGTGGTCTGGGGAGGTGGGGGTGGTGGTGGTTGGGGGAGGTGGGGGTGGTGGTGGTTGGGGAGGTGGTAGTTGAGGGAGGTGGAGAAGTGGTGGTTGGAGGTGGTGAGGTGGTGGTGGTGGTGAGGGTGGTGGTGGTTGTTGGGGAGGTGGTGGTTGTTGGGGAGGTGGTGGTTGTTGGGGTGGTGGTGTTGTTGGGGTGGTGGTGGTTGTTGGGGTGGTGGTGGTTGTTGGGGTGGTGGTGGTTGTTGGAAGGGTGGTGGTAGTTGGGGTAGGTGGTGATGGTGGTGTTGGGGGTGGTGAGGGTGGTGGTTGAGATGGTGAGGGTGGTGGTTGGAGGTGGTGAGGGTGGTGGATGGAGGTGGTGAGGGTGGTGGTTGGTGGTGGTGGAGGGTGGTGGTGAGAGTGGTGGTGGTGGGGAGTGGGTGGTGGTGAGGGTGGTGAGGGTGATGGTGGTGGAGGGTGGTGGTGGTGAGAGTGGTGGTGGTGAGGGTGGTGGTGGTGGTGGTGAGGGTGGTGGTGGTGGTGAGGGTGGTGGTGGTGGTGAGGGTGGTGGTGGTGGTGGTGGGTGAGGGGTGGTGGTGGTGGAGGGTGGTGGTGGTGGGGTGAGGGTGGTGGTGGGGTGGTGGTGGTGGTGAGGGTGGTGGTGGTGAGGGTGGTGGTGGTGGTGAGGGTGGTGGTGGTGGTGGTGAGGGTGGTGGTGGTGTGGGGAGGGTGGTGGAGGGTGGTGGTGGTGGTGAGGGGGTGGTGGTGGTGGGAGGGTGGTAGTGAGGGTGGTAGTGGTTTGGGTGGTGGATATTGGTTGGGGAGTTTGTGATAGTTGGGGAGGGGAGGGTGGTTGGGGAGGTGGTGGGAGGGGTGGTTGGGAGGTGGTAGTAGTGGTGGTTGGGGAGGTGGAGGATGGTAGTGGTGGTTGGGGAGGAAGAGGAAAGGATTAGGGAGGTTGTGGAGGTGACTGTGGAGAGAGGTGGTACTGTGTGAGAGAGACGGTGGAAAGGGAGAGGGAAAGAGGGGAGATGCAGGTAATGGAAAGGGAAGTCATATAAATGATGAATGTGGGAGATGGGAGACAAGGTGAAGGGAAGGGTAATGAAGGAAAGTTGAGAGAGATGGAAGAATGAGATAGGGGAGAGTACAGGAGAGAGGGGGGTAGAGACGTAAGGGAGGGGGGATTGGGAGAGAGGGAGAGGGGGGAGGAGGGGGGGAGGAGGGGGAGGTGGATTGTTTGGGGAATAGTTGGCGGTGATCAGGAGGATGGAAGGGGAATAAGGAACGAGATAATGATGTGGGAGAGTGAGGGGAGGAGAGACTCAGGAGGGAGGGAGGAGGGAGAGGAAACTGGTATCACTGAGGGAGGGACTCGGGATGGAGGGAGAGTGAATGAGGAAGGAGGGAGCTAGAGTAAGCGAGTGAAGAAGGAGAGAGGGAGACCGAGTGAGAAAGGAAATTGGTATCACGGAGGGAGAGGACGGAAGAGGGAGAGGAAGGAGAACAGGGAGAAGGGAGAGAATGAGGGAGGTGAGGATGGTAATGAGGTGAGGGAGTAAGGGAAATAACTCATAGGTTCTCCTCAAGAGTAACAGTTGATGATGGCAGAGAGAGAGAGAGAGAGAGAGAGAGAGAGAGAGAGAGAGAGAGAGAGAGAGAGAGAGAGAGAGAGAGAGAGAGAGAGAGAGAGAGAGACGTCAAGAAGCTCATAATCAACAACTAGCGGATTTTTTACACCTGTTATCGAACTTAGTAAAACTTTCTTAAGAGGCTTTACCGTAGCGAGTGGCGGCCGAGTGGATGCAGAACTCGTCTCCCGAACTGAAGATCATTGGTTCGCACATTCCCAACTTAACCAATTTTATGAACAAGTCACCTAACGTCACAGTTGAGGAAGTGGAAACGGTCGAGTGCACTACCGGTCACATTCCTTCCTTATGCACTGAAGACTTAAGACTCATTTTCACAGGGGGTCAAAAGTCAATAACAGATCATGTGAACGTCGTGAATAATGTTTACACCTAAATGTCTACCAAACACTATCTAACCCCCCCCCACACACACACACACAATCACACACACAATCACATAACCCAGGACCGTGATTGGTGCAGCACAGTGCATCACTGCCAGTGTTCACACCTGTCACCCATCACCCTGACGTTATTAATTTAGTCGTGAGGAGGACTACCTGGTACTATGGTGTGAGAGAGAGAGAGAGAGAGAGAGAGAGAGAGAGAGAGAGAGAGAGAGAGAGGATGGACTGTAGGAAAAAATACAAATGGGAAATGAGTCATCGTTAGTAAGGAATAATGTAGGGAAGTCCCATGGGTGAGGGGAGGAACAGGGAGGGGGAGGGGAGAGGGGTAGTAGTAAGAGTAAGGAGGAGGAATGGGGAGGAACAAGGAAGAGAAGGAGGATGAGAGGGAGGAGAGAAGAGGAGGAGGGAGAGAGGAGTAGGAGGAGGAGGGAGGAGGAGGAGAAGCAGGAGGGGCAGGAGCAGAGTAAAAGTTGTCGAGTGGGGGGTGAAGGGAAGGGAGGAGGGAATGGAAGGGAGAAGGAGAAAAGAGAATGGGAGGGAAAGGAAGGGAGAAGGGGAAGGAAGGGAGAAGGAAAGGAGGAGGGGAAGGAAAGGAAGGGAGGAGGGGAAGGAAAGGAAGGAGGAGGGAAGAAGGAAGGAAAGGAAGGAGGGAAAGGAAGGGAAGGAAAGGAAGGAGGGAAGAAGATAACCTAGGAGCCCCAGTCCCCCGACACTCCCGGCAGACGAGGAAGGCCGCTGATAACGAGTCTTGCCTGTCATTACAACAATCATTACCTCGACTACATCATCACCAAGTCCCCCAAGACCTACGTTAACATGACCACTGACTGAAGAGACTGACTGACGAGACTGGCTGACTGACGAGACTGATTAAATGACTGAGACAGGTACTAAACATACCATAGTTCGTAACAGAAGCAGATGCCATCGTTGCCCAGAGTACCGGGTGAAGTGTGTGAGGAGGACAGCTAGAGTACCCGTAATAGGATTCACAACTTGCAAAGACCAGATTCTATACGGCCGGCAGAGAGTAAGGAGTAGAGGGGGGAGGAGAGGGGAGGGAAGGGAGTCAAGCTGCTGTGACAAACAAACGGGATCAAACTCGACTTAGGTGAGGTGTGTGAACCCATCCAACAGGGGGATCACGCGGAACAATACATCGTTATCAAGTAGTACAATACTTCATATTAAATAGTACAATACGTAGTACAAAGCGTCATATTAAGTGAGGGGTGTTAACTTCCAGAGACGTACTCGGGTTAATATGATTGCGCGCGCGAGCATGTGTGTATGTATTTTTTTAAACAGGTTCTACTCGTTCGAATACCTATGAGTCCGTCAGCCATCACTTGTCTGCTTATTAAGAACTTATATAAGTGACTCTGCCGCGTCTTCCTCAGTATTAATAACACAAGAGGATCTTAAATATAAGCTCGTGAGTATACAGACAAATGCTCGTAGCTACAGGGGGTTGAATCATCAGGTTTATGAGTCATCAATAATACAAATACAGGCATCAGATGGTCGTAAGAGTCTGAGATACACAGTGTCGTCTACAGGCGATTGGATCTTGCTTCTGAGATGCTAGAAAGTCGCAAGAGAGAATCAGATGATCTTAACTTGTATCCAGATGTATACAGGTATCTCCAGGGGATCGGATCTTCCTATAGTGGTAACTGTGTTGAGCCCAAAGGGATCAGATAACCTTAAATGGAATCCAGTGACGTCAAGATGGAGTTCCGTAAACCGTGAAGAGGGATTACTGTCTCAGTGTGGCCGTGGCAGAAGAGGAGGGTCCTGTCCTCTCTCTTTAGCCCCTCCACTGATAGCCATTTGGGTAGCGGTGTCAACAAGAGATAGCTAGTGCTGTCTCTCTCTCTCTAGTAGCTTGTTCGTCTGGCTACTCTCTCTCTCTCTCTCGTTACGGTCTAGTTAGTGGTGTGAGTATCGCCATGATTGTCACTTCACACCAACAACGAAAACAGCAGCAACATAGCAATGACAGCAGCAACACCAGAACAGCAACACCATCTCACACACACGGACAACAATACCATACACTAACACCACCCCCTACACACACACACACCCTAACACCAAACCCCCGACACCACAGGAACAGCGAGGAAAGAACAGCACCAGCACCAGCAGCAGCAGCAACAAGAACAGCACACAGAGGGTTAATGCCACTCCCCACACAGCGTCCACCCACTAAGCTCCCTTGACAGCCAAATTAAATGGAAAGTAATTGTTGTGTATTCAGGGCGAGGCGAAATTATCAAATACAGCTAGATTTTGAGAGAGAGAGAGAGAGAGAGAGAGAGAGAGAGAGAGAGAGAGAGAGAGAGAGAGAGAGAGAGAGAGAGAGATATTACTTACCATCTACCCCTTATATGGTATAGCTGCCTGCCTATAATACAAAATTCTACATCTATAACCCCTCTCACATCTACCTGGTAATATGAATAAGTAGAAAGTTAATATAGTATACATATATAATAACTTGTATCTATAACTACAAGGTCTATTTCCGTATACATATAACACAGGTGACAATGACAAGTTAAAATATCATTGTACCTGTTAAGTGTAGAATCGATTTTACCTGGCTTGGGGTTAATGCCTAGTCTTCCTTGTATGAGACCTAACCTGACCATTCCTTAGGTTAATTTACTCTTGGATATTCTAATATAACAATTTAAAGTGGTGAAGACAGTACAACACTTAACAATAACTTAAAGTAACATAACCAGAGTAACTTAGTCAAACTTGAACGTATACAACTTAAACCTAACCACACTAAGGTTAAAGTTAATCTAACCTAAAATTAACTTAAAATAACAGCCTAAATTAACCTAATATAACCTAACCATACACTACCTATTCTTACCCAACCATACACTACCATCCTAACCCAACTTAACCATGCACAACCCAACCCAACCGAACCTACACAATAACCCAACCCATCCACACACTACTCATCCTAAGCCAATTTAACCTGACAAATCATAAACATAGGTAATGGCAGGTGTTAATTGGCTAAAAACGAACAACTTTGCTAAATCAGGATGGAAAGGGCATTTTGCCTCCTACTCACTCCCTCACCCCTCACCTCCCCCTCAAAAAAAAAATGTATGGGGGTTATGATACTAATCCCTCGTTACCTGGATTTTACTCAGGTGAAGGGAGGTGAGGTAGGGGGGGTGAGGGGAGGGCGAGGGGCGAGTGGTTGGGGTGAAGGAGGGGTAGGGGTGAAGAGGGGAGGGGTAGGGTGAAGAGGTGAGGGGTAGGGTGAAGAGGTGAGGGGGTAGGGTGAAGAGGTGAGGGGTAGGGTGAAGAGGTGAGGGGGTGGGGTGAAGAGGTGAGGGGTAGGGTGAAGAGGGAGGGGGTAGGGTGAAGAGGGGGGGGGTAGGGTGAAGAGGTGGAGGGGTAGGGTGAAGAGGTGAGGGGGTAGGGTGAAGAGGTGATGGGGTAGGGGTGAAGAGGTGAGGGGGTAGGGTGAGGGGGGTGAAGAGGTGAGGGGTGATGGGGGTGAAGGGGTGATGGGGTGAAGGGTGATGGGGTGAAGGGGTGAGTGATGGGGTGAGGTGAGGATGACGAGGTGAAGTGGAGGGGGTTGAGGAGGTGGGGGGCTGAGGAGGTGGGGGGCTGAGGAGGTGGGGGCTGAGGAGGTGGGGGGAGGAGGTGGGGGGCTGAGGAGGTGGGGGCTGAGGAGGTGGGGGGCTGAGGAGGTGGGGGTTGAGGAGGTGGGGGGTTGAGGGAGGTGGGGGCTGAGGAGGTGGGGGGGTTGAGGAGGTGGGGGTGTGAGGGGTGATGGGGAGGTGCAAACCTATCCTCCTTCCTCTACCAGAAGAATTAAACGTGGGCAAAATCAGCCAGAGAGAGAGAGAGAGAGTATTTCCTGAAATCACTGATCTTTACAGAATATCAGATATTAAATCCCCAAGACAGGCGATTACCAAGCTTTAAACCACCCCCAAAGCAGGATTATTATTACTTACAAATCCCACACGACACAGCATTATCAAGTTTTTTAATCACCACGAGGCGGGATTATAGTTATAAATCACCACAAAACGGGATTATCAGACTAAATCACCACAACGAAGGATTTACAACAACAGTGATTTATTTTACCATACGGCGTCCATTTGGAAGATTATGTTATGCCCACGACACTGTGTAAACATGTTGACGTTGATCGAAGCAATAACAAACTCTTTCGTATTTTCTTCTTCCTTTTGATTTTTTTTTTTAATTTGTGTTTCAACTCCTTTCTTCGGTTATTTTATATGTTTCTTCTTTTTCGCTAATTTATTCTTCTTCCTTCTTTTATTCATATTTTTTAGTTTGCCTCTTCCTCTTCTTATCGAATTCCTCTTCTTCTTTTACATCTCTCTATTTTTCTATTTCTCGTTTTATATTCTTATTTTACTCTCCTTCATTTTGTCTTTTTTCTTCCTCATCCCTTTCCCTCTTATTTATCCTCCTTTTTTTTCTTTTCTATTTCGGCTTTCTTTTATTCCCTTTTATTCTATTTATTATATATTTCTTCTTTCATTATACTCTCCTCGTTTCCCCTCTACCATACCTTCAATAGTAATGGGTTATCCAATTATCTCATTACCCGTCCTTACCTCCTCCCTCTTTCTTCCTCCTCCTCATCTTCCTCCTCGTCTACCCTTTATCTCACCCTATTTCTCCTCTCCCACGCCTTTCATTATCTTCTCTCTCTCTCTCTCTCTCTCTCTCTCTCTATCTTGTCGTTCCTCTTCCTTATCTTATCTCCCATTTTCTTCTTCTTTCATTGCTTTTTCTTGCAGGAGGAAGAGAAGCCAAGGAGGGAGGAAGAAGATGGCAGGGAGGAGGGAGAAAGAGGGAGGGAGGGGAAGGAGGGGAGGAGGGGGAAGAGGGAGGAAAGGGGAAGGAGGGAGGGAGGGAGGAGGGAGGGAGGAGGAGGAGGGAGGAGGAAGGAAGCCAAGGAGGGAGGGAGGAAGGGAAGCCAGGGAGGGAGGGAGGAAGGGAGGGAAGAAGGGAAGTTAGGGAAGAGAGAGGGAAGGAGGGAGGGAAGGAAGGGAAGGAGGGAGGAGGAAGGAAAGTCAGAGGGAGGGAGCTGACCTTTCTTCTCGTAGGGAGTCATCAGGTCTGACCCACCTAACTGTCATACAAACACACTGCCTCCACCCTAGAGATAGATAGATAGATAGATAGATAGATAGATAGATAGATAGATAGATAGATAGATAGATAGATAGATAGATAGATAGATAGATAGATAGATAGATAGATAGATAGATAGATAGATAGATAAGAAGAGAGAGAGAGAGAGAGAGAGAGAGAGAGATAATGGAGGTAATCAATCACTGCAGTACCCGGCGGCCCCTCTTGTCCTGTCCCAGATAACCAACGGTGACGAGTAGACGGAAATGATGCATGCAAACTACAACCTCTCCCCTTCCTCTCCTTTCCTTCCTCCTTCCTCTTCTTCTTCCTTCTTCCTCTCCTTCCCATCTCCTCTTATCTTCATTCATCCCCTCTTCCACTCAACATCACCCACTTTCTTCTTCCTCCCACCCCCCTTCTTCTCCACCTCGTTTCTTCCTCCTCCTTTCCATTCCTTCCCACCTCTTTCCATTCCCTCCCTTCCTTTCCAACTTCCCCTTCCATCCTAAAGTCACCTGTGAAGGTTCATTTGAGTACTTCTACCTCCTATAGCACCACCTAATAGCACTACCCCCTAGCACCACCTCTCAGCACCTCCCCCTAGCACCACCTCTCAGCACCTCCCCCTAGCACCACCTCTCAGCACCTCCAGCTCCTCACACCCCTGACGATCAGCCAATCAAATGTCCTCCTTCCTCCCTCCCTTAATCAAAGTTCCTCCTCCCACTGAGAAGTCCCTCCGTCTTTCTTTCCCTCTCAGACATCCTCCTCCTCCTCCTCCTCCTGTTCACTCCTGTCAAACGTCCCAACACCTCCACCCCCTCCATTCATATGCGTCCACCACCCTCCCATTCTCAGACGCTCCCTTTGAGTTTAACCCTCCTCCTTCCACTCCCTCCCAGTCCAGCATCCTTCCTCCTGTCCTTCCGTCTCTAACATCTTCCTCTCCCCTTCTCCTCCCTCCCACTCAGGAACATAATTTCACCTTCCCTCTCTTCTTTCCCCCACCTCTTCCACCTCACTCCAACACCTCCTACGAGAGCTGTACAAGAGTGGCTGGTTAGGCGAAACATTCAGGGAGTCGACGGCCATAAACGGCATCACAACTACTCATTACGCGCGTCATTATGATATGGAAATGTAATGCTATCGGCGGAAAATTTTTGCGGGTGATTGTAAAATGCAAATGTCTCGTTCCCACATTAATCCCGGGCGCTCAGTGACGGTAAGGCGAGTCAATAGTAGTGTGTGTGTGTGTGTGAATGAGTTTATATTCTCTCATGCGCGTACACACACACACACACACACACACACGTCATTACCATTATTAACAATAAACATGTTAACATTATTTAACAATTATAAATTCAAATGACCAGAACAAAGATTTGTGCATAATCTCCCCTAAATAATTTACTCCTTTCCTAACCCTGCCCTCCTCCCCCTAACCCTTCCCACCACCCCTTTCCTAACCCTGCTCCCAGCTCCCACCTCTTCCAACCTCTCCCTCCCAGCTCCCTCCCCCACCAACTTCCCCATCACCCCTCTCGCCAACCTCCCACCACTTCCCTATCCTCTCCCTAACAAATCCCCTCACCTGGGTAAAAAAAACCAGCTGTTTGGATACTGTTCCTACCTGTGTTTGGTTTACTCAGTATCCGGCTTCACTGACTTGACTAAGATTTTTTTGTTATTGCCATGACCAACTAGTCAATGGCCAATTCTGACTGACCCTTGTTCCTAAACTAAAAATCGTTGGGTTTTTTATACGTTTTTTTTATATTAGGTGTTTGTGTTTGTTTTGATATGTATCATTATGTTTGTGTTTTACTGTATTATTCTATTATATAAGACTGTTTTAATATGTCATGCAATAATTATTTTTTTACATATCGTGAATATTTTTTTTTCCGGATACAAATACATATAAGCATTACCGTCACGCTAAACAGGGATGATCGCCGGATTAAACCGTAAAGCACGACGGATAGTTTTACCAAATGGGGATAACTTTTTTTTATTACTAAATTAAATAGAAATTAGTTCATATATGGTTAAATTCACTCTGATTCACCCAATTTTATGTTAGGTTAGGGTTGGTAATTTATTATGATGTTATCTACATAATTATTTGAATTTTGCAATATCTCTATTTAGCGTAAAAAACAACACACAACACACACACACACACACACACACACACACACACACACACACACACACACACACACACACACACACACACACACACACACACACACACACACACACACACACACACACACACACACACACACACACACACACACACACACACACACACACACACACACACACACACACACACACACACACACACACACACACACACACACACACACACACACACACACACACACACACACACACACACACACACACACACACACACACACACACACACACACACACACACACACACACACACACACACACACACACACACACACACACACACACACACACACACACACACACACACACACACACACACACACACACACACACACACACACACACACACACACACACACACACACACACACACACACACACACACACACACACACACACACACACACACACACACACACACACACACACACACACACACACACACACACACACACACACACACACACACACACACACACACACACACACACACACACACACACACACACACACACACACACACACACACACACACACACAAATTGTAAAACACCTAAGCGTCCCTGTGCTGTAAAACACACATAAAAAATCCGGGTGCCGTGGCTAGCTGCAATAAGGGAGGACTACAGGAATAAGGGAGGACTACAGCAATAAGGGAGGACTACAGCAATAAGGGAGGACTACAGCAATAAGGGAAGGGCTACAGGAACAAGGAGGACTACAGCAATAGGGAAGGACTACAGCAATAAGGGAGGACTACAGGCCAAGGGGAGGACAAGCAATAAGGAGGACTACAGCAATAAGGAGGACTACAGGAATAAGGAGAAGGGCTACGAAAAGTCTAATATTACACTCACCTCAGGATGTTTACATAATTACGGTGGTGGATGACAGGTGGCAGGTGTGTGTTGGTCACCTGGTCGGGGAGGGGATGGGAAGGGAAGAGGATAGGAAAGGGGGGATGAGAGGGGTGAATGGAGGTTAAGGGAGGGGTAGGAGGGGAAGGAGGGGTAAGGGAGGGGTGGGGGGAGGGGTGAAGGGGAGGGGTGAAGGGAGGGGTGAAAGGAGGAAGAAGGGAAGTGGAGGGTGAGGAAGGGAAAGGAAGGAGATGGTGAGGAGAGGTAAAGAGAGACAAGGAGAGAGGAGTTATGGGTGAAGAAGGGAAAAGAACAGAGAAGAGGAGGGGGAGGAGGGAGGAAGGGGAAAGGATGGGAAGAGGGGGAGAAAGGAAAAGGAGAGTAGGAAGAAGGTGGTAAAGGAGGAGGAGCCATCAGCCACCTAATCAACCAACCGCCACCAGACAACATGTTAGGGTCAGCCTGTCATACCTGACCCCTGAGATAGTCACCATCTGCATCTTATCCACCGTGTTGGAGTATAAACGACCACATAATGGACTCTCAGGGCTGGGTAGGTCTACTACTGTATAAGGCCCAATACAAGTTCTCAGGGCCACAGTACCATAAGGCCCGATACAAGTTCTCAGGACCATAGTACCATAAGGCCCGATACAAGTTCTCAGGACCACAGTACTGTACCATAAGGCCCGATACAAGTTCTCAGAGCCACAGTACCATAAGGCCCGTTACAAGTTCTGGACCATGTACCATAAGGCCCGATACAAGTTCTCAGGCCACAGTACCATAAGGCCCGATACAAGTTCTCAGGACCACAGTACCATAAGGCCCGATACAAGTTCTCAGGGCCACAGTACCATAAGGCCCGATACAAGTTCTCAGGATCCATAAGGCCGATACAAGTTCTCAGGGCCACAGTACCATAAGGCCCGATACAAGTTCTCAGGACCATAGTACCATAAGGCCCGATACAAGTTCTCAGGGCCCTGCCATGAAGCCCGATACAAGTTCTCAGGACCACAGTACCATAAGGCCGATACAAGTTCTCAGGCCACAGTACCATAAAGCCCGATACAAGTTCTCAGGGCCACAGTACCATGAAGCCCGATACAAGTTCTAAGGACCACATACAGTACCATAAGGCCCGATACAAGTTCTCAGGGCCACAGTACCATAAGGCCCGATACAAGTTCTCAGGACCACAGTACCATAAGGCCCGATACAAGTTCTCAGGGCCACAGTACCATAAGGCCCGATACAAGTTCTCAGGGCCACAGTACCATAAGGCCCGATACAAGTTCTCAGGACCATAGTACCATAAGGCCCGATACAAGTTCTCAGGGCGCCAACTTGACCTCTCTTTCCCTGAGGCCAGATACAAAAGTTCTCAGGGCTGGGGCTGGATTTTGATGGAAGTCAATGGAGCGTGAGGAAGACACCGTTCCGCACCTCGCCTCGTCACCCTCATTAATAATAAAGTGTTTAGGGGAGCCCACCTGGTGTGTGTGTGTGTGTGTGTGTGTGCGTGTGTGTGTGAGTGCGTGTTTTACGTGAGTTTAAGGCACAATCACTGTATCAGCCAGCCAGGTGGGGGTTGTCATTTCGGCAGGCTTCATTAAACGGCACCTGGGTCGATCGTGAGGCAAAAGCTTTAAGGGAAGGGGAGAAAAAGAGAGTGAGGGAAAGAGTAGGAAGGGGGAATGGGAAGAGGTGGATAAAGGGTTCGTTTAATTAAGGGTTATAACATGGGTTCAGTTAAACGACACTGAGTTTTATTTTAACGATGGTTGGGTTTAGTTACGACGGTGGGTCCATTAAAACAAACACACACACACACACACACACACACACACACACACACTACATCCTTGACCACCGAAGGTCAAGACGTACCTGGCGCTCCTCTGGAGCAGCCAGGTCAACTGTTTGTTGCAACCCCTCCCTGAACCACTTCTACCGGAATATCAACATGTTCTCGCCAGAATTACAATTTCATTTAGGAAAGGAATGGAACCAGTGTTAAACAGAGGTGAACATTGGTGAACAGTGCTTAAGTCAGTGAGAACAACTCAACAGAAACAGTCGTACTCAAGTTAACCTTCACACAGTGAGGTCCCAGGTACCCAGTGATAACGGCCCGTGAGACCCAACAACAACCAGCGATGTGTTAATCCGTCTACGATAGGAAGGCCTGGGACCACACCTCACTCATATAACACCATCTGTGAGGGAATTCGTACACCACGTGATGCCCCTCATAACACCATCTGTGAGGGAGTTACTACACCACGTGAGGCCCCTCGTAACACCATCTATGAGGGAACTACTACACCACGTGAGGCCCCTCGTAACACCATCTGTGAGGGAATTACTACACGTGAGGCCCCTCATAACACCATCTGTGAGGGAATTACTACACCACATCAGGTCCCTCCTAACACCATCTGGGAGAGAGTTACTACACTACGTGTTTGCCGTTCAACACCTACATTAATCTGAATGTTCACTGTATGTTCCTTTACCCTTTTCTAATGAAGGCTTTTGTTAAACCACCAATGTATGTAATAAGTCATTTATGTCCAATGTATATTTTCAGCCTTCGGGCTGCAGAACTTTTTCAACAAACCGCTAATTATTATTATTATTATTACACGACGAGATAAAGAAGACGGAAGGTTTAGAACTACAGTACTATCACCAACGTTTAACTACTGACGATGCACTACCACCACCACTTACATCCACCACCACTACCAATTTCACCACCCCTACCACAAGCTCACCAATTTCAATACAACCCCAGCCACCACCTCCACCACTACCCACACCATAGCCACCACCCCCACATCACTATTACCACCACCACAATCACCACCCCCACGGCAACCACCACCTTCTACACTACACTAAATACCCTTCTCACTTCACCACTACATAATAACGATAATAATCCTCACTTTTCATTCCCTTTAAAGAAAACAAAATCGCATCAACCATAAAAAAATAAAAAAAATAACAACAATACGGGACTTTGAACGTGTCCAGACCTATGATTATGACTGGGAGTTGAATAGCCAATCAGGAGCAAGTATTTTTTAAGACACTGGAGTTAGGAATTAGAGATGCAAAGTAGGTGTCTGTCTGTCTGTCTGTCTGTCTGTCTGTCTGTCTGTCCCCCAGTAAGAATTTCTTACCCGGATTATTTCTGACAGTCCATTTGGCCCAGAATGAGTCGTTATGGTGTGGAGGAGAGAGAGAGAGAGATAGAGAGAGAAAAGGCTTGTATATTTCATTGGTTGGATCATGTGAAGATTAGACACCCCCTCACTCCCAGCTGATTTCCCCTGATGATTAAAACATCCTACCGATACCCGAGGGTCAGAGTAGGTTAGGTTATTTTAAAGTAGGTTGGGTTAAAGTAGGTTAGGTAGGGGTTGGCTAAGAGTAGGTCACATTAGGTTAGGTTAGGTTAAGAGTAATTCAGAGTTGGTTAGGTTATGGTAAAGTAGGTTAGGTTTGGTTTAGTTTAGGTTAGAGTAGGTTAGAGTAGGTTAGAGTAGGTTAGCGTGAGTGATTAATCTTAAGCTAGGGTGACTAATCTTCATGTGATCCAGTTTGTTTATTACCACCACCACCCAAACACACTGAAGAGAATTATGACGTTACAACACACTGCACCTCATCTCGCTCAGCATGTATATTACAATAAGTCAAAGATTAAAGTTAGCTCTAACATATAAGAGAGAGAGAGAGAGAGAGAGAGAGAGAGAGAGAGAGAGAGAGAGAGAGAGAGAGAGAGAGAGAGAGAGATGAAGAGGATCAGGAAACTTGGTCTAAGTGTTGGAGAGCCTTAAAGGTGGGCGTGAAGGAGGAGGAGTGAGGGAGGAGACGCAGTTAGCCAGGCAACTTCCCGGTAGTTTACAGCAGTTCGCCTCCTATATACCCCGGACTGGCCTCAAAAAGTTTACCTAGGTTTTACATGCTGAAGTTTACGTGGCTTTGAGTCTTAGTTAACCTGGAGTCTACCTGGTCTTGAGTCTTAGTTAACCTGGAGTTTACCTGGTCTTGAGTCTTACTTAACCTGGAGTTTACCTGGTCATAAGTCTTAGTCTACCTGGAGTTTACCTGGTCTTGAATCAATCTACCTGGGGTTTACCTGGTCTTGAATCAATCTACCTGGGGTTTACCTGGTCTTGAGTCTTAGTCTACCTGGAGTTTACCTGGTCTTGAGTCTTAGTCTACCTGGAGTTTACCTGGTCTTGAGTCAATCTACCTGGGGTTTACCTGGTCTTGAGTCTTAGTCTATCTGGAGTTTACCTGGTCTTGAGTCTTAGTCTACCTGGAGTTTACCTGGTCTTGAATCAATCTACCTGGAGTTTACCTGGTCTTGAGTCTTAGTCTATCTGGAGTTTACCTGGTCTTGAGTCTTAGTCTACCTGGAGTTTACCTGGTCTTGAATCTGTGTACCTATCTATTAGCCCAGGAAGTCTATCGATCTATCTATCATCCACACAAAGACGATGGCATGTAAATAATCACTCCTGGCAACGCTGTACAATGACTTAATGTAATATTGACTCTAGTCTGTCACCACCACGTCTCTATCCTCACCTTCGTCACCACCACGTCTCTATCCTCACCTTCGTCACCACCACGTCTCTATCCTCACCTTCGTCACCACCACGTCTCTATCCTCACCTTCGTCACCACCACGTCTCTATCCTCACCATTGTCACCACCACGTCTCTATCCTCACCTTCGTCACCACCACGTCTCTATCCTCACCTTCGTCACCACCACGTCTCTATCCTCACCATTGTCACCACCACGTCTCTATCCTCACCTTCGTCACCACCACGTCTCTATCCTCACCTTCGTCACCACCACGTCTCTATCCTCACCATTGTCACCACCACATCACTGTCTTTACCATCGTCACCACCACGTCGCTATTCTCACCATCGTCAACACTACGTCACCACACCATCGACATGTCACTATCGTCACCGAAGTCAACAGCACACGTCACTGTCTTCACCATCGTCACCACTACGTCACTATTATCACCGCCGTAACCACACGTCACTACCCTCACCACACGTCACTACCCTCACCATCATCACGTAAATGACAGACTACACGAGTCGACTGATCTCTACCCTCCCCCACAACCACAACCTACCCCCACTTCCCCCACCATCCCCTCCCACAAACAGCTCCCCAGACAGTCTCCCCATCCCTCCGGATGTGAAAGCCCCATCTCCCCACCATCCCTCCCACAAACAGCTCCCCATCTCCCCACCATCCCTCCCCACCTTCCACACCTCTCCCAACGTAAAGGAAAAAGGAGAGAATGATGCAGAAAAGACGTTAAAGAAGAAAGGAAGGAGGAAGAAGGGAGGAGGAGAGGGGAAGGGAGGGAGGAGGGAGGAGGAGCAGAGGGGAGGAGGAGCAGGAGGGGAGGAGGAGCAGGAGGGGGGGGAGGCAGGAGGGGGGAGGAGGAGCAGGAGGGGAGGAGGAGGAGGGGGATGAGGAGGGAGGAGGTGGTGGGGGAGGAAGAGGATGAAAAATCAAAATAAAAAATATAAAACCGAAAAGAAGACGAAGGTAAAAAAATATATATAAAATCAGAAAAGAATAAAGGAAGAAAGAAAGAAGAAAAGAGGAAGAGAAGAAAGAAAAGAAGAAAATAATGAAGACAGTGAGAAGGAAGTAGGTTTTGGTTAAGGGCGTCTAGAAGAGCTCATTGTTATGCCACTGGATCAAACTTCACGTTGAAAGGGTCGTTTATTCTTGTGCTGGCGAGTGTGTGTCTATCTGACGGGAGGCCTCAACCTCCTCCCAGACTACCCTCCCCCTCCTCCTGCAGACTACTCCAAGGCTCGAGTCCCTCCAGAGGTAGATTATATGTACCCAAGCGCGATTGAGTATACCTGAGAGAGAATTATACGCGCAAAACCTGTAATTAAGGGGGGGTTGGGTTGTGTGTGTGTGTGTGTGTGTGTGTGTAGTAAGGATGAGAGGGGGAGGAAGACGAGCTGGGAGAGGAACCAGGGATGGGGAGGGAAGAGGGAGGTAAAGAGGGGGAAGGAGGAGGAAGAGGAAAATGAAGAAGGGCATCAGGAGGGAGAAATGATAAGGTAAAAGGAGGATATCAGGGAAGGGAGAGAGAAGGAAACAAGAAAAGGCATCAAGGGAGAGAGAGTAGAGGGAACGATTAATAGAGAGAGGGAAAGAAGAAGGGGGAGGGAGAGAGGGAGAGAGAGGAAGGGGAAAGGGGAGGGAGGGCATCAGGGAGGGACAGCACGTAGAGAGACACACACACTAAAACTCCTCTTGGACTAACTTCCCACTGCCTTCACTTAGTTGATTACCGCGTGAGGAGCCCCACCCTGGCCCTGACACCTTGGCCCTTACATCCCGGCCCCAACACACCGGCCCTTACACCCTAGTCCTGACACCTTGGCCCTTACATCCCGGCCCTCACACCCCCGGGCCTTTACACCCTAGTCCTTACACCTTATTCCTGACATCCCGGCCTTCACACCCTAGCCCTGACACCCTAGCCCTGACTCCCAGCCCTAACCTAAACGAACTAAACATAACCTAACCAAAATAACTTCGGGTTTAATTATTCTACCTGGCTCTTACCTGGCGTCTCCTCCCTTCATCCCCACAGCTCAGTCTATGGGCATCATTAGTAGTTCTCTGCTTTAGTATTACCTGTATGTATATACAGTGTACCGTATATATCTTATTCACCGTACCTTATAAATGAACGAAATTTCCCACTTTAGGTTAATCTCTATATTGCCTCTCCTTCATAGCTCAAGTTCCTTCCCCACCTTCACTTATTCCCTCTTTCCCCGCCCTCCGTCCCACCAAGTAGCGTGAGGGTCCGAGGAAGTGGAGAGGTGGTGATGTAGAGGTGGTGATGTAGAGGTGGTGATGTAGAGGAGGTGATGTAGAGGTGGTGATGTAGAGGTGGTGATGTAGAGGTGGTGATGTGCCAGGGCCGTCAACCTCCCCCTCGCGCCAGGCCTCTGCTGATTCCAGCCACCCCAGGATGACCGCCACCAACTTCCTCCTCCAGCGCCAGGAACCTGCAGTTGCCCTTACACCAGCAAGTTCCTCGCCTCATGTCTGAGACCTACAACTTCCTCTCAAGATCTCCAGTTTCCTGTAGCTGCCGGGCAGCAGGCAGGATGTGGTGCTTCTGGGCAGACAGAAGGTGGTGAAGCTTACAGGACAAGAGGCCCCAGTCTTTAAGAAGAAAAAATGTCTTTTGAGACCCAAGAATATATTTTCTTTAAATGGGATATATATATATATATATATATATATATATATATATATATATATATATATATATATATATATATATATATATATATATATATATATATATATATATATATATATATATATATATATATATCTACACGCGAAGTACGTCTCTTTTAAGCAGCAGGAAGATAATTATCTCCCGGAGGCACAGACAAACAAGCCGGGTATTCAGGACTGGCCAGCAGGAACGGTCGCCGGGATTAAAAGAGAAGTGGGCCAGAAGGGAGAGGAAGCGGCGGTGATTAAGAGAAGAAGAAATACTCGAGAACCAAGGGAAAAAATTAAAAGAATGAAAAACAGACAAACGTAAAATTGTTGAAACAAGAAAGAGATTAAAAAGCACAAGAAGACTTCCTTACTGGGCTGGGTAATGTAAACAGACGCAGAGAACAAAGACTTTACTCCAAGTACCTTACTATATTTCTGGGTCAGTAGATGAGGAACACTACTTCAGGAATCATCTACTACAACCACCATCACCAATGACGTATAATGGTGTTCCTAGACGCAGAATTACTTAGTAGATACTGTTTAGGGGTCATATAGGCCATTACCGTATAAAGGATCACCTCATCAATGCCGAGAGACCTGAGGAGCGTAATGATCAGGAGTCAGGCAGTCTCGCGTGTCTACTCCTGACAACTTTTCACATATACTACATACACATCTTTATCATGACGTCATCACCGAGGTACCCAATGACGTCACGGCCTGCACACCTATGACGTTCCGGCCGACACAACCCTGACGTCCCAATCCTCTCAGCCCAAGCAGCCACGGCGGCTAACTACACTTGTGATATTTAGGTCGACACACGTAAAAAATCAAGACTAACACTTGTGAAGTCACGACCGATACACTTATGACATCACAACTGTAATAACTATGATGTCATGCCGACACATCGCTGTAAAGTGTAGGCGGACGCAGCCACCAAGTCATGGTACAGTAGTCCTTGGCCGAGGGTTACCCCAAGTATTGATTATCGGAGACGAGGGTCCTACTGGGGTGTGGACACGCTAATTAATGACACGTTACCCGGGCGGTAGAGGAAGTCATGTGCAGCACGAGAGGCGACTCTCAAGTCCACTTTCAGAAACACTTAGGATCAAAAACACTTCTACCGTGTAAGAAGAAACGGCTTCACTTTCATTTCACTAAGATTATTACCGAGGGGATATTTGCTGAATCTACCAAGTGTTTGTCCAGTCATCCCACCAAGTACTGCCACGCCCCCCCCCCCCACCCAACATCCCTGAGTACTGTGGAAAATGGCATCATAACCTTATTAACATCTGGCGCCAAGAGTGTGAGTGAGGTCAACACAACACACCAGGAATAGGACGCTGTCAGCACGGTACAAGACCAGTTGCTTCCATTCCACGCGTTTCTCCCATTGTCTTGACACGTCTTGGAATGCAATGATAAAGTAGACGATAGACACTGAAAGATTACATTACAAAAACAAAGATTAATCGTGTTTATGGGAATTAGTAACTATCAAATTGGTTCTTAGTGGCCATCTTGGTTCTTGATGGCCATCTTGGTTCTTAGTGGCCATCTTGGTTCTTGATGGCCATCTTGGTTCTTAGTGGCCATCTTGGTTCTTTGGGAATCATCCACTTATGGGAGGTATATGGGAGTTATAGGAGTCATGGAAGTTATAGGCGGTACTGTTCTCCAAACACCATCAGTACACACCCAACACTAGTAATGCTAAAGGGAAAACTTCTTTCTCACGTAAGAACCTCTCAGAATCGATGGCAGGCTTTAGAGGGACGACCATCCTAACCCACACTCTCAGAATCGATGGCAGAGTTTTGAGAGACGACCATCCTAACCCACACTCAGAATTGGTGGCAGGCTTTAGAGGGACGACCATCCTAACCCACACTCTCAGAATCGGTGGCAGACTTTTGAGGGACGACCATCCTAACCCACACTCTCAGAATCGGTGGCAGACTTTTGAGGGACGACCATCCTAACCCACACTCTCAGAATCGGTGGCAGACTTTTGAGGGACGACCATTCTAACCCACACTCAGAATTGGTGGCAGGCTTTAGAGGACGACTATCCCAACTCACACTCTCAGAATCGGTGGCAGACTTGAGGGACGACTATCCTAACCCACACTCTCAGAATCGGTGGCAGACTTTTGAGGGACGACCATCCTAACCCACACTCTCAGAATCGGTGGCAGACTTTTGAGGGACGACCATTCTAACCCACACTCAGAATTGGTGGCAGGCTTTAGAGGGACGACCATCCTAACCCACTCTCTCAGAATCGGTGGCAGGCTTTAGAGGGACGACCATCCGAACCCACAGTCTAATCCCCGAAGTTTTTCTCAGCGCCCATGTATATTTGAGGCCCCCCCGCGCTATTATTTACCTTCACTACGGTACAACGAGCGCCGGGATTACTTCGCCAAACTTTTTCCCCGTGTGCTTCTGGTTAGCGTCGACTAGTGTATAGCTCCACCAGGCTCCGGGATGGAAGGAAGGAGAGAGGCTATTGGTGGTAGGGAGGGAAGGAGGCTCTGGACGGCAGGGAGGTCAATAGGACAAGATTATGGGAGGTAGGGAGGTTAGGAGGACAAGATTATGGGTGGCAAGGAGGTTAGGAGGACAAGATTATGGGAGGTAGGGAGGTTAGGAGGACAAGATTATGGGAGGTAGGGAGATTAGGAGGACAAGATTATGGGAGGTAGGGAGGTTAGGAGGACAAGATTATGGGAGGTAGGGAGGTTAGGAGACAAGATTATGGGAGGTAGGGGAGGTTAGGAGGACAAGATTATGGGAGGTAGGGAGGTTAGGAGGACAAGATTACGGGGTGGCAGAGAGAGAGAGAGATGAGATGGGAGGAAAGAAAGGGGGAGGAGGAAGGGTGGTGAGAGAAAGGGAAGAGAAGGGGGGAGTGCCAAGGGGGGAAAAAGGTGCCATGTCACGCACGGAAGGAGCGTCCAAGAGGGGGGGGGGTGCCAGGAAGGGTAATGAATGACAAGGCGAAATAGGAGTAGGGATTGTGGAAGAGGGATGAAGCAGGGAAAAGAGGTGGGAAGGGGGAAATGAGAGGAATGAAGAAGGGTAGGGAAAAGGAAAGGAGAGGGGAAAAAGGGAAGAGACAGTATAAAAGGAAAGAGGCAGAGGGAAAAAGGAAGAAGAAGGGAAAGGGGAAAATGTAGGAGATGAGGAAAGGAAAGGGGAAGAGGGAGGGAAGAGAGAAGAGAGAAGGAAGAGGGAAGAGGGAAAGGAAAGGGCAAAATAAATGGAAAAGCGGAGGAGAAAGGCGGACAGATAGGAAAGAAGAACAAAAAAAAACTGAGATAATAGGGGAAAGAAAATAAACAGAAAAAGGGGAAAATAAAAAAGAAAAAGAGCCATTGAGAAGAAGTAGGGAGAGTAGCGAAGGGTGACGAGGAAGAGGAAAGGAGGAGGGAAGGCGGCAGACAGTTGGTAAACACAAGGCAGGAGGCAATACATTGACACGTGATCCAAAATCTATAGAAGTATCCCATAGGCCAGGTCTTCGTTTTCTGTTCACCCACAAGAGGAAGCGCGACACATTACAGTGGATCTTAATACTTGGCTCACGTCTCCCTCTTCCTGGACTAAGCACGATACTTAACCCCTTGAGCACTATGACTTAGCCCCTTGAACACGATGACTTAACCCACCTTAAAGTCTTCAGGCACTTGTGTCCTTAATGCAGGAGTCATGAAGGCAAGCGTGAGCTCCGCACGCTTCCCTGTAGGACGCTGTAAACGCTTTGCACAAGATGCAAGGGGGTGCCCAATAAACTAGCCCCCTCGAGGGGTAAATCTGAATATGAATCTGAGTACGATAATAACCCTGGAGTACGATGAATTTACCTGTGAGTACGATGACAACCTTTGAATACGATGACAACCCCTTGAGTACGATGACTTAACCCCTACAGTACAGTATCATCGTACTTGAAGGAATATGGATCATTGTACTCAAGAAATTAAGATATCATATGGCTGACGGTCATGCAACACCAAAAACAACAACAGCAACATTGAGAAACAACAACAACAGCAGATCAATAATATACAACAAAAACACGAACAATAACATTAACAAACAATAATAACATCAACAACACTAACAATAACACCAGATAAATAACAGACAACAAAAATACGAACAATAACATCAGCAACAACAAAACCAAAAATAACTAACTAACATACAACAACAACAACAACAACAACAACAACAACAACAGTAACACCAACAAAAAACAACAACAGTAACATCAACAACAACAACAAACACTACTGTACTTAAATAAAAACCAAAACAAATTAATTACAGTAACAACATCAAAAGTTATAACCCCCCAAAAATTACTTATACAATTATACACTCGGAGTCTTTTCAAATCACCACGACAGAACCCAGAATTATTGAGCCTCCTTCCAACAAATATTACAGTTTTACCTTTCTATAAGCTTTCTAAAATATGATAAACTTCCATTACCTTTTGATCACTTTCTCTAAACTTTCCAAAATATAATGAAAGAAGCCTGAATTACCTTTCTATTTACTGTATATAATAGTTGACTCTTTCGCTAACTTTCTAAGGCACAGTAAAAATTTGGGCCACTATACACTAATGAGTTTCCACTATCGTCTATTTTCTCCTTAACACCGCGAAGAAAAAGCAGCATATTTCGAGTTATTCTTCCACCTACGACAACATGGTCTTCGGGAGGTCCACACACACGCGCGGTTACTACCACCACCATTCCTTAAACCACTACTAGCATCCTTCATACTATCAAAATCACCATCAATATCACTAACACTATCATCACCATTATTACCATCACCACTATCATCACCATTATTACCATCACCATTACTACCACCACCGTCATAATTACGATCACCATCACTCCCACTAACACCACCATCACCATAACAAATACCACCACCATCACCACAACAACTACCACCACAATCCTCCAGACGACGGAGACGGAAGACCTGCAGGCCGGTGCTCCATAATAACCCGGGGCTGAATTAGAGGTCTGGGCCCTTGCGCGTGTGTCCGGCGGTGAGTGATGATGATGCCCGGGCTGATGACTCCAAACACCCGAGTTTAACCGACTTGAAAAATACTCGGTTTACTGACTGGAACGAGCCCAGGTTTATTGACTGGCAAGTTTTGTTTACTGACTGGACAGGGCTTGGTTTACTGACTGGACTGGAAGATAAGCCCCTGTTCATTAATAAGAGAGCCTGTAGAAGCACCTGACCTAAAGATACACAGTCCAAGAACCCATCAAAGTCTGAAGAACAAGAATTTATACTGCAGCTTCCAAATGACCAGAAGTGAAGAAAATATTCCGGAGTGTGCACATGATGAGCGTCCACTGACCCAGGCAAACTATAACGTGGAAGATTATTCACACCACTACTAGGTTAAGGTCACGTTCCGTGAGGTTACGCTAGACAGGTTACGTGAGGTTCATCTTTAGGTTTAGGTTAGATTAGGTTAGTGATAAAGTAGGTCATGTGAGGCAGGAAGTCACTGGGGGACACTACCGGCCTCCCTGGTTAGAAACGGCACAGTCAGCACCAGTCACGCTCGACTACGGGCGAATTCGGCAAAATTGGGACCTGCGGCGGCCAGACAAGCAATCATACAATTCTGGTGCTGAGAAAGACACAGGGTACGCCTGCCAGACGTGCTTAGTACCCAGGAACCAAACGGCGAAAATTCAAGCAGGTCGACCGAGGAGCAGAGGAGACCCAACCGTGAGGCCGTGAGAGCTTGACAAGAATTTCAAAAAATCCTTCAGGAGTGGCAAGGAACTGATGGCTGTCAGCGTAGGAGTTGCAGCAGATGGCCGTTAAAGTGATCACCAGACTCCTCCCTCGGGGGTAGCAAGGAACTACCTGATGACGGTGAAAGGGGCGGCGTTTGGCTAAAGGATGTTCATTGAATCTCAATAACCAGGCAAGGAAGCAACTGGAGGCGACAGGAGGGCTTTGAAGGAATCAAAGGAATCTATCCCCCCATCACGGAGTATCGAGGGACGCCTGCTGACGGCGCTGAAGGAGTCACTGGGGTGCTGGCGCAGGAGGAGGAGGACGTTTGGCGGGATGTGACCGGCATATCCGAGCGTCACCGCAATTTTGGAGAGTGCCAGTAGTATGTGTGTAAAAATTCATGGTGGCACTGTGGTGGCTGGCGGTCAGGGCCGGTGAGGCGTGATGATTGTGTCCTTTGTGGTCACCTCCTGAGTGGACCCCTTCCTGTGGGACTCAGTGGACCCCCTCCTACAAGACCCTGAGTGATCCCCATCCCGTAGGACCCCCAGTGGAGCCCCAACTGCAGGACCTTACGTGGACCCCATGCTGTAGGATCTTCAGTGGACCCTCTCATGTAGGATCCTCAATGGGGTCCTTCCTGCAGGACCTTCAGTGGACTCCATCCTGTAAGATCTCACAGGACCCAGCCTGTAGGACACTCACAGGACCCCCACTGCAGGACCCTCACAAGACCCCCTCCTGCAGGACCCTCACAGGACCCCCTCCTGCCACAATGAAGTTCTCAACTTTCCTTACATTAAATATTCATTCATTCATATTACTCATTCAAAACCAAGTACAGACTCGGGGACAAGTTCCACCGACAGTCACCCTCCCGAGACAGTTATTCACTTTACAACTTCTACAACAACACTACAGACTAAAGACATAAAACAATTGCTTCACTTATTTCATCAACTAAGCTACAGATAAAAGTACAGGTTACAAAATGATTTCAAAACAAGTCAACAATGTCCAGGAATAATACCACATTGTAATCACACCTGCTGCTTCACTAATTCAATAACCAATCACGGCAATAAGACCTTCCCTAACAAGGTAAGTCTCCAGGTAAGAGAACAAGACGAAGAACTAAATGAACATTACCACAAACTGACGAAATACTCAACAACATCCTGAGAAGATATAACAACTCTGATGCTATACGGACAGTATTACTGTAATAAACGCTCAGCAAGGGTCTGTCTGTCTGTCTGTCTCTGGCCGCCCGTCTGTCTGTCCGTCTAGTCTCTAATACATTTACTTAATTTATTATGCAAGACAGTGAGGGAGGCGAGAGTGGAGGGAACACAGACACACAGCATGTTCTCCCTGGACTAAGAGTGTTAGAGCCACACAGAGTTGATACTGGCGGGGGGGTGATGAAGGAGGAAGTGGAAAGGGAAAGAAAAGGGGGGGGAAAGGATGGGGGAAATGGAAGAAGAAGGGAAAAGGGAGGAGAAGGAATAGAAGTGATGAAGAAAGGGAGAGAAAAAAAGATGAGAGGAGAACGAGGAGGAGGATGGGCAAAATGGGAAGAAGGAAGACGAAAAGAGGAGAAAGGGAAGATCAGGAGAATAAGAGGAGGAGGATAATAAGAGGAGGAGAATAATAAGAGGAGGAGAATAAGAGGAGGAGGAGAATAAGAGGAGGAGGAGGAGGAGAATAAGAGGAGGAGGAGAATAAGAGGAGGAGAGGAGGAGAATGAGGGAGGAGGAGAATAAGAGGAAGAAGAGGGGGAGAATAAGAGGGAAAGAGGGGAGAATAAGAGGAGGAAGAGGGAGAATATGAGGAAGAAGAGAGGGGAGAATAAGAGGGAAGAGGGGAGAATAAGAGGAGGAAGAAGAAACTATGAGGAGGAGATGGAAGAAGACTAGGAGAATAGGATAAGGGAGAGGAGAATAGGAGAAGGAGAATAAAAGGAGGAAGAGTAGGAGGGGGAGACAGGAGGAGGAGGAAGAAGAGAAGGAAGAGGAGAATAAGAGAAGGAGAATAAAAGGAGGAAGAGGGGGCGATAAAGAGGAGGAGAATAAGAGAAGGAGAATAAAGAGGAGGAGGAGGAGAATAAGAGAAGGAGAATAAAAGGAGAAAGAGGAGGAGGAGGAGGAGGAGAAAGAGGAGGTCCCCTACTCGTCACAGCTGGGACTCCCTTGTCTCACACTTTATTGCTGCAGCCAACTGTGCCGCTGGAGGGGAGTCCCGCAAGATAACACCCACGACAATATTCCCATCTGGCGATATCCTCAGATAGTGACACACACGCACGCACACACACACACACACACACACACACACACACACACACACACACACACACACAACTGGATTTACGAGGCTAAGTTCTGGGTGTGGCGTGACAAGTGAAAGACAACTTCGATAACATTTGTGGTAATTAAATTAATTTTTTTCATCAGTGTCAATCAAACAGTTGTAAGCTGCTAATACCACCAGTACCACACAGCCGTCGCCGGTACCACACAGCCGTCGCCGGTACCACACAGCCGTCACCAGTACCACACAGCCGTCACCAGTACCACACAGCCGTCACCAGTACCACACAGCCGTCACCAGTACCACACTATACCATGCTCGCACCACTACTACTACACCACATTACTACATGATACCACACCACACCAACAACACCAAACTACAACCATATTTTGCCACCCAACCACCATCACAACACACACCACCATCGTCACTCAACCACACACAACAAAACCACGACACTACACCACACACCACCGTATCACTAACACCACTACCACGCACAACAACCCCACAACCATACTCTGCCACCATACACTTGCCTGCCACCACAATACTACCCAACCACCATAACCACACCAATCAAGGCGCATAGGGAACTGTTATTGTTATGCTCTTATTTGAGGGAGGGAAGAGTACCACTGTTTGGTGTAGGTCTGACCATCACCCCACACACACACGCACACACACAGTACACCTGCTGGCTAAATGAGGCTCATGACTCAGCGTTTGAACCTCGACCAATGTAAACAAAGAGACAATAAATGAGATCCAGAGACATAATACTTAAAAATCTCTCTCTCTCTCTCTCTCTCTCTCTCTCTCTCTCTCTCTCTCTCTCCTAACTTGGGTTCGAGCGTGATACCAACGAGGTTACCAATTAAACATTATAACCACTGCGCCACGGCACTGTACCCAAGACCATCGTCCTCCTCCTCCTCCCTACGTCTTCATTCTCTTAATCCTATAATTGTTTATTAACCACCACTGTGATAAAAGCTGCACCACACACACACACACACACACACACACACACACACACACACACACACACACACACACACACACACACACACACACACACACACACACACACACACACACACACACACACACACACACACACACACACACACACACACACACACACACACACACACACACACACACACACACACACACACACACACACACACACACACACACACACACACACACACACACACACACACACACACACACACACACACACACACACACACACACACACACACACACACACACTTGGTTGGGTTTCGTGTGTAAAATATTTTTTGATCTTGTAATTCTTAATAAAGTGGCTGAAGTTAATAACACAATTCTCTTTAAAGTCTAATGTTTGCTAAAGGTATTAAACCCAACACAAATTATTTCTCACTGTAATATTATGTACACATTCCTCAAACACAAACTATATTTAGTATGTATAATATTTGTTAACTCCCGGACCCCTTGCATGTGGCAGACGGGTCGGGTCGGGTCGGGTCGGGTCGGGTCGGGTCGGGTCAGGTTAGGTTAGGTTAGTTTGGGTTAGGTTAGGTCAGGTTAGGTTAGGTCGGGTTAGGTTAGGTCGGGTTAGGTTAGGTCAGGTTAGTTTGGGTTAGGTTAGGTTAAAATAGTAATGAACTGCCATAATCGTACCAATTCATTATAAAACACGCACCAAAAAGTTTCCATACAAGTCAAGAGGTTGGGTTGGGTTCAGGTCAGAGTTAAGGTTAGGGTGGGTTAAGGTTAAGGGTGGGTTAAGGTTAAGGGTGGGTTAAGGTTAAGGGTGGGTTAAGGTTAAGGGTGGGTTAAGGTTAAGGGTGGGTTAAGGTTAAGGGTGGGTTAAGGTGTGGGTTAAGATAGGTTAGGTCGAGAGGTCGGTTGACGTCATTACCTCTTACGTGATCCAAGACCTCCGAGGTTGTTTCTATTGCTATTCTTACTGCGGGTTGTGGGATACTTCCTCTGTAACGCCCAGCCAGACGTCTTTATGGCCAAATGTTGAAGGTTATGGCCACACACTTTACCTGGAGTTTACCTGGAGCTGGGTTGATGACCTTTGTTTTTACTCATATTCCTCCTCCTCTACCTTCCCTCATCTCTCTTTTGCCTCTACTCCACCTCTCTTTCATTTACCACTACTCCTCCTCCACCTACCATCATCTCTCCTCCACCTACCCACCCGTCTCCCACCTTCACTCACCTCTCCTTACCTCTACTTTGCCCCTCTCTTCCTCCAACTCCTCTTCATCCACTCTCTTACCCCATCTCTCCTATTCCTCCTACTCCACTCCCCTACCTCACACCTTCTCTCTCACTCCATTACTCCACCCCTCTCCTCCCTGACCAATCCTCGACTAGAATGTCATAAAAATGTAAAACAATCACCCGCGAGACAAATGTTTCTGGTCATACATTACCTCCAAGTAGTGTCAGGAGCAGCCCCAACAAACAACAGAACCTGGTGTTAACTTACACTACGCACTAACTCTCTTCAAGAAGCTACGTCAGACGAACGTTCACCCATCTTCTGCCAGCAGTGGCGGTTCTTTTATGCTAAAAGCCCAAATATCTGGGATTTATTCCCTTCTCCACCCCCCCCGTCATCAGCCGTGTACCGACCGACCACCCTGGCGACTCTCTACCACGTGAACCTTATTTTCTGCCACAACTCGGCCGCGTAATCTGTGATCATACCTGGAAAATTACTTCGTTGAGTTTTAAACGGATCGCTCTTCTTTGAGGGTCCCAAGACTTATAAAAAAATGCTTCTTTTTGTTCTAAACTTTCGTCAACCGCCTCCCACCAGCACCACCAGCAGCAGCGGAAAGCCTCTGGTCCGCGAGGCTTATACTCAGAGTACTTGCCTGTCAGAAACTCGCTTACTAAAATAAGCCGGAACGTAAAGCTGAACTGACGGGGCAATAATGAAACAAACTAGGTACTCACGGCGCCCTGTAGTGTGACGAGACGTGTTAACAACTACACGTCGAGAATCACCATCAGCTGACACACACATACCTGCAGGAGAGAGGAATTATGTTAGTTCACACAGTGTCAACACTTGCGGTAAATTTATAAGAGTAATGTAGGTGTTTCTTTTTCCTACGTGACCACTATCGCCATTGAGGTGTATCTACACCACGAGGGAGAAGCCCGGAGCAGCTCCTTCCTTCTAAATGGCCTCCCAGAGTATTGTGGTAAGTGATGGAGCAGCTCAGAACTCCTCCCTCTATCTACATCACCAAAGACAACATTGAGGTAAATTTACAGTTGATGGAGAGGCTCACTGGCACTCTTCCCTCTCTTAACATCACTACTGAGGACCACCGAGACCCCCACAAGGCCGGCTACACCACTACACTGTGTTGAGCGTCACTACATCTGCTGCGTCGTCCTCAAGAATGGTTCACTGGCGTTGACACACCAGACCCAGCATTTGTCCCTCAGAGGATCCACCAAGTGAAGCCAACGACCCATTCTATGTACAGTAAATTATCTCTTTTCTCTCTTAGTTTAAAGGAAAAAATACACGTAGAACAATACAAAAAATAGTGGTGCGACTTTTTTCCCAGAGAAGATGGCAAAAAGATTTTTTTTTTCTGTATGATGTAAGACCTTCAGCTATTTCCTAAGTTAGTTGCCATTACTTAAACGGAACTTTATATTTCTAGAGTGGGGAAGAAATTCAAAAGACTAGACCTAACAAACATTCAACCAATAATTAGGGAGCCATATTACTTTTCAACACACTTTTCCTCAGCTTTAAACTCTCCTCCACCAAGGTCACGGGAAGCAGCCGACCCCTCCACCAAGGTCACGGGAAGCGGCCGACCCCTCCACCAAGGTCACGGGAGGCGGCCGACCCCTCCACCAAGGTCACGGGAGGCGGCCGACCCCTCCACCAAGGTCACGGGAGGCGGCCGACCCCTCCACCAATGTCACGGGAGGCGGCCGACCCTCCACCAAGGTCACGGGAGGCGGCCGACCCCTCCACCAAGGTCACGGGAGGCGGCCGACCCCTCCACCAAGGTCACGGGAGGCGGCCGACCCCTCCACCAAGGTCACGGGAGGCGGCCGACCCCTCCACCAAGGTCACGGGAGGCGGCCGACCCCTCCACCAAGGTCACGGGAGGCGGCCGACCCCTCCACCAAGGTCACGGGAGGCGGCCGACCCCTCCACCAAGGTCACGGGAGGCGGCCGACCCCTCCACCAAGGTCACGGGAGCAGAGTAATGTAGGTGTTTCTTTTTCCTACGTGACCACTATCGCCATTGAGGTGTATCTACACCACGAGGTTGAAGCCCGGAGCAGCTCCTTCCTTCTAAATGGCCTCCCAGAGTATTGTGGTAAGTGATGGAGCAGCTCAGAACTCCTCCCTCTATCTACATCACCAAAGACAACATTGAGGTAAATTTACAGTTGATGGAGAGGCTCACTGGCACTCTTCCCTCTCTTAACATCACTACTGAGGACCACCGAGACCCCCACAAGGCCGGCTACACCACTACACTGTGTTGAGCGTCACTACATCTGCTGCGTCGTCCTCAAGAATGGTTCACTGGCGTTGACACACCAGACCCAGCATTTGTCCCTCAGAGGATCCACCAAGTGAAGCCAACGACCCATTCTATGTACAGTAAATTATCTCTTTTCTCTCTTAGTTTAAAGGAAAAAATACACGTAGAACAATACAAAAAATAGTGGTGCGACTTTTTTCCCAGAGAAGATGGCAAAAAGATTTTTTTTTTCTGTATGATGTAAGACCTTCAGCTATTTCCTAAGTTAGTTGCCATTACTTAAACGGAACTTTATATTTCTAGAGTGGGGAAGAAATTCAAAAGACTAGACCTAACAAACATTCAACCAATAATTAGGGAGCCATATTACTTTTCAACACACTTTTCCTCAGCTTTAAACTCTCCTCCACCAAGGTCACGGGAAGCAGCCGACCCCTCCACCAAGGTCACGGGAAGCGGCCGACCCCTCCACCAAGGTCACGGGAGGCGGCCGACCCCTCCACCAAGGTCACGGGAGGCGGCCGACCCCTCCACCAAGGTCACGGGAGGCGGCCGACCCCTCCACCAATGTCACGGGAGGCGGCCGACCCTCCACCAAGGTCACGGGAGGCGGCCGACCCCTCCACCAAGGTCACGGGAGGCGGCCGACCCCTCCACCAAGGTCACGGGAGGCGGCCGACCCCTCCACCAAGGTCACGGGAGGCGGCCGACCCCTCCACCAAGGTCACGGGAGGCGGCCGACCCCTCCACCAAGGTCACGGGAGGCGGCCGACCCCTCCACCAAGGTCACGGGAGGCGGCCGACCCCTCCACCAAGGTCACGGGAGGCGGCCGACCCCTCCACCACCCCCGTCAGATAAACTTTGGTCTCGCAGAGTTTGGTGGTGTGTCAGGGCCAAGAAAGAGAGACTTGCCAACAGTCAGGCAACAACTGAATAGGAAGTTTCGTTGCGAGAAAAATAAACTTGGTCGGTAATTGCGAGTCTCATATTTCCGCAGCTGACTGTAAACAGCCTCAGTTGCTTCACGTCAGTTGTGTAATATCAAAACACACAAACAGATGTTTCTTGAAAAGTCACATTTTCTTCTGCACTGCCAACACCGCTTAATTCTCCAGCTGCTTTACATACCCAGATTAAACCTGCAAAGGTAAACACTGTTATTAGATGAAACCCTTATCAGAATGAGAACTCCGTAATTGGCTGAGATGGAGGTCAGCAGGCTTTCCTGATTGGCTACTACCTGGGCTCTAGTTTAAGAATCTTGTCATTTGTAAACTAAGCGAGATTACACGTCTTCCAACCACACAATAACTCCTTGAAAACTTTAAAGAAAATGAAAACAAAATGACTACGCAACCTTTAAATCTTATAATGTATTAAAGTATAAAATAACGAATATAAAAAAAAAGGTTTCTAAGTTGGATACTCTTTCTGCGTCCTCCTGCTGACAAACATGAGCGAGCAGACAGAAGGATGGGCAGAGGTAAGTCCATCTACCCCTCACCCTGCTATATGTGGAGGCAGGGAGGGGGGCATAATAAGATGTAGGCCAAGTCCCGTCTCGTCTGTCCGCTAAACACGACAATACAGACACGCACGGGTGGACAGGAGCGGGGCGGGGTGGACAGAGGCGGGGCGGGGTGGACAGAGGCGGGGCGGGGTGGGGTGGACAGTGTGGGGCAGCTCCTCACTACACCTCCTTAATGGTTCATGGTTAAAACCCAGTTACACCATCGTCCATGGGAGAAGTGGTGGTGGTTCTACACAATGGTCATACAGTCAGACGGAAATGTTCCAACATCAACAGTTCCGTAATGAAAATCCAACGAGAGAAGACTGAGAATCTGGGCGTGGTATTCTGCCTTTATCACCATAATTAACATTATACATGACTCGCATATCGAACACCTGAACATCTGATAAAAAAAACGTACGAGCTTTTCCAAAGAGGATTACATAATTTATATAGTGTAAACACAACAACACAAACACCTCGCGTCTTCCCGCTCCACAACACCTGACGACAACACCGTCCTCGTGGCTCTCACTCATCATAAAGGCTCACGATGGCTTGTAATCACACAACTTCTTACCTCACACAATATAATCTTCAAGGTAATATTTCTGGTTGCAGAGTCACTTTACCTCGTGCCAGACAGCGTTGATGAAGCTCCCTCAACATTAAGCAAAATTGCATTTCTTGTTGCAAAGTCCCGTTACATCATGGAGATAAGTTTACCCCTCACACTGGTCTAAACAGAATCAACTTAACTGGATTTTAACCCGAGTGAGAACCAACAACGCCCTGACCTTCCTACAAAACCTCTGAACGTTAGCGAAGTAAATATTCATAATTATTTTCTGTTTGTTTTTTCTTCTCACTGTCTTTTATCTTGTCATCCATATTTGTTATTTTCCGTTCTTTAAAATCAATCATCAATATTTTGCTGTTTTCTTGTTATCTTCTTTCTTCTCTTTCATCAGTTTACATTATAACCACCACCTAGTTAGGCCACTGACCATAGATCTGAGCTGCTGCTGGGGAAGCAGCACACGCTGGGGGAGGAACACACGCTGGGGAGGCATCACACGCTGGGGGAGGAACACACGCTGGGGAGGAACACACGCTGGGGTTGTGAGTGTTGTCGGGCATGTGTATGTGTAAGGAGGGGGGTAATCTCAAGTACTCGCTAGCATAACGTAACCCAAATTGGCCCTTCATGCAGACACTGACTTGGGTATTCTTCACAATAAACCTCAATTACCCCGAGTGATACAACAGCTAGAAATCAGCCTATAGCTTATTTCACCTTAAGATTAACCTAACCTAACCTCCAAGGAACCATTAGGAAATGTAATCATCAAGTGGGAGGGAGGGGGAGGCTAATCTCCAGGTGATCCATAGTACACAACCGACAAACGAACAAGGAAGACAAACATGTAAACTAAGTGCCAAAAATGTCTTAAAGATGGAGGAGCATAAAAAAAATAATAAGCCAGGAATTCATGTAAAAAAAAATCAAGTACAACATGACCCTTGACACAAGTCCTCCTCGAAACTCAACAACCATCGTCTCTCCCCACATATGGAGGACCACCTTCCTCCCTCCCGCATACCAAAACATGTCTTCCTGCGGCTTTATCTCTGCACTGTAATGTTGAGTCCTTATTTACTGCCCAGGCTCTTATCACAAGCACTTTACACCGTCCTTATGATCACCACGGCTGTCTGTGTCCCCGTCTGTCCCCGTCTTTATCACCAGGCGTCCGTCACTACCCACGTCACCACCACACGCGACACCTGTTGACCCGTAGACAGTACCCAGGTGAGTCACCATCAACCTTATTATCGTGGTTACCTGCACCAGTCATAGCTTCATTAGGCAATATATTGTTATACTACAACTGGAGACACAGACAAACAAACAGAAGCAGACAGAGACAGACAGACAGACAGGCAGGCAGGCAGGCAAGCACACCCATCCTTATTCTCACTTGGTTTTTAAGGTTTTCATTCTTTTATTCTCTGAGAGTAACACAGGCCTTACTTTTGGCATGAACAACAAGTAATGAACGGCCAGCTACCAAGTACAACAACAATTCTCCTGGGACCAACCTGTTGCTAAATGGGTGTCAGCCGCTGCCTTCCTCAGTCTGGTGCTGACATTTTCAGGGATTGACGTCACCAGTAGTAGTTCATGGTCCTGTACCTTATCCTGCCAGAACCAGTTTCTCACAGCTTCACTGTCTTTAAACTCAACTTTGTAAACAATCTGCGGTAAACACTCTCTTTCTCACCACGTGCCAACCTACTCACGCTTTTTGGAACGTTTGGCTCTACCACGTTGCACTACAGACCCGATAAAGCGCAGAACAGCGGCTGCTTCTTGGTTAGTTGGAGCCGCCATCTTTATTTACAGTTGACGAAAGCGGAGCGAACTGCGCACTGGTTCTATGTGCGTGTGTAACAGGGCACGCTCAGAAAACTAACAATCCTTAGAAAATTGATGCAAGAATATTACGCAAAATATGCTAGTGTGACGCCGCCTTAACACCTCCCCAACTACTACCACCAACACACCCCCCCCCCTTACAACATCCAACAGCCACCTTCCTCCTCTACCTCTTTTTTTCCTCCTCCTCCCTGGCCCAGTTTGCGTTCCGACCAATTAAGACCCGGTATCGTCTGTCTCAGTTTTGTAGCTGACGACTCGGTGTTTACACTACCGAGTCGCTTCTCAACGTGGGAGCAAATTGGTGTTCTGGTGAGGAAGTGAGAGGTCAGGGGGCGGCTCTTCTTACCACACATCGTAAAGAACTTTTTTGTCGCATGATATATAAACTCTGGCGTAGTTCCATTTGGTTGACCAGGTTGCTTTATTTTTTTTCCGTTGATCGCTCCCGCTGAGAGAGTACGCGCGTTTTAATACTCACCCACGAATAAACGCGTCGTAACTCTCAGCTGGTAACACTGCGGGAGGTGCTCTAATAAGGGGGGTGGGGGTATGAATATCATTAGAGGGCCCAGGAGAGGAAAAGGTGGCGACCCTCACCTGGCTACACTTCTGAAATTATTTACTCTGCTAATATGACATTTTGATAGACCGGGAGGGAGGGAGAGGCAAGGGGAGGTGCAGGGGGAGAAGTAAAGGGAGGTAGAGGAAGAAGGAGTAAGGAGGGGAGAGACGGTAGGAAGGGACTCATTAATCATCTCACTTGATCAAACACACACACACACACACACACACTCACTCACTCACTCACTCTCTCTCACACACACACACACACACACACACACACACACACACACACATATACGGAGCCTAATTAGAGATAGTCGCAGCTTACTTCAATATTCCACCACACTGTCTAGGAGGCAACTGTTCCCTCCTCTCAGAAGACTTTTCGTTTAATAATTACACCTGTCTTCCAGGTGAGTGTAGATTAAGAACGACCTACCAACGGATGGCTGCCTTCGGGTCACCTCATGAAATTCCACCCCAGCTTATTTCACCTGAAGATAAGCCATCCTAACCTAACCTAACCTACCCTAATCTAATCTAATCTAATCTAACCTACTCTAATCTAACCTAACCTAATCTAACCTAATCAAACCTAACCTAATCAAACCTAACCTAATCTAACTTAATCTAACCTAACCTAATCTAATCTAACCTAACCTAATCTAATCTAACCTAACCAAACCTAACCTAACCTAATCTAATCTAATCTAATCTAATCTAATCTAACCTAACCTAACCTAACCTAACCCCAATACCCAAAGCAACATTAGTATGTTTATTCCTCAAGTGAAATTACCTGGAGTGCTTTACCTTATTTACGTGGCTTTTACCTGGCTGGCAAGTAATTAAGGTGATATCTGTTACAAGTACCGAATTGCCCCTCTCTGTACACGAAGCCATGGAGCTAGTTAGTCTATCTATCTATCTATCTATCTATCTATCTATCTATCTATCTATCTATCTATCTATCTGTCTATCTATCCGTCAAACAATCCATCTATTAATAAACCCACCAATTACATCATACACTCGAACCGAAAATGCACTTGAAGGAACCTAAGTGGACATCCGGACAGAGACCCTCAACAACAGTAGTGAGTCCGTCTAGTAGTGAGTCCGTCTAGTAGTGAGTCCGTCTAGTAGTGAGTCCGTCTAGTAGTGAGTCCGTCTAGTAGTGAGTCCGTCTAGAAGTGAGTCCGTCTAGAAGTGAGTCCGTCCAGCAGTGAGTCCGTCCAGCAGTGAGTCCGTCCAGCAGTGAGTCCGTCCAGCAGTGAGTCCGTCCAGCAGGGTCTCTCTCAACAGGAAGCAGACACTTTAAAATACTTTTCACTTTCCTTCTGTAAACACGGCCCCGACACACGGCCCCGACATACGGCCCTGACACACGCCTCTTGGTGGCCAACCATTCCTCACCACGCCCACTACCTACAACCACGCCTTTAGGGTCAATTCATCCTTCCGAAATCTTGCCACGCCTCACACCCATTCACCTGCCTTGCCTCCCACGCACACACACAAGACAGAGCACTTGAAACCTGCCTACTCAAGTGTACTCACCACTTTTCCTCTACTAAATGCACAGTGTCACTCACCAAGCTAGCACGCCCCTACTACACGCCTGTCACCACGCCCATACTACACGCCTGTAACACGACACCACGCAAACACACGCCTCCCTGCCGACCGTCATCCGCACCACTAACCATGATATCCCTCTGTAGCACACGATACCCCGAGAGAGAGAGAGAGAGAGAGACTAACCCTAGACTTCCACAACTTGCCTCTACCGACTCTCCTTCCTGGACACAACTCTCAGCGTCTCAACCACTACAGCCAAGACACAAAAGTGAATGCTACGTCAGATCAACAGCCCCTATATATAACGTCACTCCTTAATAGTGAACTGTACCGTGTGTGGGTCAGTTTAGTCCTCCCCCCCCAAAAAAATAATGTTCATGCTGTGACTTCCTCTTATGTTACAGTAGTCTCTCTCTCTCTCTCTCTCTCTCTCTCTCTCTCTCTCTCCTCTCTCTCTCTCTCTCTCTCTCTCTCTCTCTAACTACAACCATCTATGCTCAGTCACCTTTCCCCAAGACATAAACACACACAACCACGCCCACCCAGACGCCCATAAACACTAGGGACGCCCACTTACCATGTCCTGTCTAAACACTACCTTACCTCCCTGCTTTCTTCCTTCACCTCACCTCTCTCCTCCACTCCCTTACCTCCCTGCTTTCTTCTTTCACTTCACTACTTTCTTTCTTCACTCTATTTCCCTTCCCTGCTTTCTTCCTTCACCTCACCCCCTCCTCTTTCCTCCACTCCTCACAATCATCAATTCTTCCTTGTCTCTTCCGTCTCTTTTCTTCTCTCCCCTTCCATATGTCTTCCCATCCTTCACCTCTCTCTCTCAACATCCATTCACTGTCCCCCCCCCCCAAGCTCACAATTAAGTCTCTATACATATATGCAGCAAACCCAGCAGTACATCTCCACGGAGTCAACGCCAGACGAACGTTCGCCTATTCTCTGCCTGGTGTGGCGCTCTTATGGCGACAGTATAAGTTACCGTCCACTCTTGAATAAAATCTCGAGGAGGAGGTCAAGTGTGAGGTACGAGGAGTAACTCACAAGCTTCCTCTCTTGAATCAGACGATAACTTACATCATGACATTCACACAGACACAGGGGGGAGGGGAGGGGGAATGGGGTGGGAAGGAAGGGAGAAGGAGGGAAGGAGGGAGGGAAGGAGGGGGGAAGAAGGAAGGAGAGACAGGTAATTGATGACTTGGATTATTATTATTATTATTATTATTATTATTATTATTATTATTATTATTATTATTATTATTACATCCAAAGTCAACTCTTCTCAAACATCAAATACGAAACACAATCAAACTCATAACCACAGTGAACAGGAGGCGGCATCACACAGCTACACATCCTTAAATAATCTAAAAAAAAAACAAAAAAAGTTCTAAAATTTCACCTCAGTTTCCACAACATTATAAAACTCTACTCTCACTATCCATCTATATTCACAGTTTCTAATTAAAAGCGCAAAAAAAAAACCACACACACACAACAAACTACTAAGAGGATTTTTTCCCCATTTAAACACAAAACTCAATTCGTGTAGATTAAAACACGATGACACAAAAATGAGGGAAACATTAAAAATATATTTCCTATTTTTATATTTTAGTATCGAGTCACTGTGAATGTTGATGTTAAGGTGTGGTAGGGGGTGGGAGGGGGAAGGTGAGAGGGGAAGGGGTTACTGGGGGAAGGAGGTTAGGGAAGGAGGTTACTGGGGAAGGGGTTACTGGGGGAAGGGGTTACTGGGGGAAGGGGGTTACTGGGGAAGGGGGGAGAGGGGAAGGGTGTTACAGGGGAAGGGGGTCCAGGAAGGAAAAGGGTGAGAGGAGGTTGGTACAGAGGGTGAGGGGTACAGGGGGAAGGGGAGTAAGGAGGGGAGGTGGGTATAGAGAAGGGGAAGGTACAGGGGGAAGGTGGGAAGATGGTACAGAGGGTGAGGGGTAGATACAGGGGGAGGGAGTAAGGAGGAAGTGGGTATAGAGAAAAGGGGGTACAGGGGAAGGTGGGCACAGGGGGCGGGGGGGAAGATGCTACAGAGGGTAGGGGTAGATACAGGGGAGGGGAAAGGAGGAAGTGGTATAGAAAAGGGTACAGGGGAAGGTGGGCAAGGGTGCATAATAACACCCAAATTAGCTCAAATTTTTCTTCATGCTGAACCTGTGGATATGGTTTGAATAGGGGTTGGGTTAGTTAGAGGCTGAGTTAGGGGCTGGTTGAGGCTGAGTTAGGGGCTAGGGGCTGGTTGAGGCGAGTTAGGAGGCTGGCTGAGAGGCTGAGTTAGGGGCTGGTTGAGGCTGAGTTAGGGGCTGGTTGAGGCTGAGTTAGGGGGCTGGCTGAGGCTGGTTGAGCTGAGTTAGGGGCTGGTTGAGGCTGAGAGGGGCTGGTTGAGGCTGAGTTAGGGGCTGGTTGAGGCTGAGAGGGGCTGGTTGGGCTGAGTTAGGGGCTGGTTGAGGCTGAGTTAGGGGGCTTGAGGCTGAGTTGGTTGAGGCTGAGTTAGTTGAGGGGCTGGTTGGGGCTGGTTTAGGCTGAGTTTGGTTGAGGTTGGGCTGGTTATTGAGGTTGAGGGGCTAAGGCTGAAGGTTGAGTTAGGTTGAGTTATGGGATTGGTTGACTTGGAATGAGTTAGGGGCTGGTTGAAGTGCACTTGGTTGGAGTTAGGGTGTTAGTTGACTTAGGTTGAGTTAGAAGTTAGTTAAAGTTGATTTAAGAGCAGGTTGAGTTAGGTTAAGGGGTTGGTCGAGCTTGGTTAAGGTGAGGGTTAATTCTTCAGGGGGTTTTTGCTGTAGTTTCGTCTGGTAAGGTTTGGGAGTGATGGCGTTAGATGGGATGAAGGTTAATTAAGGCTAAATTAAATTAGACGATCAGGTGATGTCCAGACTGTTGTTTGTACCACAAGAATAACAAAAACAATAATAATAATAATAATAATAATAATAATAATAATAATAATAATAATAATAATAATAGCCCCACCTGGTCAGCTACCCACCCACCTTAAAACACTTCACCTGACAGGAACAAGATCAACGTCGAATATCATAAATCTCACCCAGTAAACGCCCACTACCTCAACCACGTCCAGATCCTCAGAGATTCCCAAGTTAAATTTTACCTCCTTAACTCCGAGGGTTAGTTATAGTCCTGGTGCAACTTCGACTCCATTTTGGATGATAGATGTTATTCTAGCACCAGTGATGAGGGAAATAGTATTATATTATGAGCTATATAGTGATGGAGTGTCGGGGGAGCTCTGAGAATCACGTCCGAGTTATAAAAAAAAATTTAACTTGGACTTGGGGGTGACTTGTCCTCCTGCCAGCCATGTGCTCTATCTCGCTTGTCTGACGGTGTTACCCTTGATGCTTCTCTCTAGATGCTGGCCAGGATAACACGAAATCTAACACTAGCGGCCACGATAACCAGAAATATAACACCGGTCCAGGAGACGAAGGGAGGGGGTAAGGAGAGTAGGCAGGGGAAGGGAGGCTCAGGGATGGGTGGGGGGAGGGGTTGTTAAAGGGATTAGCTGCCATGAGATTTACAACCAATTCTTCTGACACAAAATATCACGTTTTCTTTTAGCTCACCCACGAAGGAAAATATTTTCTGAGATACATTATTATTTTTTTTTTGGGGTCTGCTTTCCATGTTAATCCATTTGCATGTAATTTTCCTCACTGCTTCACCTAGACCTGAAGACGAAGGAATGTGGGAAAAGGCCTCTTCTATATTTTGACTGACAATCTACTTATTTTGGAGTCAGTGAGGAGGTGTTTTAGAGAGGTGGGGAGCAGCACGTCCCTAAACAAATGACTGTCGCCTTGTCAGTTGATGGAGAAGACGGCCGTGAGGGAGGGGGGGGGGAGAGAAGAGTGGGGAGGGGGGGACTGACTAACACACACACACACACACACACACACACACCCCCCTAAGACGACTATGGCGCGGTCTGGTTTTAAAAGAAATTATTTTCCTTTATTATTCTTAAATATTCTGTCTTCCTTATATAAAATATCAAAATATATCCTTTAATTCTGTCTTATATAATCACCATCTTCGTCTCTCTAAAATATAATAATCTTGACGTATCTTATAATTCTCATATTATTCTTCCAATCCTCGTCTTCCTTATACATAATCCTTACATCTTTTATAAATTCTCTATCATATTTTGGCCATATTCCTACACTTCCTAATATATTACCTGGCCATAATTGATCATATTTTCAACATATTCTCTACAACTTTTAACATTTTCTCTTATTCTCTTTACCTGTTACTTTGTCTCCATGCATCATCCGGATTTATTAGGATCCTTTTATTTAGTGGTGTTTTGTCTTTCTTCTCTTTTCGGAGTTATTCTGTGGATCTACTTTATCATGTGTCTCTCTTATCTCCATATTCGTTATTTTGTTTGAGAGAGAGAGAGAGAGAGAGAGAGAGAGAGAGAGAGAAAGAAAGAGACCTGATTATTTTTCTTAACTAATTATTCCATCATTATCCCCCCCCTCCTTTCCTCCTACAACTCTTCCGTCTCCTTCTCGTCCTCCTCATCTCCTCCTTGTCCCCCTCTTCCTCCTCTTCCTTCTCCTCCTCTTTCTCCTCCTCATCCTTCCTCCTCTTCCTAGAATCAGGTGAGGGCGAGATAATTCTGTCACTCCATCATTGCCCAGGCTATCAAGTTCCTCTAAAGGCCTTTCACTCGTGTCGCCCACAACACTACGGTGATATTGACAACCCCGTAAGAACACCCCCCGTCATTGGTCCTGGTTACACACACACACACCACATCCCGCCCACCCAGTACCCACCCACACTCCAATCACCCATGTCAACACCCATAACTGCTCATCCAACCCACTTTTATATAATCAATCATCTATACTCATACTGATATCCGCCACCCGCACCCAGACACACACACACCCACACGTCCATCCACACGCACTGACTGACATCTACCCATCCACAAACACATCCACCCACTTCCACTCATCCATCTTCATATCCACACCTCAGTCACCCACACCAAGCCTTATTAATTACTATATCACCAAACAGTACTATTATCCTTATTATAAAGATTAATATAATTACTGTATTACTATAATTAACATTTCTAGTACAAATTATTATTATTATTATTATTATTATTTTTTTTTTTTTTTTACTAATATGATAAATTTTACTCTTTGATTTTAGACAATTTCTCTTACTCAGACTTATACATCCATCAGTAACCCCTAAACCAAGACAATATTTCCTTCCTTTACATCATCTTTGAATCATCTTCCAGCAGCCATGATTCTCACTTTATCGTATTATATTTATTCATTACCGATTTTTTCTCAGTTAACCGTAAATCAAGACGATATTTTCTTCTTCTTCAGCCTCCTTTAACCATTTACCAGCACCCATAGTTCTCTCTCTCTCCTACACCAAGTCAACATTTTCCTGCTATACTTCCTCCCTGAAGCAGCTCCCCGGCGGCCATCATTTTGACTTCATTTTCCCCCTATGACACAACTTTTTTGAGAGGTGAGGTCCAGTGTGGTGCCCGGCAGTCAATGTTATCATGCCGAGGCACCCATCCATACAGTGAGGAGGGGGGAGGGGCAAAGGAGAGAGGGAGGATGGAGGTTAGGGAGAGAGGGAGGGGAGAGGGATGGAGGGAGAGGAGAGGGAAGGTAAAGAGGGAAGGAGAGAGTAGAACAAGAACTAAGGAGAAAAATAAGAAAGAGTAAGTGAACGAGAGAGTAAATAAGTGAGCGCGTGTGTACATCATTTCTTCCATATCTACTGTACTGCCTTTTACCCATTCTCTGTATACCTTTCCTTCCTCTCTCTCTTTCTCTCTCTACGTCTCCCTCTCCTAATCTCTTTTCTACCAACTCCACCTCCTCCTCCCAGCCCCCTCTTCTTCTCCCCCTCCTCTCCTTCCTCCTCCTCCTCCTCCTCCTCCCCTCCTCTTCCGTCATTAATATCCCATCTCCCTTCTTTTTTACCCCTCAGACATTCTTTATAAAATTCCTCTCACCTCCCCCTCTTCTCCACCTCCCCCCCCCCTCTTCTCCTCGCCCTCTCTGCCAATATTGAAATATATAGAGATCTCTCTCCCACCCATGCCCGTCAACTCCCCTCCCTCCATTCCTCTTCCCTCCCCTTACACTCAAGCCTTGCAATCATTATATATATATATATATATATATATATATATATATATATATATATATATATATATATATATATATATATATATATATATATATATATATATATATATATATATATAGTTGTGATTTTACCCAATCTTCTCAAAGTTTTAATCATAGTAAAAGTGGTAACTCTCTCTCTCGCTCTCTCTCTCTCTCTCTCTCTCTCTCTCTTTAACCTCATCTCTTTCTCTCTCTAAACGTCAGCTTCCAGAACGCCAGGTCCCCCCAAACGCCATGAAGAGTTGGTGGTAATAATAATAATAATAATAATAATAATAATAATAATAATAATAATAATAAACAATAATAACAATAACAATAATAATAATAATAATAATAATAATAATAATAATAATAACTAACAATAATAATAATAATAACAATAATAATAACTAACAATAATAAAAAACAACAAAACAACATAATTAAGAGTATATCGCCTCACCAAATACCCGCATCGTTATACTATCATAATAACCATAGTATATCAGTATATATAACCAGGATATACTCACCCCCAGCATATCGTTCCCACTACACGAACCCCAAAACTATACTAATTCAATAGATAGATAAAATATTGGAAGGATATAACCGTTATACACGTTTAGTTATACTCGCATACCACGTATATCTCTCGCTTTCCATTAGTGAGTATAGCGGGCCGTGGAAAAATAATATTAATAAAATGAATATATATATACACAAGAGCAAAGTAATAGGGGATATAACCGTCATACTCGCGGGGTTATACTCACGCGGGGGTATGATGTGTGTTTGATAGGAGTGATAAAGATAATTATAACAGGAAAGATGATGATCATAATAATAATAATAATAATAATAATAATAATAATAATAATAATAATAATAATAATAATAATAATAATAATAATAATAATAATAATAATAATAATAATATTAATAACAATAATACCAACAATAATAATAATAATAACAATAATAATAACAATAACAATAATAATAATAATAATAATAATAATAATAATAATAATAATAAAAATAATAACAATAACAGCCCACCACCAAAAATAATAATAATAATAATAATAATAATAATAATAATAATAATAATAATAATAATAACAACAACAACAACAGCCCACCAACAGCAAGCCAGCCTAAATTACACCTCACACCTCAAGGGATATTAACATCAATGAACGCCTAATTTACCTTAATCTGCCAAAATTAATAACAAAAAAAAATTATAATAATCCTATAACACTAGCTACGCCACCTTCGATAATTCAAATTTACAGGTAATTAGCGCCAGCGTAATCAAATGAGGAACGCATTCAACGCCGCTCACAATAATTTACGCAATGTCGATAAACAGATTACATGTGAGCGTGGGTAATGTACCGTAATGTCTACAATTATTATTATTATTATTATTATTATTATTATTATTATTATTATTATTATTATTATTATTTCCACTGCCGAGAGAGAGAGACACACACATTAAACCTATCTGATGTGATTAGACTGGTAATAATTAGGAAGAATTAGCGTATGTTACCTGCCGTTTGACTATTAAGAGAACGTACATTAATTAATTGAGATATATATTATGTATTAGTAGTAGAGAATAGTTGACTACTCTCTCTCACTATATCCCGTAAGTCCTAACACTTTAATTTGTAAATACTACGACTATCTGACTACTGAGGTTAAGTCCCTTATCTTTCAAAACAAATGTAATTAAAAGAAAAATAAGTGAAATCCGGCGATAATACTGTTGTAATAACTGATAATTACGTCTATTAGTCGTAATAATAATGATGATAACACAATCCGGGGTGATACAAGTCATTATGGGGTGAATATCGAAATAGTGACACTTATTGTAAATTATTGAAGTCACTGCTGAAAACTGTCTCGTGTCATCGTTTTCTTTATACCTCGAAAAACTCCCTATGAAGTGTTATCATTACCAGGGCAACACTTGGTCAGTTTGGGCACGGACTGCACCCAAAGTTTATCATGTAGACCTTGCCACATTTTCATCGAACTTGGTACAAATTCTCAAACCTATTCTCAAGTTATTTTGGGGACGGACATGTAGTACATACAGACAGACAGACAGGGCCAAAAACACAGTGAACGTCATGATACACAAGTGCCAATCAACACCTGTTATGCCCGCAACAGAGTGGGTTCTACTAAGTGTGTTTCTTGGTTCACGCAAACTTAAGAAATTCGGAAAATGGGGAGAGGGCGTGTGTGGCGCGGTGACTTGGCGGGGCGCAAAGGGGAGTGTAGGCGTGGCTGTGTAAATACGCTTAGGCAATGCTAGCATACTCCTCGCATACCACACCACACCACACCACACCCCAGCCACACCCCAGCCACACACACACATACGACCGAGGGGTTGGAGAAGGGTAGGGGGGTGGAGAGAAGGCAGGGAGAAGAGAAACAGGTTAAGAGGAGAAAGGGGGAAGAGAAGATAGAAGGGAAAGGAGGAGGAAGAGGGAGAGAGGGAAACAGGAAGAACGGATGAGTGGGGAATAATAATGATAAATCGGGATAAAATTGGAAAAAACAGAAAAGATGAAGAGAAGCTAAGAAAGAGAAGTGGAGAACATGCAAAGGGTAGTAAAGGAATGGAAGAGAGGAGGGGACGGAAAGAAAGAAAGAAAGAAAGAAAGAAAGAAAGAAAGAAAGAAAGAGAGAGAGGATTAAGACGAACAGTTCAGAGAGCAGAGATACAAAGTGTTATTTTACCGAGACAAAAACAAAATGCAAATTAAAATCGTGGATAAAAAAAAAGTTAAAAATGCAGACACCAGGATCTGAGAGAGAGAGAGAGAGTACTATGCAACACAGGTATAAACAATAACAATATGGAGGACAACTCAAGTCTGCCTGAGATCGACCAGCAGTTGGAAGAGTCTCTCTCTCTCTCTCTCTCTCTCTCTCTCTCTCTCTCTCTCTCTCTCTCTCTCTCTCTCTCTCTCTCTCTCTCTCTCTAATGACCCAATCAACCTCTAAAGTACAATGACTTAATGATGGGGAGGGTAGGAAGGGGATCAGGGATGAGGTGAGAAGAGGAAAGTGGAGGAGGGAGGGGGAAGGGAAGGAGAGCAGGAAGGGAGAAAACGAGAGGAGAGGAGGAGATGAGGAGGGAAGAGACAAAAAATGATGAAGAGGTGAAGAACGATGATAAAAAAAGGAGAGAAAAGAAAGAAAGAGGAGGAGGAGGAGGAGGAGGAAGAGGATAATAACAAATAATAACACACTGTTAACCAAAACACAGAAGCAGGAGGAAATGAATCAGTATATACTAATTAGATGCACTACTGAGGGACAGGTAACGTGACTGCTGGGTGTATTAGACGTGGGAGAGACTTAACTAGGGAGCTGGGAGAGACGGCGACCCCAGTAGATAGGTTATAGGACTCTTATACCATGTTGGTGATGAAGGAAGGAAGGAAGGAAGGAAGGAAGGAAGGAAGGAAGGAATATAAAAGGAAGGAAGGAAGGAAGGAAGGAAGGAAGGAAGGAAGGAAGGAAGGAAGGAAGGAAGGAAGGAAGGAAGGAAGGAAGGAAGGAAGGAAGGAAGGAAGGAAGGAAGGAAGGAAGGAAAGAAGGAATATAAAAGGAAGGAAGGAAAGAAGGCACGAAGAAAACGTGATAAAGACAGAAGGAAGGAAGGAAGGAAAGAGACAGAACAGAGAGAGAGAGAGAGAGAGAGAGAATGTCACGTCAACATTATCAGTACTACCCAAAGCAGCTGTCATGGAGTCAACAGACAGGTGAGAGAGACTAGCACAATTAGGCACCTCAGTACAGGTGTTACCCAGCATGAGGCCACAGGTAAATCCCCGGGTTACCTTCAGATCATCAGGGATTAAGCCTACGTGTTACTGCTGAAGGCATCTCAACAGGTACTAATATTCTAGGATTATAATATACAAAGTGAATGACTAAACTTGTCGTAAATTATTATTATTATTATTATTATTATTATTATTGTTATTATTATTGTTGTTGTTACATAAAGGTATAAATATGAAGTCAAGGTACAGCATTTAAAATATTAAGTTTAACTACAGCATTGCTACAGATTTTAATTTCAATATTTATAAAAAAAAACCTAACATTATCTATTTTAATATATAAATCAAAATTATATTAAAAATTCAGGAAATATTCTCCCCTAAAAGCGGTGGGCTAAAACACTCGTCTCAGGACCCAACATTCTCAACCTTTCTCAGTTAGGTGAATGCTGGCCACGTTTTATCCAGCTGTCACGTTAAGTTATCTACCATTGTTGGCTCCGAGGTTGTTAGCTGCCGAGTGGTGGGTGTCAGCAATACACACACACACACACTGTCAGCCACCAAGGTACAATACATACTGTCAGCCACCTCCCTCAGCGACACCGTCAGGAGTTTGGTGGGTGGTGGTCGTCAGAAGGTAAAGTATTGTACGGTATTTCAGCCAATGAGGAGGATTATATTAACTAACTAGCTGGGCGAGGATAAGGAGACCTAAAGGTGCTTAAAAATAGACTTGTAACTCATATAGGATGAAGATAGTGATGATGATGATGATGATGATGATGATGATGATGATGATGATGATGATGATGACATATAAATAAATACGATAATGAAACAAGGCAGGATGATAAAGAAGAAAAGGAAGACGAAATTAACGTAGAATAAAAGCCGAGAGAGAGAGAGAGAGAGCCGGCGGAGGTAATATATCACTAACGAGGAGTAAAACGCGGCCATAACCCCAGCAGGAGGAAGATGCTCCCACTCCCACGCTAGTTACCTTACCCTCGTCAGCAGTGAAGGAGGGTCATGCACCTGCCTTAATTAGCCGCCTACTTGAGCGCATTCCATGACCTTCGACACATGGAGGAGGACCTTTCGCACCAGCATCATATGTGGTGATGACGGGAGAAGCGGTGTTCTTGAGGTGGCAGAACACCACACACAAGACCTGATGGATTGAAATCTCACTGAGGGGTTGATGGGGAGGTCACGCGTCAACTTATACCTGGAGCTGGGTTTAGGAGGTACACCTGGAGTTGGTCCTACGGGTACCTCTCCTCCGTAACAGACGTAGTGATGTTTACCTTTAGTCTACCTGGTGTTGGTCCCGGGTCCTCTATTGACACAACTCCGTGCGTGACAAGCTTCCTACCTTAGCCCCCTAAAATTTGATTCACATAAACTTAACGTTAGCGACAGTCAGCGAAGTCTCAAGTGTGTACCCAGAACAGTCGAGGCCGTAAGACTAAAAAAGATTAAACAAAAACACAAACTACAAACATTAAAAAAAAAATTAACAAAGATTAACCTCAACACAAAACGATCATACACCAATGGTATAAATCATATAGGTCGTACATCAGTTCAACAACCTGACCATTACAAAAGTAATATAGTGGCAGCACGTGTTTATCACTACAGTAAATAACAATAAAGAACCCTGCAGTACGAGGTAACACCGAGGACACCGTCAATGGTTATATAAACGACCCAGGCGCACCATAAAGCGGCCGTCCCCACAGGGCTCTGCGTTATAATTACGGAGCTCCAAAACGCAAATGACAAGGCCCGGGTAGGAACACGTTCCTCTCGTACGTATCAATGTGTCAGGTGATAATGTCTGCGGGTACAGCTCCCTTACCCGCTGCGTTAAGCTGCCACTATACGCCGCCTCACTATGAATACAAAACACTGCATTACCCGCTCCACCTCTCCTTCTCCCGCTCCTCCTCCATAGGGAACAATGAGAGTGTACTGGGGTGGATAACAAGCCACAAAGAGGAAGTAATTGTGGGGCTTTACAGTTAAAAACACCAAATTTGGCCCACCTGTACAGTTTAACTTATTCACCACTATTAAATACAGATCCATATATATTTTTCACAATGGCAGCTATTTTCAAAATAGTGTATAACACTCCTACTGAAAGCTGAAGTAATTGTTGGGTTCTGAGGTAAAACTACCAAATTGGGCTCGTGTGTAGCGTGTAATTTACTTAACAATACTGGTTATGGAAGCGTTTATACTTCACACAATAGTTACTGTACCCGGAGATGGCTTCCTAGTGTGTCCACAATTTACAACTTTACTCGTACACAACTTGTGAAAAAAATATTTATTGAATATTGCATCACGTTAAACTAACCAGAGGCAACACTTAGTATGCAAAGGATGTGGCGCTAACTTTAAAATCACTTTCAGTTACAAATAATCCTGTAAATTATTGACTTTACTAACTACATTACTACATGAAGCAGTGAGCCGTAATTACACTGGCAGAGAGAAAGAGTATGAGGCAACACAGAGATACACCACACACCATAAAAACTAATGGGTTTTATTTAGACAAAGTCCCCGGCCAGAAGTGGGTACAAACCTTCCGCCAGAAGTTTTACATTTAAACTTCAAGTAACTCGAACACAAAATCTGGGAGTCTTCTGTTGACTTGCGTGAAGCCGACAGTCGTGGGCAGCGTGTTAGCGGCTACACCATGAATATCAACACACAGGCGCTATATGTGTATATTATTGTACCTGTAGGAGTGTGTATCTTTATCTGTATGCATGTATGTGTACCTATACGTGTAGGAGTGTACACCTTTACCCGTATGTATGTGTACCTGTATCAGTATGTATGTGTACCAGCACATGTAGGGATGTGCACATGTAGAGTAAACCACAAAAATCTTATCGTCTCTCCTTCTGAACCACGAACCCCGAGATTCAGACTCGTCAATCCGAAGCATTTGTGGACAGAATAATGTATCAGTGTCTACTGCTGGGGTTCGGTTCGTGAACAGCACGAGAGACAACAGACCCTTTGTGGGTGACTGTACCTGTGTGTATGAGTACTTGCATAATTGTGTGTGAATAACTAACGTTCCCCCTTCCCCCTGAATGCGCCCTTGGCATTGATTCAATTATAATCAGTCTCTCTCTCTCTCTCTCTCTCGTATTAGATGTTTCATATCCTGTAAGGCGTCACGAGTCACGGCACACCCTCGACCATCGCCCTCATGTAGCTGGCAGATAAAGATGTCTAGCAGTAAGCAGTGATGATGAGAGAGAGAGAGAGAGAGAGAGAGAGAGCAACAAAACACACACACACGGATCGCCTTCACAACACAAGACAAGCGTCACTGTAAAGTCGCTCTCCAGTCTACACGGATGAGGAACTTGCCACTTTACCTCCTCCCCCCCACACACACACACACACAGCCACACTGTTCCCGAAAGGCTTTTAAAACGTGGACACAAAGTAGACAAAGGGGTGAAGGGGACGATGCAAATATGTGAGGAGAGAGATGCGTCACTATGGCCACTGTTCCCGGAAATATGAGGACCCACCGAAACATAACATTGGGATTTTCACAGTGTTGAACCTTAAGAGCTTCAGGTATACACAACCACTTGACAGTACAGATTTTTCTTAACATTACTCGTCTTTATATGTTGTGGTAAAAATAATAGGGATTTAAATGTTTCTACAGATGTGTATTAAATAGTGAGAATGTCAGTCTAGAAGTAATGGGTATTGTTATATTGTGTCCCTTTAAAACACACGTCAGGAGACTAATCAATCACAGTCATTATCACAGTATGTTCCTAAAACTCACTTCCACTATATACTTCTCCATCACTAAACTACCTACTGGTTTAATGGGATAAATCTTCTTTAACTTAACGTTTATGGCCGCATAAAACAACGTGAGGTCTTAATACATGAGGGTTTTTTTTGGGGGGTGCAGTAAACTGGACTTGGTTTTTCGTAACTCTGCTCTGCGAGTTACAATATTAATGAAATATTTTCCCCTAATAATTAGCTCAAGCGGCGGCAAGGAAGGGTCGGGTACTTAGGAGTAATATTTATAACCAAATCCAAACAGAGGAGGATGAAATATGCAGGAAATGCAACAACACTCGAGGTAACAATTGTAGGACAAGCAGCAGAAGGAACACCCCAGCGGAACACAGCAGCAGAAGAAACACCCCAGCGGAACACAGCAGCAGAAGGAACACCCCAGCGGAACACAGCAGCAGAAGAAACACCCCAGCGGAACACAGCAGCAGAAGGAACACCCCAGCGGAACACAGCAGCAGAACACCCAGCGGAACACAGCAGCAGAAGAAACACCCCAGCGGAACACAGCAGCAGAAGGAACACCCCAGCGGAACACAGCAGCAGAAGAAACACCCCAGCGGAACACGGCAGCAGAAGGAACACCCCAGCGGAACACAGCAGCAGAAGGAACACCCCAGCGGAACACAGCAGCAGCAGAAGGAACACCCCAGCGGAACACAGCAGCAGAAGAACACCCCAGAACACCCCACAGCAGCAGAAGGAACACCCCAGCGGAACACAGCAGCAGGAGGAACACCCCAGCGGAACACAGTAGCAGCAGGAGGCGGAACACAGGCAGAAGAACACCCAGCGGAACACAGTAGCAGCAGAGTCCCAGAAAACACCCCAGGAACACAGCAGCAGCAGGAACACCCCAGCGGAACACAGCAGCAGAAGGAACACCCCAGCGGAACACAGCAGCAGAAGGAACACCCCAGCGGAACACAGCAGCAGAAGGAACACCCCAGCGGAACACAGCAGCAGAAGGAACACCCCAGCGGAACACACCCCAGCGGAACACAGCAGAAGGAACACCCCAAGGAACACAGCAGCAGAAGGAACACCCCGCACACAGAACAGGAACACAGCAGCAGAAGGAACACCCCAGCGGAACACAGCAGCAGAAGGAACACCCCAGGAACACAGCAGCAGAAGGAACACCCCAGCGGAACACAGCAGCAGAGGAACAGGAACGGCAGACACAGCAGCAGAAAGGAACACAGGAACACAGCAGCAGAAGGAACACCCCAGCGGAACACAGCAGCAGAAGGAACACTCAGCAGAACACAGTAGCAGCAGAAGGAACACTCCAGTAGAACACAGCAACAGCAGAAGGAACATTTCAGTAGAACAACAGCAGCAGCAGAAGGAACACCCTCAGCAGAACACAGCAGCAGCAGAAGGAACACCCCAGCAGAAGGAGGTAAGTGATCCACTCCCGCAGGTCAGACGACAGCCAACACACAACTCGACTTCGTCACCAGATTGATGGACACGACGCCTCATTACGGCGGTCTGGGAGAGGCAAAGAGGAAATTGATGGCTGGAGAGGGAGAGGAAGAGGCGTGGGAGTGAGCTAGGAGAGGGATGGCTAATGATGAAGGAGAGGAAGGAGAAGGGATAGGAAGGAGAGGAGGGATAGGAAGGAGGAGGGAAAGGAAGGAGAGGAAGGAGGAAGGAGAGGAAGGAGGATGGAAAGGAAGGAGGATGGAAAGGAGGGAAAGGAAGGAGGAGGGAGAGGAGGGAAAGGAAGGAGGAGGGAGAGGAAGGAGAAGTAAGAGAAGGAAGAGGAAGGAGGAACATAAGAACATAAGAATGGAAGAAACTGCAGCGGGTCTATTGGCCTATACTGGGCAGTCACATTCACACCCAACCCCTATCGCTCATATATCCATCCAACCTATGTGTGAAGCTATCCAGTTAGGAGGAACGGGGAGGAAGAGAAGGAAGCGGAAGGAGGAGGAAGAGGAAGGAGATGAAGGAAAAGGAAGGAGATGAAGGAGGAGGAAAAGGAAGGAGGAGGAAGATGAGAAAGGAGAAGAAGAAAGATGAAGGAGGAGGAGGAGGAGGAGGAGGAGGATGAGAGAGGAAAGACGAAAGGAAATATTTGGGATAAAGAGGACATGGAGTTAAAAGGGAAGAAGAGGAGAGATAAAGAGATTACAAAATAAAGAGAGCAATGAGAGATTAAGGGATACATAAGGAGGTTCTCAGATAAATACAGAAGACTGGGAAATGGAAGCAGGGAGAGAATTCGTGACACACACACACAAAAAACCTCTTCAGCTACACCATTCTTCTCACATACCAAATGACTCTCCCTCAAACGCTCTCGCAACAGACCCTCCCCCCTTCCCTCCTATCCTTCCCTACCCCTCCTCTCCCCCCTCCCTCTATCCCTCCCCTCCTCTATCCCTCCCCCTGGTAACCAATTATCATAAAAGTTTTAGGAAGTCTTGGTTATAATGACAATTTTTTTATAGCCCACTTAAAAATACAATTAAAATGATGAAACTGACACGACTGTCTACCTCACCTTTAGGTCACCACAGAGATACACACTCAACCATCTGGGAGGTAATAACTTAGTGGATTCGAACCCTGTGTGTCTGTCTTTGTGGGCATTAGAAGGCCACTTGTGATGGGTAGAGTCAGAGGACGATTTGATAGCCATTTTGGATGTCATTATAGTATTCAAGCTTAAGGAAGTGAGTGATTGGTTTTCGAATAATTATGTGAGGTAAATATGCGAAGCTTTGAATTTATTGTACGTATGTGATTTCAGAGTTTGGGATAAGGAAAAGAAGGAAGAGAAAGTGTGAAGAAGAAATGAGGAGGAGGAGAGAGGAGGAGGAGGAGAAAGGAGGAGGAGAAAAGGAAGGAGGAGGAGAAAGGAGGAAGAAAGAAGGAGGAGGAAGAGGGGTTACCAGGAGGAAGAAAGAAGGAGGAGGAGAAAAGGAGGAGGAGAAAAGGAGGAGGAGGAGGAAAGGAGGAGGAGGAAAGGAGGAGGAGGAAAGGAGGAGGAGGAAAGGAGGAGGAGGAGGAAAGGAGGGAGGAGAAAGGAGGAGGAGGAGGAGAAAGGAGGAGGAGGAGGAGGAGGATGAGGAGAAAGGAGGATGAAGAGAAGAAATAATGAGGAGAAGGAATAAGAAGGAGAACAAAGGAGGAGAAAGAAGGAAAAAGAAAGAGAATGAAAAAGGAGGAGGAGGAGGAGATGAAGAAAGAGGAGTAGAAACAAGGAGGAGGAAAAGAACGAAAATGAAGAAAGAAGAAGGAAAAATTAATTAAGAACAGTAACAAAAAGAAAGTAAAAATGAAAATAAGAATAACAAAAAGAAGAGAGGTCTTTAAAGTGTATATATATATATAAATAATCTTCCTTTACGTCTCTCCTGCAGGGACGTAAAAATGAAATAACTTAAATTGGGCGGAATAAGATATCACAGAGGCACGAAGCGACTCGGAGATCGTCTGAAAGAAAAAAAAAAATATCGCTTAAAGTGATATGAGCGATTCGTAGCTTCTCCTGACAGCCTGAGTTACTCGTTCCCTCACTTCAACTACTCGCACCTCACTCTTGATAGCTTGAGTCACTCGTTCCCTCACCTAAACTACTCGTACGTCACGCCTCACAGCTAAGAGTTACTCGTTCCCTCACCTCAACTACTCGCACCTCACTCTTGATAGCCTGAGTCACTCGTTCCCTCACCTAAACTACTCGTACCTCACTCATGGCAGCTTAAGAGTCACTCGTTCCCTCATCTAAACTACTCGTACGTCACTCTTCACAGCTAAGAGTTACTCGTTCCTCACCTCCTTCTCGCACCTACTCTTGATGGCCTGAGTCACTCGTTCCCTCATCCCAACTACTCGCACCTCACTCTTGACAGCTTGAGTCACTCGTTCCCTCATCCCAACTACTCGCACCTCACTCTTGACAGCTTGAGTCACTCGTTCCCTCATCCCAACTACTCGCACCTCACTCTTGACAGCTTGAGTCACTCGTTCCCTCATCCCAACTACTCGCACCTCACTCTTGACAGCTTGAGTCACTCGTTCCCTCATCCCAACTACTCGCACCTCACTCTTGACAGCTTGAGTCACTCGTTCCCTCATCCCAACTACTCGCATCGACTAGTCTGAGAGCTTCATTAATTTCGTCAAAGTGAGAGGATCGACCCGCAACGAGTCTTAGGTTAAGCTTCAGTAACTCGTGAAAAACTCGTATTGAACGACTCGATACTGTTTCGAAAATAAGTCAACAAAGGGAATCTCTGAGTGGCTTCTATAATACGTTCAAAGTCAGACGAACTACCTCGGCTACAGACAGAGACAGACAGACAGACAGACAGACAGATACACACTCTCTCCTTCTCATGAACGACATCCACTCGAATTGAGACCATGAGAACTTTGCATATTAGAACTTAAACACCCTAGTGATCAGGCTAGGTCAGGTGAGTGTCAGGTCAGGTCAGGTCAGGTCAGGTCAGGTCAGGTCAGGCCAGGTCAAATAAGGATAGGAAGATTGGGGTTTCCTCTAACTCATTCCCAGAGTCTCAGTATTGAATAATTTTGGCCAACTCCTGAGACGCTTTGAGCACCAGCTTTGTCAACACCGATTGTGGCTTTTACTGATAATATTTCCCTCCCTCCCACTCTGACACCCTCCTTCTCTCCCTCTCACCCTGACACCCTCCTTCCCTCCCTCCCACCCTGACACCCTCCTTCTCTCCCTTCCCCACTCCCTCCCACCCCTGACACCCTCCTTCCTTCCCCTCCCACCCCTGCTACCCTGCACCCCTCCTTCCCCACCCTGCTCCCACCCCTGGACTCCCCCCTCCCCTCCTTCCCTCCCTCCACCAACACCCCTCCCTCCTCCCTCCACCAACACCCTCCTTCCTCCCTCCACCAACACCCTCCTTCCTCCCTCCCTCCACCCCTCCCACCCTGACCCTCCTTCCCCTCCCTCCCACCCCTGACCCCTCCTTACCCTCCTCCCTCCCACCATGACACTCCTCCTTGACACCCCTCCCTTCCCTCCCTTCCCTCCCACCCTGCACCCTCCTTCCCTCCCTCCCCACCCCTGACCCTCCTTCCCTCCCTTTCCCACCTTCCTTCCTTCCCCTCCCTCACCCTGACACCCTCCTTCCCTCCCTCCCACCCCTGACAACCTCCTTCCTCTCCCTGACACCCTCCTTCCCTCCCCCTCCCACTCCCCGGACACCCTCCTTCCTTCCCACCTGACACCCTCCCTCCCAGACTCTGACACCCTCCTGCCCTCCTACCCCTACCCTGACACCCTCCCTTCCCTCCCTCCCACCCTGCCCCTCCTCCTGACACCCTCCTTCCCTCCCTCCCTCCCTGACACCTGACACCTTCCTTCCCTCCCACCCCTGACACCCTCCCTCCACCCTGACACCCTCCTCCCACCCTGACACCCTCCCTCCCACCCTGACACCTTCCCTCCTCCCACCCCTGACACCCTCCTTCCTTCCCTCCCACCGTGACACCCCTCCCTTCCCCTCCCTCCCACTCCACTCCTTCCTCCTTCCTTCTCCTCCCACTCCCGTGACCCCTCCCTCCTCCCTCCCTCCCAGCACCCTCCCTTCCCTCCCCACTCCTGCCACCTCCTTCCTCCCACTCCTGACATCCTCCTTCCCTCCCTTTATCAGTAATTTAGACAGATATCTTGAGAATTTATGTCCGCCTTTATGACTACTGGGGGAGGGAAGAAAGGAAAAAAGAAAAATGGGAGACAAGGAGGGAAGGAAATGGGAGGAAAGGGAGGGAGAGGAGAGAGAGAGAGAGAGAGAGAGAGAGAGAGAGAGAGAGAGAGAGAGAGAGAGAGAGAGAGAGAGAGAGAGAGAGAGAGATTGGGGAAAACTTTGTGGACAAGAAAATAAATCTTGCATTGTCACCCCTGAGGATTTTTTTTAATTGTATTTCTATTTTCTTAAACTTTAAAACACTGTAGTGGTAAAAAAAATAAAGGGGGGTGGGGGTAGGGAGAAAGTTGGGTAGAGAAAGGAGAGAGAAGGTAGTGAGAGGTGAGGGTAGGAGTGGGAGGAGAGGGTAGGAGTGAGAGGTGAGGGTAGGAGTGGGAGGAGTGGGGGTGTACTCGGAAACTTAATATTTATTCTTGAGGTCAATAAAAACAATGATGGTGGATGTTATTGTTAATGTTGTTTTGTTGATATTTTGTTGTTGTTGGAGTTGGTGGTGCTCGTGGTGGTGGTGGTGGTGATGTTGGTGTTGTTGGTGTTGTTGTTGCTGTTGATGTTGTTGGTGTTAATGTTATTGTTGTTGGTGGTGTTGTTGTTGAGTTGGTGGTGCTCGTGGTGGTGGTGGTGGTGATGTTGGTGTTGTTGGTGTTGTTGTTGCTGTTGATGTTGTTGGTGTTAATGTTATTGTTGTTGGTGGTGTTCCTAGGCTCTGAGGAAGGAGCAAGTGAAAAGACAGAAGGAAGGAAAACAAAAGAAAAACAAAGATAGAAAAAACGCAGTGCATGAAAAAAGAAGACTAAGGAAAGAAGGATCAAAGAAAAGGATGAAAGGGACATTAAAGGTATGAAAGAAAAGAAAGGAAGGAAGAAAGGGACATTAAAGGTATGAAAGAAAGGAAGGATGAAAGGGACATTAAAGGTATGAAAGAAAGGAAGGAAGAAAGGGACATTAAAGGTATGAAAGAAAGGAAGGAAGAAAGGGACATTAAAGGTATGAAAGAAAGGAAGGAAGAAAGGGACATTAAAGGTATGAAAGAAAGGAAGGAAGAAAGGGACATTAAAGGTATGAAAGAAAGGAAGGAAGAAAGGGACATTAAAGGTATGAAAGAAAGGAAGGAAGAAAGGGACATTAAAGGTATGAAAGAAAGGAAGGAAGAAAGGGACATTAAAGGTATGAAAGAAAGGAAGGAAGAAAGGGACATTAAAGGTATGAAAGAAAGGAAGGAGAAAGGGACATTAAAGGTATGAAAGAAAGGAAGGAAGAAAGGGACATTAAAGGTATGAAAGAAAGGAAGGAAGAAAGGGACATTAAAGGTATGAAAGAAAGGAAGGAAGAAAAGGGACATTAAAGGGATGAAACAGGGACAGGATGAAGTAAGAAAGAATAAGCTTATATATATATATATATATATATATATATATATATATATATATATATATATATATATATATATATATATATATATATATATATAGGCAAAATACATATATAATGGTGGATTTGCTTTGTATATAAAGTGAAATTAATCATCGCTTTAAATCTAAAGTTTTTTTATTTAAATTTCCTATAACACTTTGTCAAAATAATTAATTACGTTACAATTATTCTCCTTCATAAAATTCTTAAGATGTCCCCACAAGATATTAACTTCTTTTGTAGGAATAAAATCTCATATTTAGGACATTATATACGATATGTTTTTTTCAATCTGAACGATTCTTTGTGAAGATGTAAATTTTTCTTATTTTTCCCCTATATATTATGTGCTTCTTGAGAGTTAATCATCCTGGAAAATAAAAATGACTATAACGGTGTTTTTCGGCGCCACAATGAAGTCGAGGAAATAAAATTGGCGCCAAGAAGTTGTGACCTCCGCGCCTCGGGTCAGTACAAGATTGGCGGGAAATCGATTTCCTTTCCTTCTTCCTCCAAAGGACCGAAAGTTATGTGAGGCCTCAGGGGATCCTCGACCTATGTTGTCACCTGTCTCCTGGCTGGGAGGTAAAGAGCCTTAAACAACAATTATGAGGTAGTAACCGTCTCTCGTATATGATCAGTATTCAAAATTAAGAAAAAAAAATGGCCATTGGCCTGTCCAGATACAGAGTATATTTGCGTGTTTACGTTGCAAATAAATAATGTTCAAAAGTGAAGGAATAAAAACCATGGGTGTATAACTTCTACTACAAAATGTTTAATGTAACACAATCAACACAAAGTCCTGAGGTAAATACATGTTTTCAAACTGAGGCGTCAACCGTCCTAACAGTCGAAAACAAAAAGAAACACGGGAGTAAAAAATGGTGCAACCAATCAACGTCGTCTCCGCGGCCCCGGGCGCGTCCTGATTGGTTCATCATTGCCCTCAAATTGTCAACATCCAAGAAGAAATGAGATTTTTGCAGATTTTTACATGAAATCATAAAATACGACGTTGCCTAAATTCGCCAACGATTCCCACAATATTTACAGTTTCCTTCACTAAAGTTTTTATTTTTCTACTGTTGAAACTATAGCAAGGCGGTTGAACAACTTCCTCTTGTAGCCCACACACTGTCAGCCCACACACAACACCCACACACCGTCAGCCCACACATAACACCCACACACCGTCAGCACAACACCCACACGCCGTCAGCACAATACCCACACGCCGTCAGAACAATACCCACACACCAACCCGGGTGCAGAAATAAGCCATTATTAGCGGCAAATCGGCTTTTCCATCCTCTTCAAATATTTGTTGTGTATTTTTCTCTTTCCTTTTCCTCCCCTTCTCGTTATCATCTCTCACAGCTTCCACTCTCTTCTCCAATTTCCCTTCCATATTTTCCATCATTATCCAAACGCGGACAAACGCACAGATATTAATTAATGTTCTTCTTTTGTTGTTTAATAACTCGCATGTTACTACTACTGTTTTCTTGCTTCACACCAGTCATCAAGAGTTAACTATATTAATCTTTGTTATGATCTCAGCTGCGTTTTCCCTAATTCAATACTCTCTCTCTCTCGACGACTGAGGTGTAGTGTTTTACAGCTCATAACTTGCACCACTACCACCTCAAAGGGCAACTCAGGGTGTTAGAAGCAGAAGGAACCTAATACGTACCACCCCCTGCAGGAGGACTACGGCTGGAGGATGGGTAAACTAGGACAACAGCAGCACCAGCAGGAGTACGAGGATGTTCTTATAGCAGCAGGACCACCCCGAAAAGCAGTGCGTGACAGTTGCCTGCTTGGGAGGAGTTAAACCCCCCTCCCCCTCCCCTCTCTCAGGTCAGCCCCTCGAGCCCTGACACCCGAGCCCCTGAGACACCCGCCACGCTTCCATAAATCTGTTAACTTGAGGCCCCGCGATCTCTAACTGCCGGGGTAATAAGATGTAAGGATTGTTCTTGTAGGAGCGCCAGGATACTTTACGACGCGGGGTCTCAGTCTCAAGAGGTTCCCTAGTTAATTTTTCCAACTTAACTGGTAATGTGAGACTGTAACTATCTGGTGTAGTTTAGCGGCGGCGGCGAGATGGATTCTTAATGGCTTACACGTTTATGTTATTCTGACGTCATTAAACTACGGTAAAGATGGATTCAGAAATGGTCGTAGTTTTTCCCTCATCGTTTAAATGGTGAGGATGCATCTACACAACGACTTAAAGTACGAGACAAAAAAAAATAATGGTTCAAAAGTAAGTGAGAACGAATTAAAAGAAGATTTTCTCAATAATTCGTAGGCTAAATTTGTCTACTCTAACTGCAGCGTCTAATATCAGCTAATCCACGACCAAGAATCACTTCCGGGATATGCGAAAATTCCTTAAAAGAAAACGGAGAGACGGATTTTCAGAGAGAGATTTTCCTACGTTATATTTTTCCCTGTAACTAAACTATGTGAGGATGTATCTGTCTAACTAACGCTGGAACACAAAGATGGCGGCCAAAATGGTTGTCATGGTAACTCTTAAACACCTAAACAGACCCTTAAAACATGTACGGACATTCTGATGTTTACGGATATTTCAACCCACAAACACAATATACTGTATGTCTTATTTACGCCCTCACGCACTAACACACGTACACAAAAAAAGAGCACCGTGCAAACTTTGAGCTCCTCTGATACGACTCCGTAGGGGCAGTACATCACACCCTGGAGGTCTGTCCTTCTTCAGGTGGAATGTGTTGAGAGGTGAGTGTAGTGGGAGGTTCAGTGTTACCTGTTGTTGTATGAAGGAAATTCTCTCTCATCTCTGTTTCTCCACTGTTTCTTCTCTCTCTCTCACGTATTACCTTTCTCTCTCTCTCTTTCACACACATAAAAAGGGTCGATCACAAGCGAGATACAATAAACTTTCTAAATGAACTTTCCCCACCCAAAACTCGTATCGTCTTTCACACGTCTCTCGAAAGCTGACATTCTTGAACTAATTCCCGTCACTCACTATTTTAGGCCGTGACTCTGTGTAGTGGTGGAGGCTGCCAGCTCTCAACACACACCATCACATTTCGTCACTCTTACTAATTCCATCCTCCTATACCCTCCCTCCTTCTCTACCTCCCTACTCTTTCCTCCCCTCCTTCTATTCTCCCTCCTTCCTTACCTACCTTCTCTACCTTCCTATACTCTTTCCCTCCCTCCTTCCTTACCTATACCTTCTCTACCTCCCTACTCTTTCCTTCCTTCCTTCTATTCTCCTTCCTTCCTTACCTACCTTCCTATACTCTTTCCCTCCCTTCTTTTATCATTTCTTCTTCTGCCTCATCTCTTCCTACCTCCCTTCTCTTTCCTTCCCTCCTTCTATTCTCCCTCCTTCTTTACCTACCTTCTCTAATCTTTCCTTCTCTTCTTCTATCCTTCCCTCTCTACCTCATCTTATCACCCTTCTTCTACCCTCCCTATCATCTTCTCAACTCCATCCTTTCCTCCCTCCTTCTCCCCACCCCCCTATCCCTCCATCGTTCCCTTTTACTTCCTCTTATTCCTCCCCATTTCAAGCTCCGTAACCTCCCTAACCTCACTCATCCCAACACCTCAGATTTCAGATTTAACAGATTTTATTCTGAAATATAACGAACGATACAGAATTTCATGTAATATAGTGTAGTATCTATTTGGTGAGATCTTAAGCACTTAGAAATAATCGGACTCTTAAGTAGGCAGGTTTAAGTGTAAAGTAGATATGTAATATTCATACAGCGACAGCAACTACTTAGAAAATGACTACAACTGTTTTTACTACATGTTAAACCTTAAGTCATCAATATTAATACAATACTTTCTTCATTTGTTCAAGGTTATTATCCTGCCTTTTGCCTTGAGGGTGATGCGATTAGATCTATCATTAAAACTCATTAAACCCGAACCTTTAAGTTTAATGATCAGGTAAAGTAATTGAACTCTGTCGATGATTATTATAAACCTAAACCTAAATGAGGGGAAATAAACTTAAAACTAACATAATTAACACCTGGTCAATTAGTGTAATGTGTAGTGATTACCCTCTCCTGACAATTGTCATAAAACTAAACCTAAATGAGGGGAAATAAACTTAAAACCAACATAGATTAACATGACCAGGAGATATAACCCGCAGGTAACTACAGTAATTACCACATGATGACACCTGATCAACAATACGAAGTCATTTTATTACTCCAGAACCCTAAATAATTATATACCGTATTTTAAGACGTATAATAAACAGGAATCTAGAAATACAGTAATTAGGGTTCTCGATTATATGACCCACTTTGTAACTTTCATTCTCGATAAATACAAAACAATAGATGAATAAACCTTCAGACAAAACACCAGAAACAAATGAGCATCAAAGCTTACAACGAATTCCCCTCAGATTAAGATATGACTTTGGACTTTTATTCCTCTTTTAAATTTTTCCCACTTTTACGACCGCCCTCAACTAAAGACCCTTAATACACACACACACCTTCGTTAACTAACTCCTCAAATATAACGAACTTCACCCTAACGTGTTTTTTTTTTATTACGAAGTTTTCATTCGATGTTGTTAAAAGGTTTTCCAAAAAAGTGTTAGTAAGTGTCGGTCAACAACAAACCGGTACAGAAAGAATCCGGATGCAGGATTCACCGCACAAGAACGCAACACAAAGAATTCGGATGCAAGACTCACCGTACACGAACACAACATAATATTAAATATCCGGATTGAAGATTTTCTCTACATGAACTCTCAATTTGTAAAAAAAAACTTACGACAAAACCTTACGAGAATTATGTAGAGACGTACGGGAGTTGAGTGTTTAATTCCTCCACGGTGAGTCGCTAATGCCGCCAGGCTTAATGTCCGCTAATTCCCGGGATCCCTTCAATGGGAGGCAGCTGGCATTTTTTCTCCATCTCTTCTGTGTGTGTGTGTGTGTGTGTGTGTGTGTGTGTGTGTGTGTGTGTGTGTGTTTTAATGGGACGACTTTAGATGGTTATCTTTCTCCATGAGCCAGCGTGTTTGTTTGTCTGGCTGTGGTGGGTGATCTGTCTGGCTGTGGTGGGTGATCTGTCTGGCTGTGGTGGGTGATCTGTCTGGTCTCTGGCTGTAGTGGGTGATCTGTCTGGCTGTGGTGTTGTGTTGTGTCTGGCTGTGGTGGGTGATCTGTCTCTTACTAACTGTGGTGGGTGATCTGTCTGGCTGGTGGGTGATCTGTCTGGCTGTGGTGGGTGATCTGTCTGGCTGTGGTGGGTGATCTGTCTGGCTGTGGTGGGTGATCTGTCTGGCTGTGGTGGGTGATCTGTCTGGCTGTGGTGGGTGATCTGTCTGGCTGTGGTGTTGTGTTGTGTCTGGCTGTGGTGGGTGATCTGTCTGGCTGTGGTGGGTGATCTGTCTGGCTGTAGTGCAGGTGATCTGTCTGGCTGTGGTGGGTGATCTGTCTGGCTGTGGTGTTGTGTTGTGTCTGGCTGTGGTGGGTGATCTGTCTGGCTGTGGTGGGTGATCTGTCTGGCTGTGGTGTTGTGTTGTGTCTGGCTGTGGTGGGTGATCTGTCTGGCTGTGGTGGGTGATCTGTCTGGCTGTGGTGGGTGATCTGTCTGGCTGTGGTGTTGTGTTGTGTCTGGCTGTGGTGGGTGATCTGTCTCTGTGTGGTGGGTGATCTGTCTGGCTGTGTGGTGTTGTGTTGTGTCTGGCTGTGGTGGGTGATCTGTCTAGCTGTGGTGGGTGATCTGTCTGGCTGTGGTGGGTGATCTGTCTGGCTGTGGTGTTGTGTTGTGTCTGGCAAGGTCTGTCCGGCGAGGTGTCTAGCATATTTGTCTTAAGTCTTACACGATCTCTCTCAATAAGTCCCTTTATCAGCTCCAGTAGTCCACCGTAGTCCCAAGTAGTCCGCTGTAGTCGCTTGTAGCATGTTTTATTCCGCTACGGTGTTGTGTAGCGTCTAGAATTCTGTCGCGGCCTCTTCTAGTCTCGCTCAACCTCTCACAACCTCTCCTAGCCTCTCACAACCTCTCCTAGCCTCTCACAACCTCTCCTAGCCTCTCACAACCTCTCCTAGCCTCTCACAACCTCTCCTAGCCTCTCCTGGCCTCTCCTAGTCTCTCCTGTCCTGGCCTCTCACAACCTCTCCTAGCCTCTCACAACCTCTCCTAGCCTCTCACAACCTCTCCTAGCCTCTCACAACCTCTCCTAGCCTCTCACAACCTCTCCTAGCCTCTCACAACCTATTTATAGTCTCTCGTAATATCTCCCGTGTTTACGTTAGAGCACTTTAAGCTTAGAGATCAAAACATACATTGAAGAAAGAATAAATGACAATAACAATTAAATAAACATAGAAACAAGAAATAAATTACAATAAGACACATACGAAACGACCATTAACAAAATCTTTTAATTGAAATATAATTAATACGAACGATCACACGAAACACCAATGATAATAAAATACACCACGCCGTCGAGCCAATCACAGGCTTCGAAACCAGACAAACATCTACTGCAAACCAATCAGCATTCACCTTGCAATACCATCAGCCAATCACGATCCTTTAATGAGATAACAAGACACGGTGACCATGACTATAAACAAACATGACTCAGCGGTACCTGTGAGCCTCTACTACCTGGCTCGTTAACACACTCACCTGGCTCGTTAACACACTCACCTGGCTCGTTAACACACTCACCTGGCTCGTTAACACACTCGCCTGGCTCGTTAACACACTCACTCACCCACCTACTTTAGCATCACTTGGTTCGTTAACACACTCACCCACCTACACCCACCACCTGGTTAGTTAACACACTCACCCACCTACACCAACCACCTGCCTCGTTAACACACGCACCCACCTACACCCACCACCTGGTTAGTTAATACACTCACCCACCTACACCACCACCTGCCTCGTTAACACCGCACCCACCTACACCAACCACCTGGTTAGTTAACACACTCACCCACCTACACCCACCACCTGGTTAGTTAACACACTCACCCACCTACACCCACCACCTGCCTCGTTAACACACTCACCCACCTACACCCACTAGCATCCACCACCAGCCTCCACTTAGCTATCATCCTAACCAAATTTAACCCAACCTAACCTAACCTAAACCAGCCTCCATCACACGCCCACTACCTTACCTAATCTAATTTTACCTTTAACCTAACCTCCAAACTCTAACCCAACTTAACTTAACCTCCAAAGTCTAACCCAACCTAACCTCCAAACTCTAACCCGACTTAACCTAACCTCCAAAGTCTAACCCAACCTAACCTCCAAACTCTAACCCGACTTAACCTAACCTCCAAACTCTAACCCAACCTAACCTCCAAACTCTAACCCAACCTAACCTAGCCAAACTCTAACCCAACCTAACCTAGCCTCCAAACTCTAACCCAACTTAACCTAACCTCTAACCTAGCCTCCACTACACGCTCAACTACATAACCACGTCGTTAACCACTATGATAATGACCCAGGCTCCCCCCTCCCCATACTTAATTACCACCTGCTGAGAAAAGTCAATTAAGGAACATTTCACCTTTCTTAACGCGAGGCCGACGGCGGTAAAGATGTCGGTCCTCTTGTTCCGTCGACTTCGCAAATATCCCTGAGGGTCGATTACTGTCGGGAGGGAGGGCCGAGGGTAGAAATTGTCGGGAGGGAGGGCCAAGGTTATAATACTGTCGGGAGGGAGGGCCAAGGTTATAATACTGTCGGGAGGGAGGGAGGACCGAAGGTAGAAACTGTCGGGAGGGAGGACCAAGGGTATAATACTGTCGGGGAGGAGACCGAGTGCAGCTGTCAGGGAGGGCCGTAACTGTCGGCAGCAGCGGCAGGTAGAGAATAACCTTATCAACGCCAGTGACGAGTTATCCTGGTCTAAGTAGTAAATAGTTGTCTTTCTCTCTCGCCATCTGTCTATCTGTCTGTCTGTCTGTCTGTCTATCTGTCCTGTCTGTCTGTCTTTGTGTGTCGGTCGGTCTGTCTGTCTGTCTGTCTGTGTCGGTCAGTCTATCTGTAAAAAAAAATACTACGGAAAGGATATAGGAAACGTTAGGTGATGTTGACTGCCCGTGCTGGCGACGTCGGCAGGAGGATGTGGGTTCAGTACTCACAGCTGGAGGGTCGTGTGGCAGGTTAATAACAATAACTCGCACAAGACAACAGGGAAGTGACTCAGTCGTAATAACATTTAATTAAAGTTCAATTGGTTCATTACTTGGTGCCCAGGGTCGTGTTAAGCTAAATGGCGAGACAAAAACTTCAGTGATACCAGAATGATAATAATTATTTACCATCGTAGGAAACTAAAAGAGTGAAAAGATATGATGAAATTAAGAAAAACAATGATAAGAAAGAGGAAGAAAGAAAACTTGAGAAATAATTTGAGTACCAAAAGTCAGTCAGGTTACCTGTGCACCCACGACCACTACCTGTCACCCGAAAGCAATTTATTCCTGCTTTATGTTGTGTCGGCCACTGGTAGAGGCAGCCAAGAGCTTGTCCACACGGCTATTAAACTAATGCCCCCAGTGTCGTTGTGTCCAGCCACCGTTTGTTACACTGGAAATTTGGGGAACAGAGTCTAAAGTATAGCGCTGGACTACTGGTGGAGGAGATTAGCGCAGCTTGCCCCAGACTCGTGGTCATGTTCTGGTGACTGCAGGCACTAACACCCTCTGTCGCCCGGGAAACTACGAGCTAATGGGAAAAGAGTACCGCTATTCTCCAGTGAACTCTTACCTTGTAACTTAGTGTAACCGTTCACTACCCGCCAACTACTCCACCTGTCGTCCACCCTCACCTGGTATCTTCTAGCATTCTGTCTAGTTCACGAGTCGCCCATCTTCCTCCACCCACCACTGAGATCTGGTAGTGTCGTCTACAAAACAATTCTGCTCCTTAGTTTCCTGTTATTATGTTGGAGATAGACGCCAGGCAGGTGCACGGGGAGGATGTTACAGTAAGAGACAGACAGCCTAAACTTAGTTAACTTTTAGCTGCACTTGTACGACATCAAGGTGAAGCCAGTCATTTGTTGTCACCACTTAGGGAAATTTTTTTTACTGTACTTGTATCTTGACCAGTACTTAACACCTGTTTTAACCGATTATCTAAACGTACATAAATCACAGAGAAGTAAAGTCCATATTGCTTCTTCTCCATTATCTATCTGTTACAGTCTACTCATCTGTCTGGCCTTGTGGTTTATAGCCAGCGGGTCATATTAACATTACCGCTGCGTCAGGTGCAGGCGATCACTACCTCCTGTTGCTGCTGCAGCGTCCTAACATCCGGCTCACCTCACAGGCCCTCACCTTCCTTAGAGCCCCTCCCTTGACTACTTCCCACCAGCGAGGATTCCCGTGACTCTACACTATACTTCTTGGTTAACACGAGGCAAGAGTTGTTGTCCTCCTTCATGGTGACACTGATACAGTGGGAAGAATTACACGGAAGTATCAGTGTCAAAAGCCTGTTTCTGATCCTGTTTTTGTTGCTCCTCACCCTTCCCCCACCCCGTCTTCCCTCCACTATACACTACTCCATCTCCCTTCCACTTACCCACCCCCTTCCTCCTCCACCGTCCACGTTTGCTACTCTCTCACTGAGAGACAATACATAACCCGTGCAAATGATTCGTTAGGCAGCTGTATGCTTTTATATAAATAACTACTGCAATTACATCCAAGGTTAAGGCACCGCCAACCTTGATCACCACAACATCACAGATATCACCATGATGTTTTGGTTTGACGGATACGGTGTCCGTCAAACCAAAACTCCATCCCTGTCTTTTAAGTTTTTCGTTCCTTCCTTCAGACGCCAGGTTGAATCTCCCTCACTCTCCTGGACGGTGTTTGCCCAGGTAATTGTTGAGCTGCAGCACGTTTCCTGGAAGCGTTGCAGATGGTTTGAGAGCCATATGCTCACCCCATCCCCTTATACCTCCTCTTCTCTAGATCCTATCCAGCACCACACCTTATCCTCCCCCCTTCCTCCTCTCTTATTCTCCTTACCGTCTCTTGCCCCACTTCCATCGAGCCTTTCTCCTCTTCCTCTTCTCTAACCCCCCTCCCCCTCCGGTCCTCAGGCAACTCACGCTCCGCCATGCATATTAAATTTTAATCGTCTCCAGCTGTGTTTACGCCTCGCTCTCCTGCCCCGTGTACCGTAATGACCTGTGAAGTGAGGCGGATTTTCTCTCTATTAACAAAAGACTCATAAGACATAATAACCAATGGATTACTTGATGATTAACCTCCCTAGCTTATTTCACTTGATGATAAAACAGTCTAAATGCTTCCTTGGGTTGTTGGTTGGGTTGGTAAGATAAGGTTAGGCTAAGTTAGGTTAGATTAGGTTAGCGTTATGTTAGGTCACTGTAAGTTAGGTGATCCTCACAAAGGCAAGAACCTAAACTTTGGTCCACCTCTTACACCTTAAACTGCTCTCCACTTTCTTTTGTCAAATCCTCAAGCTCACCTGAAGAATTCCCACCCCAGCTTATGTCACCTAAATATTAACCACCTTTTAACGCTAACCTAACCTAACTTAACCTAATCTAACCTCATCATCCCTCCAAATAGTGTTAGGTTAGGTTAATCTTTAGGTGAAAATAATATGGGGTGGAGATTCTTCAGGTGATTCATTCTTCTTGTTACCTGGACCAAGCGTGAGGCCTCCTGCTGCTGTTCACGCCTCCACCGACACTTACCTCGCCTCTGGGTCACGTTTAATCAACCCTAAATTCCCACCTTCCTCGACCTGACTCATTAATGTCGTCTTTCTCGCATGATTTTGGTGGTGTTGTTGCCGTAAGTGAAGTTTATCGACGCCAATAACTAATTCTTCGTTACTCTTTCTTTTATTTAACGTTTTAATCAATTTCTTAAAACCTGAACCAAAGCTCGTAGAGGGCTTTTTTTTTTTTTTTTTTTTCTCTCTCTCTCTCTAAAACACCTTAAGATACTAACAAATGGTTTCCTCACACTGTTAATTAACTCAATGGTCATAGGTCATTTGTTCATTACCTGTATTTATAGATTTATCTCGTACTGTAGACTCCTTCCTAAATTAATTACTAAGTATCTCTATCTCTTCATTTATCTCTACGTGTACTTATTTTTTGTTCCTGAATTATTAAAATAAACACTTTTTTTTAAATTGACGTAAACTCATATAATTGCACCGTACACCAGTAGCTCTCTACCTGCCCTGCTTTATAATCAGTGAACATCTCCCGCACCTTGTACCTGTCCATCCTGTTTTAATATAAGGAGTCTAAATCAATTAAAATTTAAGTTGGGTAACTGACAACCTCTGCCCACACCTTGTACTCCATCCCTCCCTCCTCCCTCTACCCTCTGTCTCCTTCCCACCCACACCCTATCCTCCACTCCTCCCTCCCACTTCCATCTTCATCAGTACAAGGGTTCGAGACCAACTCGCTAATTAGTCTTGTGAGGGATTTATCGGCAGGTAGCGGCCGCCGACTCACCTGCATTGTCTGCCAATTAATCCTCATTAGCATAAAGATAGCAGAAGATAGCACACACACACACACACACACACACACACACACACACACACACACACACACACACACACACACACACACACACACACACACACACACACACACACACACACACACACACACACACACACACACACACACACACACACACACACACACACACACACACACACACACACACACACACACACACACACACACACACACACACACACACACACACACACACACACACACACACACACACACACACACACACACACACACACACACACACACACACACACACACACACACACACACACACACACACACACACACACACACACACACACACACACACACACACACACACACACACACACACACACACACACACACACACACACACACACACACACACACACACACACACACACACACACACACACACACACACACATATTTTTCTCATCTAAATTTTACACCTGTCTCAAAATACCTTTATCACACACAATTATATTCACATCTGCCTCATTATACAAGTGTTTACACCTGTCTCAAAACACCTGTACCTCTATGATTAACACACCTGAGGTATTATTCACTTCGTAACAAAGTACCGGTTTGATCATCTGTTTGTCCGTTCTGAGCATTTACGTTAAACAATATAATTCTGATTTTTTTCTGGAATTTATTATTTGTTATATGTAAAAAGTCACATTCCTATTTCTATTTAAAAGTCTCACTGTAGTTCAAACTTGGCCTGAAAAATTCTTGATCTGTGATTCCAACTTTTAAAGCTGCAAGTGTTTGATGTTTGGAGACTAAACTCACACAGACGAGGGTCAAGGGCTTCCCACTCTGGTTATACAGAGTGGTCAGGAGAGGGTGCCCACTTTGGTGACAGACTAAAGCGTACACTGGTGGCTGGAGTAACTTAACCCCTTGAATATGACGACTTAACCCCTTGGGGACGATGTTTTAACTCTTTGACTACGACAACCTATTCCCTCGAGTACGGTGATAATTGTACTCAGGTGGTTAAGTCATCGTACTCAGGATGTGACGGGAAGATCGGTCTCTATTCACAATCTGCCTTTAAACCTGGACAAAAGTTTCGTCCCATTGTCGAAAAGGAAATTCTCTTATATTGATCAACCGACAAAAGATCTTGGTTCAACTTTACCCAAAATAAAAGACATGATAATAAAAGAATCGTCTTAAGTCGTAACAATTTCTGGTTAAAAATATTCCTCTGGGTAAAAGTTAACAAAGGCGTGTGGGCTTTCAGGTCCAGTAGGCGAAGGTAAACAAAAGATCCGTCAAATCCGGAAGTCACACGAGAACGACGTCTTCTCAAGGGGACAAAGAGGTTCCAAGAAATTATCCTAAGCCTTCACTGTTGCTGAGGGAGTGAAGTGACGAAGAGGGAGACAAACCACTCCTCAACAGTGCTGACCAAGAGGGAGACAATACCTCACTCCTCAACAGTTACTGACCAAGAGAGACAATACCTCACCCCACAGTTACTGACCAAGAGGGAGACAACACCACCCTCAACAGTTACTGACCAAGAGGGAGACAATACCTCACTCCCTCAACAGTTACTGACCAAGAGAACAATACCACACTCCTCAACAGTTACTGACCAAGAGGAGACAATACCTCACTCCTCAACAGCTACTGACCAAGAGGAGACAATACCTCACTCCTCAACAGTTACTGACCAAGAGAGCAATACCTCACTCCTCAACAGCTACTGACCAAAGAGCAATACCTCACTCCTCACCGCTACTGACCAAGAGAACAATACCTCACTCTCAACAGTTACTGACCAAAGAGGAACAATACCTCACTCCTCAACAGTTACTGACCAAGAGGAACAATACCACCTCCTCAACAGTTACTGACCAAGAGGAGACAATACCTCACTCCTCAACAGCTACTGACCAAGAGAACAATACCTCTCACTCCTCAACAGTTACTGACCAAGAGGAGACAATACCTCACTCCTCAACAGTTACTGACAGAGGGAGACAATACCTCACTCCTCAACAGTTACTGACCAAGAGGGAGACAATACCTCACTCCTCAACAGTTACTGACCAAGGAGACAATACCTCACTCCTCAACAGTTACTGACCAAGGAGGAGACAATACCTCACTCCTCAACAGCTACTGACCAAGAGGAGACAACACCTCCTCCTCAACAGTTACTGACCAAGAGGGAGCAATACCTCCTCCTCAACAGTTACTGACCAAGAGGAAGACAATACCTCACTCCTCAACAGTTACTGACCAAGAGGGAGCAATACCTCACTCCTCAACAGTTACTGACCAAGAGGAACAATACCTCACTCCTCAACAGTTACTGACCAAGAGGAGACAATACCTCACTCCTCAACAGTTACTGACCAAGAGACAATACCTCACTCCTCAACAGTTACTGACCAAGAGGGAGACAATACCTCACTCCTCAACAGTTACTGACCAAGAGGAAGACAATACCTCACTCCTCAACAGTTACTGACCAAGAGGGAGACAATACCTCACTCCTCAACAGTTACTGACCAAGAGGGAGACAATACCTCACTCCTCAACAGTTACTGACCAAGAGGGAGACAATACCTCACTCCTCAACAGTTACTGACCAAGAGGGAGACAATACCTCACTCCTCAACAGCTACTGACCAAGAGGGAGACAATACCTCACTCCTCAGCAGCTACTGACCAAGAGAACAATGCCTGCTCTCAACAGTTACCTGACCAAGAGGAGACAACCACCTCACTCTCACCCAGTTACTGACCAAGAGGGAGACAATACCTCACTCCTCACCAGTTACTGACCAAGAGGGAGACAATACCTCACTCCTCACCAGCTCCTAAGAGAGAGACAATACCTCACTCTTCAACAGCTACTGACCAAGAGGGAGACAATACCTCACTCCTCATCAGCTCCTAAGAGAGAGACAATACCTCACTCTTCAACAGCTACTGACCAAGAGAGACACAATACCACACTCCTCATCAGCTCCTAAGAGAGAGACAATACCTCACTCTTCAACAGCTACTGACCAAGAGAGACACAATACCTCACTCCTCATCAGCTCCTAAGAGAGAGACAATACCTCACTCTTCAACAGCTACTGACCAAGAGAGACACAATACCTAAGTTCCCAAGTCACAGGTAAAAACTAATCAGTGGGTCGGTTACTTCAGTAGTATTATTTACTTTCTCTCTTCATTAGTGTCTGCAATTAATGACGTTGACGTCTTGTCTCGGTGTGAGATAAAACCCATGGAAAAAAAGGGTGAAAAATGACGTCGTTTTGAGCAGCATCAACATCTTCGTCCTCAACTTCTGTCTCAGTTCATTAAGCGGACGTCTCAACTGAGTGATAACGTCTTGAGAAAGGATGAAATGTGAGGGTCGAGTTGAGGAACACCCCAATCGTTCTCAACCACATGTTATGGTCACTTAATTGGATGTTTTGATGAGTGAAACGTAGTCGAAGAAAAGTGATATTCGCCAGATTCTTGACACACATTCACCTATATCTTCACCTTATGTCTATGGTCATTGTGCTGCCAACGTCCTCACTAAGGAGATAACGTCGACGAAGAAAAACAAAGTAAAATTTCAACTTGGTTCTTCTGGGTCAGTTTTCGTCGCCGTTTGCATAATGTTAAGTACTGAATGGCTGGGGGAAGCGTTGGCTGTGTTAAGTAGTGACTGGCTGGGGGAAGCGTTGGCTGTGTTAAGTAGTGACTGGCTGGGGGAAGCGTTGGCTGTGTTAAGTAGTGAGTGGCTGGGGGAAGCGTCGGCTGTGTGTTAAGTGGTGAGTGGCTGGGAAGCGTTGGCTGTTAAGTAGTGAGTGGCTGGGGGAAAAATTTGGCTGTGTGTTAAGTGGTGACTGGCTGGGCGTCGGCTGTGTGCTAAGTAGTGGTGGCTGGGGAAGCTATGAGCTGTGTTAAGTGGTGACTGGCTGGGGGAAGCGTCGGCTGGCTGTTGAAATGGTGGTGGCTGGGAAGCGTTGGCTGTGTTAAGTGGTGTTGACTGGCTGGAGAGTCACTGTGCTAAGTAGTGAGTGGCTGGGGAAGCTGCACTGTGGGCTACATGTTAGTAGTGACTGGCTGGGGGAAGCGTCTGTGTGTTAAGTGTGGTGGTGGCTGTGGGGAAAGCGTTGTGTATTGAAAAGTGACTGGCTGGGAAAGCGTCGGCAATGCTAAGTAGTGAAGTGGCTGCAGGGAAGCATGAGCTGTGTTAAGTAGTGAGTGGCTGGGGGAAGCGTCGGCTGTGTTAAGTAGTGAGTGGCTGGGGGAAGCATGAGCTGTGTTAAGTAGTGACTGGCTGGGGGAAGCGTCGGCTGTGTTAAGTAGAGATTGGCTGGGGGAAATATGGGCTGTGTTAAGTATTGAAGAATGACTGGGGGAGGCGTCGGTTGTGTTAAGTATTGAGTGACCAGGGGGAAGAATCGGCTGTGTTTAGTATTGAGTGGCTGTGGGAAGCATCGGCTGCGTTAATTATTGAGGAATGACTGGGGAAGCATCGGCTGTTAAGTATTGACTGGTCAAGGGAGGCGTCGGCTGTGTTAAGTACCTCCTGACCAAGGGAGACGTTGGCTCACACTCGGCTGTGTTAAGTACTGAGGAGTGACCAGGGGAGGCGTCGGCTCACTCGGCTGTGTTTAAGTAGTCCAGCTGGTGGAGTATCCTGGAGCCATTGCCGTCAACACCTCACTACATGAAGCAACAGCCGCCAGCAGGAAGAAAAAAACTCGGCTGCCATGATAACACTGATGGTACTCGGGTGATCAACTCGGCTCTTGTTCACGCCATGACGTAAGAAAGGGGTGAGGGAGGGTGTGACGAGGAAGAGGATGGAAGAGATGGAAGTGTGACGACTGAGGGGGATGGAAGAGTGATGAATGATGGAATGGAGGAGGGATGAATGATAGGATGGAAGGGGGTGAATGATAGGCTGGATGGGGGTGAATGATGGGAGGGAAGAGGGACGAATGAGAGGGATGGAAGACGGACAAATGAAGGAGGGGGGTGAGAGGGATGTTACAACTACTACACAGGGGACGAATGGGGGGTGGGGAGAAAGCGTCTCATGAGGAGGAAGGTGAGGGCTGTAGGAGGGACAAGAACAGTATCTCCCGAAAAATGAGAGGTGCTTGTAGAGTGTGTGGACAGAGACAGAAGTGACAGGGCCGTGACAGGGACTCGACCCGGGTGAGGAGAAAGCATGTGTGACTAGGGTGCGAGGAGTGACCAGTGAGGAGGTCATGGTGAGCAACAACACCCTCCGCTAAACATGGTGTGTTAGCGAGAAGGGCGCGGGAGAGTGTGGAGGTGATGCAGGCAGGAGGAGGAGGGAGAAGAAGTGAGAGGAGAGGAGGAGTTATGAGGGGATGGTTAGAGGTGTTGGGGGATGGTTGGGGGTGCCTTTGGGGGATGGGTAGAGGGATAGGGGGGGATGGGTAGAGGGTGGGGTGAGGGGGATGGGTGGGGGGTGGGGGTGGGGATGGGTGGGGAGATGGGTGGGGGTGGGGTGTGTGGTGGATGGGTGGGGTGGTGTTGGATGGGTGGGGTGGGGATGAACAGGTGGGGTGATCCTGGGTGGGGAATGGGGGGGATCTGAGTAGGGAAGGCTAGGGAGTTGGGGATGGGTAAAGAGATAGGGGAGGGGTAAAGAAGGGGCGGAGGGAGTGGTTGGAGGGCAGAGGGGAGGGGACGGAAAGAGATTGTGAGAGGTAGGGAAGGGGAAAGGGAAGAAGGGTGAGGGAGAAAGGGAAGAGAGATAAGGGGAAGGGTAGGGAAAGGATAAGGGAAGGTAGGGAAAGGGTTGGGAAGGGGTTAAGGGGACAAGGGACTGAAGGGGGAACGGGAAGAGGTAAATAGCAAGGGGGTCCTGCAACCTCAACACTCAACCCCCCCTGCCTATGCCTATCCCTGGCCTCCCTAGGGGCTCTACCGTCAGCACATTCTCACCTCCCCCTCCCTCCCACCCACATTTCCCTTCAACATCTCTCCCTCCCTCCCTCCCTTACCCTCCCGTCAATCCCTTGTACCACTTCTAACTCCCCTCCAATTCCTTCTTTCCCTTCCCCACCACCACACACACACACACACACACACACACACACACACACACACACACACTCTATTCTCAGTATGTCCCCCATAACCTGCAGCAATTCTAAGTTAACCTTGAAACAACCAATATCCCTTCATGTGTTTTTTTTTTCTTCTTTTTATCAATGTTTGCTTAACTAAGTAGACTCTCCTTTCTTTATCCATTCTCTCCTCTACCCCCCCTTTTCCTCCACCCTCACCCTCTTTTTCCTGCTCCCTTCTCCTCTCCTCCCTTACCCCCTTCCTCCCTCCTCACCCTCTTCCCTCCTGCTCCCTTCTCCTCCTCCATACCACTTCCTCCTCCTCTGCTCTCTCCACCTTCTCCTCCTCTCCTTCCCTCTTCCCTCCTGCTCCATACCTCCTCTCCTCCATACCCCCTTCCTCACCTCCTCACCCTCTTCCTCCTTGCCCATACCCTCTCCTCCACCCCCCTCACCCTCTTCCTCCCTCTCCACTCTCCTCTCCCTCCCCACCCCCCCCTTCTCCTCCTGCCTCCTCCTCCATACCCCCCCCATTCCTCCTCTCTCCACCCTCTTCCACTCCCCTCACTCCCTTCTCCTCTCCTCTTCACCCCCCCTTCCTCCTCCTCACCCTCTTCCTCCCTGCTCCCTGTCCTCCTCCTCCATACCCCCCCTTCTCCCTCCTCACCCCTCTTCCACTCCTGCTCCATACTCCTCTCCTCCACCCCCCTTCCTCCACCTCACCCCTCTTCCACTCCCTGCTCCATACCCTCTCCTCCTCTACCCCCCTTTTCCTCCACCTCACCCTCTTCCACTCCCTTCTCCATACTCCTCTCCTCCATACCCCCCCTTCCTCTCCCTCAAGGGCCATACCCACTTGATGACAGACAGCCACACACACTACTTCCACCACCATTTAATTCCTTTACAACATTCAATTAAATTTCCTAAACATACAAAAAAAATAAACCGTCCTCAAACTTTCCCTCCTTCAAAAACCTTTCCCTTAAACCACTTTCTTTTCTCCCTTTCACTCGACAGATAATTCTCTATTTTTTTTTTCATAATTACTCCGTTATTATTCTTCCCTTTCACTCATTTCCAACACATCATCGGATTTTTTTCTTTTACTTTTCAATTATTTGATTATTATCTCTCTTCTTCTTCCACGGTAATTATTATATGTTTGTTTGTTTTTATCTTCGTGTTGTTGAGTCTGTCTGGTGATGAAAAACAAAGATGTATTGTTGTTTTGTACTTGAGATAATTACTACCATTCTCTGACTTACTTAACTTTTTTGTGACGTTGAATTATTTCCTCTCTCTCTCTCTCTCTCTCTCTCTCTCGTTGGTCTAAAGTCGTTTCTCTACACTCTACACCCATAAATATATCACACACACACACACACACACACACACACACACAGAGTAAACCTGTTACCCAACATCTACAGAGGACACACAGGTCGTCAGGCGTCCCAGGGACATAGTGTGGACCAGGGACATAGTGTGGACCAGGGACATAGTGTGGACCAGGGACATAGTGTGGACCAGGAACACTGTGTGGACCTGGGACATAGTGTGGACCAGGGATACAGTTTAGACCAGGGACATAGTGTGGACCAGGGACACTGTGTGGACCTGGGACATAGTGTGGACCAGGGAAACAGTTTAGACCAGGGACATAGTGTGGACCAGGGGCACTGTGTGGACCTGGGATATAGTGTGGGCCAGGGACACTGTGTGGTGTGGACCTGGTACATAGTGTGGACCAGGAACAAAGAGTGGACCATCAGATACATAGTGTGGACTATCAGAGACATAGTATGGACCATCAGAGACATAGTGTGTACCACCAGAGACATAGTGTGTACCATCAGAGACATAGTATGGACCCGCAGTAAGTCAAAAGCTCCTCGAGAATGGGACAAAATGTTCGCCTGATGATCCGGCCAATCCCATAATGCTCTGTAATGCTCCATTTATAGCGGTGGTGGAGGTGGATGGGAGGCGGAGAGGGAGAGGAGGAGGATGTGGTGGGTATGGGAGGAGGTGTGGGGGAGAGGAGGAGCATGGGGTGGGTGTGGGGGAGTGAAGGAGGGAGGAAGGGTGTAGTGGTGTGGGGAGGAGAAAATGTGTCAGGGGGAAGATTGAAGAGGAATGAGAGTGGGAGGGATGGTATGTGGTGTGGGTGGACAGATGGGTGTTGTGGATGTGATGTGGGTGGACAGATGGGTGTTGTGGATGTGGTGCAAGTATGGTGTAAAGGGTGTGGCGTGAGGAGTGTAGTTTCACGTGAGTATGATGCCAAATCTCTGAGTACAATGGATTAGCCCAATGCTTAACATATCATGATCTCTTGAGTACGATGACTTAACTTTTTGAATATGATGGCTTTAATCCCTAGAGTACGATGGCACTGTATTCATGCGGGAGGTAGGTTAAGTTAGGGCAATTAAGAGGTTAAGTTCTAGTAATTAATGGACTAAATTCTCATAATCAAGGGGTTAAGTACTAGCAATCAAAGGGGTATGTCCTCCTAATAATAATTAAAGGGTTAAGTCCTCGTAATCAAAGGGTTAAGACTCCGCCCTTCCTCCCAGTCACCCCCTAAAGCTATCCTCGTCTCGGAGTAGAAAGAATAGTTTGTAACTCTTTTAAACATGCCGTCGTCTGATCACTGTTTATGTTGCTTACATTAGTATAATTGTATGTTGGCCGAGCTGGGAAGAAAGGTGGCCCAGGGGCTAGGGTGGTGGGGGTGGCCAGAGAGGGGATGGCCAAAGAGAGGTGGTGGCTTGGGCAATAGGGTAGTAGTGATGGCCAGAAGGAGGAGGTGACCAGGAAAAGGAAAAGGCCCAAAAGGCAGGGTGGTGGTGAGACGAGGGAGGAGGTGGCCAGGGCAGGGAGATGGCCAGGGGATGGCAGGGAAGTGGCCAAAGCAAGTCAGGGAGATGGCCAAGGCAGGGAGGTGGCCAGGGGAGGGAGGGGTTGGTGGCAGTAAGAGGAAGATTGGACGGCTGGATACACACAAGACAACATCAAACAGTGTCAACATTTCACCAGAGTACACACACACACACACACACACACACACACACACACACACACACACACACACACACACACACACACACACACACACACACACACACACACACACACACACACACACACACACACACACACACGAATAATATACAGGATAAATACACTTAACAGGTCGCCCTAAGAAGAATGTGACGAAGCAAGAACTGAAGAGAAGATGAAGAGATGAAACAAAGACGGAGGAGGAGGAGGAGAGATAACAGAATGAAGAATGTAGATGGAAGAGAAGAAAAATGGTGAGGAGGAGACGAAAGAAACAGGAGGAGAAATAGAAAACTTACAAGAAACGAGAAGAAGAAGAAATGATGATGAATGAGGTGCAAGATAACTAGGAACAAGACAAAGAGAAACAAGAAAGATGATGAACGAGGAGAAACTCATAAAAATTAATAAGTTATACAAAGATAAGGGACAAGCCGGATAAACAAGAGAGCCTACCAACCAATCATTTTAGCGCGTGCACACACACATACACAGTAGCGTTACAACACCAGTTTAAAGAGCATTATTAACACACCTACTAATAACATCATTTACGAACAGTTATTAAGGTTTTAGAGGCACCAAACACACACACACACCGAAACACTCCACGATGTAATAAAAAAAATAGCTTACATAATGGGGAGCAGACTGGAAGCGATCAAACCTGTCCTATTAAAAAAGTTATTATCGGGTATATATTTTTCTCAACCTCCTTCGCTAGATCTCTCTCTCTCTCTCTCTCTCTCTCTCTCTCTCTCTCTCTCTCTCTCTCTCTCTCTCTCTCGTTGTTGCCCGTGGTAGCCACAGTTTTAGTGGTCTTAATCTCGTAATCACCTCAAAGTGCTTCAAATTTTTGGTGGTTCGGCAACTACACCCATCAGGAGGCTACCCAGGTGGCTACACAGGAGGCTACCCAGGGGCTACACAGGAGGCTACACAGGTGGCTACACGGGAGGCTATGCAGGTGGTTACACAGGTGGCTACACAAGAGGTTACACAAGAGGCTATGCAGGTGGTTACACAGGTGGTCAGGTTAGATAGAGGGAAGGACGGGTTTGTTGGGGCAGGTGAAGTCAAGTTATTAGACCAGTGCTTCATTCTGCATTCTCTCCTTTCTCTTCCTTCCCAAGTATTTCATCATCTATTGGTGGGTGGTGGTAGTGATGGTGGGTGGTGGTGTGTGGTGGTGGTGATGGTGGGTGATGGTAGGTGATGGTAATGGTATAAAGGACCCTTAAATCTCAAGAGACTGAGGCAGAGGGGAGAAGAGGGGAGGGACATCGGGATTGCACCACCCCTCAGTCAGTGGCCACAAGATGGGGGAGAGGGGAGAGGAGTGGGGAAGGGGAGAGGGTAGAAGGAAAGGAAACAGTAAGGGAGGATAGGGGGGTGGGGAAAGAGAGAGAGAGGGAAAAGATGATGTCAGTCCCCCAGGCGTCACCATGGTAACGCTAACTCACTTGGTGACTCACCAGAAAGAACAATAGTTGTGGGTCGTGTTATCAATAGACTGGTGAACCATACGTCAGCTTGTCCCGTGATGGTGACCAGAAACCTAGAAGTGATGGTAATGGTGACCGGAAGGCTGATAGTGATTGTGATGGTGACTTGAAGACTGATAGTTATGGAGACCTAAAACCTGTAAGTGATGATGACATGATGGCTGACAGTGATGGTGACCTGGAGGCTAGTAGGGTAGTTTTGTTGACACATTCTGTCTCGCCTATCATTCTCTCTCCTGATTACAGACCAAACATTACGCTATCATGTGGTCTCCTCGGACTTGTCTCTCTCTTAATATTCGGGTTAGTTGTTGCTTTTTACACTATATACGAGAATACACTTTAACTGACCTCTCTTAAGTCAGTTTAGTAATAGTAATCAAGGGGGTTAAGTTACTGTAATGAAGGGGGTTAAGTCATTGTAATCAAAGGATGTCACACTGTACTTTGGGGGTAAAGTCATTTTTACTCTAAGGGTTTAGTCATTGTAATCAAGGTGTTACTTCATAGTACTCAAACGAATACGTCATCACACTCAAAGGGTTAAATCATCGCACTCAAATGGTTAAACTAATACACAATGGTGGCGTCCAAAAATGGCACCGAAACACCTCCGAGACTACAGGAGAGAGACTACCGTACCTGCAGGAGTTCCCTCTTCCCCGTCATGGAGGAAACTTTATCACAACACACCACCACCGAGACACCTGGTCAAGGCCTGCTGATTACACCAAGCCGTGTCACGTTACCCGGGTGTCGGTGTGAGGCGACACTAGCCAAGTTACCACACGGGAGTTGACACCACACTGATGAAGTCGATGATGGTGGTGGTGGTTATAGCGTGGTTAATGTGGTTGGGTTGAAGATGGAGTAGTGGTAGCGTTTTAAGGGTAGTGGTGGCAGTGTAGGTGTAGTGATTAATAAGTGTGGTTAAGGTGTGGTGATAATGGTCGTGTTGATGATTTAGTGGTGGTGGTGTGGTAAGGGTGAGGTGGTGGTGGTAGTGTTGTAGGTACAGTGTAGTGGTGGAGGTATGATGGTTAACGTAATGTTGTTGTAATCATCATGTAGGTGGTGGAGTGTAGGTGGTGAGGTGGTGGTGGATGAAATGGTGGTAGTGAGGAGTATGTGGATGGGGGGGGTGTAGGTGGCGAGGTGCAGGTGGTAAGGTGTAGGTGGAGAGGTGCAGGTGATGAGGTGTAGGCGATGAGGTGTAGGTGGTAAGTAGCAGGTGGCGAGGTGCAGGAGGTGGGGGAGGAGGTGGTGGTGGCAGACTATAGCGTTGAGAGGTGGTGAGGTGTAGTGGCAGGCGGAGAAGACAAGAGTAACCTGAGCCACTTCTTCAGGTAGTGGCCATCTCCCAGCCACTACCCCCCACTACTTCACACCCCTCTTACCCCTCCTCCACCCCACCACAGAGTCTTCTCCTCTTACCTCACTTACGGTCTTATCATCTCCTCCACTTGTCAGCTTACTTTTGGCCCGTCTTCATTCGCTGATTTGTTTCATACAGTCTTGTAATATTAATGGACACACACATACGCACACACATACGCACACACCCACACACTTTTCTGTTCAAGTTACCTCACACTCAAGGTACGGTACCCCCGACGGACGGATGCGATTTCCCACGCCCCCGGTCGCTCGTCTCCGGCGCGACAGAAAAAAAAGAAGTGTTTTTACTCACCGCCCTCAAGTCTCGTCAACAACAGCTCGTCCATACCTGTAAGAACAAGACAGAAAGTTTAGTGGAATAATAATAATGATGAACTTGACTGCACTCCAAGCTTATATTTTATTTTTGACACTAAGTGATCTAAAGACATTTACCATTGATGTTAAAAAGTAAAGCCTGACCAGTGTACAGTACGCCAAGATGAACACACACACACACACACACACACACACACACACACACACACACGAAAATAACCTATTACAAAACGTACAAAGAAATAAATCACAAAAGATCATCCTGGATAAAGTTGCAGGATAAAGCCATATCAATGATAATAATCCTCGGGAAGGTTTTAGTTCAGTTAATAAAAATACGGCAAGGATAAACACCACCGCGAGGATATGGTCGACCCACGGTGAAGATAATCCAAGATAATGAATAATCCAGGGTGTAAGGATTAGGGGGGAGGAAGTAGGGAAGAGGGCGGAATGTGGAGAGGGGGGGGGGAAGGAGGAATGGGGATAAGTGATTCAGACATACAGAGGGGGGTGCAAAAATTATCTCCCCCTCCCCTCCCCTCCCTCTTTACCACCCCATCCTCCCCTCAGCCCTCCCATAGTCCTATACTCCCAAGCCGCCTCTTATTCACCCCAATCTTCCCCCCCCCTCCCTCCGTAGCCTTCCCATCTTCCCCTTAACACACTAATGGTAAAATCGTGTCATGTTTGAAGTAGATTCCCCCCTGCCCCTTCACTTGACCCCTTTAAACACACTTCTCTCGTGTTTACAAAAGTCTTCCGTTCTCATCCACCAGCTGAGGCCGTTCTCAACCACCACCTGCGACCATCCTCATCCACCACCACCACCACCCACCTGCTACCATCCACCACTACCACCATCAGAGACTACCTTTCTCTTAGGGGCCGAAACACGATATAATTCTCTACTAACCAAACATATCAATTCACACTAAATAGAAGAATTTTTTTTTTTAATTTTCTACAAATCTACAAAAATTAATAGCTTCTAAACGCCTTCAGACATCTCCACCTCTACCACTAAAATCGCCCTAATAATTGTAAAAAAAAATGAAAAATAAATTAATCTCTTTTTTTTTACAATTTATAAACATTAGAAAATAATTAATAGGTTTTTCACGTTCTTTAAAATCTGAAAATATATCGCTTAAACCGTTGTCGAGTTTGTGGTAGAGATGAATAGTGGTTACTAATGGAGGTAGTCAAGACCTCCAGGATACTAATGGTGGTAGTCAAGACCTCCAGGATACCGATGGTGAGGAGGCCCCCAACACACCCGTACCTCACACGACCATAAGTTCACAGCCCACAGTTCTCACGAAGGACGAGTGACCTCAACAGCTGCTGGTCTACTGTACTGGTGGAGAGGAAGGGTGAGGGTGGGGAAAGAGATGTTTAGTTTTAGTTTAACAAATTTATTGACAAAGCTTGTAGTACAGTTTGCCTATTCTGAGTAATTCAGTCAGGTCTTGACACTGAGGGTGGTATCACTTCTCACTGCCACGCAGGACAGAGGTTCATACACAAAGAAATACATCATATTCATTAACAGCTATAAATGTATAGAGGTCAGATTCATATGGGTAATGTCACTGTTCACTGCCATGCAGGACAGAGGTTCGTACACAAAGAGATGCATCATATTCATTGACAGTACATATACATATATGTACACACACACATACACATATACATACATATACATATATACATACACATATACATGTACATATATATATGCACACACACATACATACATATACGTCGGTCAGATTCATGTGGGTAATGTCACTCTTCACTGCCATACAGGACAGAGGTTCGTACACAAAGAATGCATCATATTCATTGACACTATATATAGGTCAGATTCATGTGGGTAATGCCACTGTTCACTGCCACGCAGGACAGAGGTTCGTACACAAAGAAGGAAATACATCATTCACCAGCAGCATATATAGGTCAGTGGATCACATACATTGGAGTCATATTCTAATTGAAGACTAATCAGTGTGGGCTAGCAAATTTGGGATAAACAGCAAGAATGTCCTCAAGCACACCTGATTCAATGAAGTAATTACATAGTTCAAGATACAATAAGTCAGGTGGCCTGAAGTCTTTGACAGTGTCACATTCAATAATATAGTGTTCAAGTGTATGCTTTAAAGGTTTATCACAAAGTTTACATGCTGAGTGTTCCGGTATGGGTACAGCGTTACTAACTTGCCAGATGTGTCTGTATCCTAGCCTAATTCTGGCCACGACTACATCACATTGTCTGGTTCTGTCCTTATGCTGGCCATACCGGTACCTCTTGTCACAAAATTTGTCATATTTACTAATGCTACAACTGTCAGGTCTCTCTGCATTTCTCACTTCTTCTAGATCAGAGTTCATGATTCTGACTTGAATGTTTTTAATTACAGCATTGGACAGGCCAAGGTCACGGTCAACATTTTCTTTCTTACATGCCTCATTGGCCAGTCTATCAGCACGGTCATGATACCTGATTCCAACATGGGACGGAATCCACACAAATTCGATACGAAAGTTGTTCTCATTGGCAGTTATCACATTCCTTTTAATATCACATACAACTTTAGACATAGAGCCTGACGGGCTGTTCATTGATTTCAAAGCACTTTGAGAGTCACAGAATATCACCCCACCTCCATTTTCTTTGAGGTAGTCTGTGGCTAAGTAGATTCCAGTTAGTTCAGTTTGTGTTGTGCTGGCCCAGTTGTTCAGCCTTTGTTTGTTTGACACTATCATCTCTTTTTCTTTATATATTACAATTGCACAGCCTGTTCTACCTGTGTTTGTCTGCACAGAACCATCAGTAAAAGCATAACATTCACTTGATTTAATACTCTCTATGTGTCTGTTAATAGTTTCTAGTGTGACACATCTCACCACATCGGTGTTTAACATTTGCTTACTACCAACAGGAGTGTAATTAATAGGAACTGATATATCCAGCCAAGGAGGAATGGCATTAATAGGTTCGTCTGGGGTGATTGGGACATTCAGTTTCAAGAGATCTGCAACACTTTTATGAAGCCACGCCCCGAAGAGAGTCTTTTGTGGAAGGTTGGCGAGATGGTCGGGATTACTTAGATAAAACAACAACTCGGTTTAAGCTGTAGTTTGAGAACCATTGTTCTTCAAAACTTTGACACAAAACATGGTATTAAGTAGAGCTATCCTCTCAGATAGGGAGGGCAGTAGGAAAGACAGGGAAGGGGAGGAAGGGAGAGAGGTAGAAAGGGGTGTGGGGAAGGTGAGGTAAGGTGGGAAACGGGAGAGAGAGTGATGGGTGGTGACGAGGAAAGGCGGGAAGAGAAGAGGAAGGAAGGAGGGGAAATGAAAGGAAGGGAAGAGAAGGAGGAGAGACGTAAGGGGATGAAGCACTAGGGAATAAGGGGGGAGAAATGGCTTCAATAACAACAACGAAACAATCACGGCCAATAATTAACACACACACACACACACACACACACACACACACCACTAATTTAACAAGTATATAAAAAATCCTTGGGACTATCTAATTTGGTCTTAAGCAGGGAGATGAGAGGTCCCTGTTCCACTATGGGATTGCACGGGTTGCAGAGAGTCTCGGATATACATATATATATATATGGCAATTTCCCCCATACACGGTGAAACGAGACCTTGTTAATGGGATTCTGGAGTCTTATGGGGAAGGAGGGAGGGGGGAGGATGGGGGGAAGGAGGAGGGAGAGGGAGGGAGGGGAGGGTGGGGGATAAGGGGGAGGTGGGGGATAAGGGGGAGATGGGAGATAGGGGGAGGTGGGGGATAGGGGGAGGTGGGGAAGGAGGGGGGATAAGAGGGGATTGGTCCCTTTAAGTGGTTTTGGGTGTTGTTGCCATGACTCGCAAGTTTCCCTTATAGGTAATGGGCATTGATAAGTTAGTAATGGTTATACACACACACACACACATACATACATACATACATACATACATACATACATACATACATACATACATACATACATACATATACATATACATACATACATACATACATACATACATACATACATACAGACCCCTGACCTTGTATCATGTATTATAGGAAATCAATAAAATATACACAGAAAGCATACAACACCTGTCTTTGTATACATTCTCTATACATTTTTTACATGAGGTTAACTTAACAAATCCCATGTTCTTCTTTAATACACTGATATACACAATAATTATACACATACACGAATTCTTCATTAGTTTATACAAGTAAAAAATTAAAGGTTTCCTAGACATACACATCTAGCATACATTATTAACTGATCATATAAAACGGTATACATGCAAACGAATATACACACACACATACCAATATTCAGTCCCTTTTTAATTAATACACCGACCACAAACAACGGATATAAAACAGATAAATACTACTGCCTTTCTTAACAAACAGTAAACGGACAACGGTAAACAGAGGAATTTCACCCATCAATTTATATGACTTGGGAAATACTCAACGGTAGAGAAACAGACGAACATCCAACTTCCAATTATTAATACATAGATCATACACAAAGGTTTACAGACAATAGTATACAAATAATACCTCACAAATCTTCAGTTACAATCACGAATCATATCAGATTATAATATATTTTTAATACATATACACACCCAAGTACACACACACACTAATACACACACGACTAATACACACACACACACACACACACACACACACACACACACACACACACACACACACACACACACACGTAAAACATGAATTAGGAGTTTATTCAGCCTAATCCATTATTCACAGACTTTTAATCATGAATACTGCTCACCTCATTAAATCTACATCAATTAAAAAAAATACACGATATTTACCCTTCCTCTCTTACTCACCTCAAACCAAAAAATATAAGTGGTAATAAATGATACAACCTGGCAGAGTAAGATAAAACTGTATGATAGGAGGGGGAGTGAGGAGAGGGGGTGAGGGGGAGAGGTGAGGTGAGGTGAGGAGGTGAGGTGGGTGAGGAGGTGAGAGGAGGTGAGGGTGAGGAGAGGGGGTGAGGAGGTGAGGAGAGAGGTGGGGTGAGGAGAGGTGAGGAGAGGTGGGGTGAGAGGTGAGGGGTGAGAGAAGGGTGAGGGGGAGGGGGTGAGGGGGAAGGGGGAGGGTGGGGAAAGGGAGGGTGAGAATTGAAGAGGGGTGAAAGAAAGGTGGGTGAGGTGAAGGGGGTGAGGGGGGGTGGAAAGGGGGTGAGGGGGTGAAGGGGAGAGGAGGGTACAGGAGAGAGGAGAGTGGGTTAGGGCGCCGTGAGGCACAGGGGTGGAGTGTATGGGTGTGGGTGGGTGTGAATCAGATGTGGGTGTGTGGTTAGGTGTGGGTCTGGATGTGGAGGGAAAGATGTAGCTATGAAAGGAGCCCCAGGAGGAAGGTGTGGGTGTCAGCTGCAGGGTGTAGGTGTAAGTGTCGACTAAAGCTGTAAAGCCAGGGCGTGGACAAAGCGACAGGGATGGCCCCACCCACCCCCACACACTCCTCCCCAGCACCTATCCTCCAGTTATTATCCAGGCTGCGTGGATCAACAGGGTCCCTGACCGGCCCACCCCGCGCTCTGTGTTTGTATATCCCAGGATTTTGTTTTCATTACCCAGGCGGTGTTATTACGTCTCTCTGGGTAAAGAAACGGAATCCCTCAGCGTGTGTGTGGGAGGCGTATGAATAATGAGCTGATGAATTACACCGACCTGGAGGAGAAAAAATGTATTAAAAGATAAAATAAAATAAAATGGTATGAAAACAGTAACTCTATATAGATCCACGAAACGACACGAAATAATAAGTATAAAACTAAAAATTCTACTATAAACAAAGTCGCTACATGTACTCCAGCCGTATCGCTAAATCGTTGGACGCAGCGTCAACATGAAGGGCAGTAAACACAAGCGTATAGGCAGGCGGTATAGTGATAAGCCTTGCATTATCATCCCATCCTTCAAGAAGTGTGCGACGCCCCCTAGATGGCAACACTAGATTGTGGAAACAGGAGGTTGGCTGTCGAGGTGGGGGGAGGGTGTCGTAAAGGGAGCGCGCCCTACTCTGTTCACGTTTATCAGGGCGTCCGTCCTCAGGCGGCAACAGTGGCATCAACGACAGGCAAGATCTGAACAGTGGAGCAGGGAGGGAGGGGGGAGAAAGGGGGGGAAGAAATAAAGAGAGAGGAACAAGAAAAAGAATAAGAAGCAGAGAGAGAGAGAGGGGGGGAGAAAAAAATCAGACAGGAAGAAAAGAAGGAAGAGAAAGGAGAAGAAAAAAAAGAGAGGAAGAGATAAGGAAAGATGAAGGAAGAAAATTCGAGTTGGGAGAAGAACGAAAAGAAAATGAGAAAACAAGAATGGTAGGAGGAGGAGGAGGAGGAGAGAAGGAAAATTGGAAGAAAAACATAAAATAGAAGATGCAGAAACAGTGAGAGGAGGAGGAGGAGGAGGAGGAGCTGGGCGGGAGATATCGTGAGCATCTCCCCGGCGCTGAGTGACACGGCCCCAGGGCACTGAACATCGGCGCCACGATAAAACAAAAAATAAAATTCTCCGACCCAAGTTGGGAGGCCGGAGTATGAGGGAGGGAGGGAGGCCGGAGTGTGAGGGAGGGAGGGAGGCCGGAGTGTGAGGGAGGGAGGGAGGCCGGAGTGTGAGGGAGGGAGGGAGGCCGGAGTGTGAGGGAGGGAGGCCGACGTGTGAGGGAGGGAGGCCGACGTGTGAGGGAGGGAGGCCGACGTGTGAGGGAGGGACTACGAGTATTGAAGATGTTGTCTGTGTGGGGAAGCCGACGTGGTGGGAAGGGGAAACGATCTATTGGGGAGGGAAGTGGGGCTAGTGTAGAGGGAAGAAGACTTACTAGGGAGGGGAGCGAGCCTTGCGGGAAGGGAAGCAGGGTCTGTCATGAGACAAACGGGGAGGGAAATCATCTCTCACTGGGAGGGAAGGAGACACCTGGAGGCCGCCCGACACTTCCACATAACTCCCATCACTACAACTCTTAAATGTGGAAGGTAACAGATTTTGAGGGAGGGAAGGAGGATGCCTCGGAGACGGGAACATGGGCCATAGAGGGAGGGAAGGAGACCAAGAATGGAGGGATGGGGACCGAGGAGAAAATCAGGCCGTGGAAGGAAGGAAAGAGGCCTTGGAGAAAGCATTATAGGGAGAGAAACAAGGCCTTATAGGGAGAGAAACAAGGCCTTATAGGGAGAGAAACAAGGCTTTATAGGGAGAGAAACCAGACATTATAGTGAAGGAGGGGAGCAGCAGGAGCCCAACACATAACTCCTACACCAGCACTCCAAACCCCGACGATCAGCGGCCCCTCTTGTGGCGACGGAACGATGGTGTATATAACGTTGACGGGCCTCCACGATAGGTGATTGTGACGCAATTTATAGGGCGGTATCTGGGCCTGATGACGTCACGTTCCTTTGAGGGGTAGAGGAAGGGGGGTGGAGAGAGGGAGAAGGAAAGGGGAGGGAAAGAAAGGGGGGAGATGCCAGGAAATGTCTACGGATCTACGGTGGGTTGCCCGAGGCCCTACTGCTGAGAGATGCTCCCCTCTCTGGCACCACGTGGGAGGAAGAGGAGGAGGAGGAGGAAGAAGGGAGGAGAAGGAGAGAAGGAGTGGGAGAGGAGGGAAGAGGAGGAGAAGGGAAGAGGAGGAGGAGGAGGGAAGAGGAGGAAGGGAAGAGAGGAGGAGGAAGGGAAGAGGAGGAGGAGGAGGAGGAGAAGGAGGAGGAGGG